>NC_139702.1:22807251-23074751 GCF_964188405.1 Protomyctophum parallelum | reverse complement strand
TTTTTCATCATTTTTGAGGATTTGAAAAAAATGAAAAAATGAAAAAAACAATGGGTTATAGCCCATTGTTTTGTTTAGTTTTTTTTTTTTTTTAATCCTCGTTTTTCATCATTTTGGACCATGGGCTATAGCCCATATCGTACGGCATACTATAGCACGCCGTTTTTCATCATTTTTGAGGATTTGAAAAAAATGAAAAAATGAAAAAAACGATGGGTTATAGCCCATTGTTTTTTTGAATTTTTGATATTTTTTTTATCCTCGTTTTTCATCATTTTGGACCATGGGCTATAGCCCATATCGTACGGCATACTATAGCACGCCATTTTCATCATTTTTGAGGATTTGAAAAAAATGAAAAAAAAAAAAAACGATGGGTTATAGCCCATTGTTTTTTTGAAATTTTGATTTTTTTTTTATCCTCGTTTTTCATCATTTTGGACCATGGGCTATAGCCCATATCGTACGGCATACTATAGCACGCCGTTTTTCATCATTTTTGAGGATTTGGAAAAAATGAAAAAATGAAAAAAACGATGGGTTATAGCCCATTGTTTTGTTTTGTTTTTTGTTTTTTTTAATCCTCGTTTTTCATCATTTTGGACCATGGGCTATAGCCCATATCGTACGGCATACTATAGCACGCCGTTTTTCATCATTTTTGAGGATTTGAAAAAAATGAAAAAATAAAAAAACAATGGGTTATAGCCCATTGTTTTTTTTAAATTTTGATTTTTTTTTTATCCTCGTTTTTCATCATTTTGGACCATGGGCTATAGCCCATATCGTACGGCATACTATAGCACGCCGTTTTTCATCATTTTTGAGGATTTGAAAAAAATGAAAAAATGAAAAAAACGATGGGTTATAGCCCATTGTTTTTTTTTTTTTTATTATTTTTTATCCTCGTTTTTCATCATTTTGGACCATGGGCTATAGCCCATATCGTACGGCATACTATAGCACGCCATTTTCATCATTTTTGAGGATTTGAAAAAAATGAAAAAAAAAAAAAACGATGGGTTATAGCCCATTGTTTTTTTGAAATTTTGATTTTTTTTTTATCCTCGTTTTTCATCATTTTGGACCATGGGCTATAGCCCATATCGTACGGCATACTATAGCACGCCGTTTTTCATCATTTTTGAGGATTTGGAAAAAATGAAAAAATGAAAAAAACGATGGGTTATAGCCCATTGTTTTGTTTTGTTTTTTGTTTTTTTTAATCCTCGTTTTTCATCATTTTGGACCATGGGCTATAGCCCATATCGTACGGCATACTATAGCACGCCGTTTTTCATCATTTTTGAGGATTTGAAAAAAATGAAAAAATAAAAAAACAATGGGTTATAGCCCATTGTTTTTTTTAATTTTTTTTTTTTTTTATCCTCGTTTTTCATCATTTTGGACCATGGGCTATAGCCCATATCGTACGGCATACTATAGCACGCCGTTTTTCATCATTTTTGAGGATTTGAAAAAAATGAAAAAATGAAAAAAACGATGGGTTATAGCCCATTGTTTTTTTTTTTTTTGTTTTTTTTTATCCTCGTTTTTCATCATTTTGGACCATGGGCTATAGCCCATATCGTACGGCATACTATAGCACGCCGTTTTTCATCATTTTTGAGGATTTGAAAAAAATGAAAAAATGAAAAAAAACGATGGGTTATAGCCCATTGTTTTTTTTAAATTTTGATTTTTTTTTTATCCTCGTTTTTCATCATTTTGGACCATGGGCTATAGCCCATATCGTACGGCATACTATAGCACGCCGTTTTTCATCATTTTTGAGGATTTGAAAAAAATGAAAAAATGAAAAAAAAAACGATGGGTTATAGCCCATTGTTTTTTTGAAATTTTGATTTTTTTTTATCCTCGTTTTTCATCATTTTGGACCATGGGCTATAGCCCATATCGTACGGCATACTATAGCACGCCGTTTTTCATCATTTTTGAGGATTTGAAAAAAATGAAAAAATAAAAAAACGATGGGTTATAGCCCATTGTTTTTTTGAAATTTTGATTTTTTTTTTTATCCTCGTTTTTCATCATTTTGGACCATGGGCTATAGCCCATATCGTACGGCATGCTATAGCACGCCATTTTTCATCATTTTTGAGGATTTGAAAAAAATGAAAAAATGAAAAAAACGATGGGTTATAGCCCATTGTTTTTTTGAAATTTTGATTTTTTTTTATCCTCGTTTTTCATCATTTTGGACCATGGGCTATAGCCCATATCGTACGGCATACTATAGCACGCCGTTTTTCATAATTTTTGAGGATTTGAAAAAAATGAAAAAATGAAAAAAACGATGGGTTATAGCCCATTGTTTTTTTTATTTTTTTTATCCTCGTTTTTCATCATTTTGGACCATGGGCTATAGCCCATATCGTACGGCATACTATAGCACGCCGTTTTTCATCATTTTTGAGGATTTGAAAAAAATGAAAAAATGAAGAAAAAAAAAACGATGGGTTATAGCCCATCGTTTTTTGAATTAAAAAAATATATATCCTCGTTTTTCATCATTTTGGACCATGGGCTATAGCCCATATCGTACGGCATACTATACCACGCCGTTTTTCATAATTTTTGAGGATTCGAAAAAAATGAAAAAAACGATGGGTTATAGCCCATCGTTGAATTTTTGAATTTTTTATATCCTTGTATTTCATCATTTTGGACCATGGGCTATAGCCCATATCGTACGGCATACTATAGCACGCCGTTTTTCATCATTTTTGAGGATTTGAAAAAAATGAAAGAAAAAAAACGATGGGCGCATCGTTTTTTGAATTTTTGCCTTTTTTTTATCCTCGTTTTTCATCATTTTGGACCATGGGCTATAGCCCATATTGTACGGCATACTATAGCACGCCGTTTTTCATCATTTTTGAGGATTTGAAAAAAATGAAAAAATAAAAAAACGATGGGTTATAGCCCATTGTTTTTTTGAAATTTTGATTTTTTTTTTATCCTCGTTTTTCATCATTTTGGACCATGGGCTATAGCCCATATCGTACGGCATACTATAGCACGCCGTTTTTCATCATTTTTGAGGATTTGAAAAAAATGAAAAAATGAAAAAAAAAAAACGATGGGTTATAGCCCATCGTTTTTTGAATAAAAAAAATATATATCCTCGTTTTTCATCATTTTGGACCATGGGCTATAGCCCATATCGTACGGCATACTATACCACGCCGTTTTTCATAATTTTTGAGGATTCGAAAAAAATGAAAGAAACGATGGGTTATAGCCCATCGTTGAATTTTTGAATTTTTTATATCCTTGTATTTCATCATTTTGGACCATGGGCTATAGCCCATATCGTACGGCATACTATAGCACGCCGTTTTTCATCATTTTTGAGGATTTGAAAAAAATGAAAGAAAAAAAACGATGGGCGCATCGTTTTTTGAATTTTTGCCTTTTTTTTATCCTCGTTTTTCATCATTTTGGACCATGGGCTATAGCCCATATTGTACGGCATACTATAGCACGCCGTTTTTCATCATTTTTGAGGATTTGAAAAAAATGAAAAAATGAAAAAAGAAACGATGGGTTATAGCCCATTGTTTTTTTGAAATTTTGATTTTTTTTTTATCCTCGTTTTTCATCATTTTGGACCATGGGCTATAGCCCATATCGTACGGCATACTATAGCACGCCGTTTTTCATCATTTTTGAGGATTTGAAAAAAATGAAAAAATAAAAAAACGATGGGTTATAGCCCATTGTTTTTTTGAAATTTTGATTTTTTTTTTTATCCTCGTTTTTCATCATTTTGGACCATGGGCTATAGCCCATATCGTACGGCATGCTATAGCACACCGTTTTTCATCATTTTTGAGGATTTGAAAAAAATGAAAAAATGAAAAAAAACGATGGGTTATAGCCCATTGTTTTTTTTAAATTTTGATTTTTTTTTTATCCTCGTTTTTCATCATTTTGGACCATGGGCTATAGCCCATATCGTACGGCATACTATAGCACGCCGTTTTTCATCATTTTTGAGGATTTGAAAAAAATGAAAAAATAAAAAAACGATGGGTTATAGCCCATTGTTTTTTTGAAATTTTGATTTTTTTTTTTATCCTCGTTTTTCATCATTTTGGACCATGGGCTATAGCCCATATCGTACGGCATGCTATAGCACGCCATTTTTCATCATTTTTGAGGATTTGAAAAAAATGAAAAAATGAAAAAAACGATGGGTTATAGCCCATTGTTTTTTTGAAATTTTGATTTTTTTTTATCCTCGTTTTTCATCATTTTGGACCATGGGCTATAGCCCATATCGTACGGCATACTATAGCACGCCGTTTTTCATAATTTTTGAGGATTTGAAAAAAATGAAAAAATGAAAAAAACGATGGGTTATAGCCCATAGTTTTTTTTTTTTTTTTTTTTTTTTTTATCCTCGTTTTTCATCATTTTGGACCATGGGCTATAGCCCATATCGTACGGCATACTATAGCACGCCGTTTTTCATCATTTTTGAGGATTTGAAAAAAATGAAAAAATGAAAAAAAAAAAACGATGGGTTATAGCCCATCGTTTTTTGAATTAAAAAAATATATATCCTCGTTTTTCATCATTTTGGACCATGGGCTATAGCCCATATCGTACGGCATACTATACCACGCCGTTTTTCATAATTTTTGAGGATTCGAAAAAAATGAAAAAAACGATGGGTTATAGCCCATCGTTGAATTTTTGAATTTTTTATATCCTTGTATTTCATCATTTTGGACCATGGGCTATAGCCCATATCGTACGGCATACTATAGCACGCCGTTTTTCATCATTTTTGAGGATTTGAAAAAAATGAAAGAAAAAAAACGATGGGCGCATCGTTTTTTGAATTTTTGCCTTTTTTTTATCCTCGTTTTTCATCATTTTGGACCATGGGCTATAGCCCATATTGTACGGCATACTATAGCACGCCGTTTTTCATCATTTTTGAGGATTTGAAAAAAATGAAAAAATGAAAAAAACGATGGGTTATAGCCCATTGTTTTTTTGAAATTTTGATTTTTTTTTATCCTCGTTTTTCATCATTTTGGACCATGGGCTATAGCCCATATCGTACGGCATACTATAGCACGCCGTTTTTCATAATTTTTGAGGATTTGAAAAAAATGAAAAAATGAAAAAAACGATGGGTTATAGCCCATAGTTTTTTTTTTTTTTTTTTTTTTTTTTATCCTCGTTTTTCATCATTTTGGACCATGGGCTATAGCCCATATCGTACGGCATACTATAGCACGCCGTTTTTCATCATTTTTGAGGATTTGAAAAAAATGAAAAAATGAAAAAAAAAAAACGATGGGTTATAGCCCATCGTTTTTTGAATTAAAAAAATATATATCCTCGTTTTTCATCATTTTGGACCATGGGCTATAGCCCATATCGTACGGCATACTATACCACGCCGTTTTTCATAATTTTTGAGGATTCGAAAAAAATGAAAAAAACGATGGGTTATAGCCCATCGTTGAATTTTTGAATTTTTTATATCCTTGTATTTCATCATTTTGGACCATGGGCTATAGCCCATATCGTACGGCATACTATAGCACGCCGTTTTTCATCATTTTTGAGGATTTGAAAAAAATGAAAGAAAAAAAACGATGGGCGCATCGTTTTTTGAATTTTTGCCTTTTTTTTATCCTCGTTTTTCATCATTTTGGACCATGGGCTATAGCCCATATTGTACGGCATACTATAGCACGCCGTTTTTCATCATTTTTGAGGATTTGAAAAAAATGAAAAAATGAAAAAAACGATGGGTTATAGCCCATTGTTTTTTTTTTTTTTTTTTTTTTTTATCCTCGTTTTTCATCATTTTGGACCATGGGCTATAGCCCATATCGTACGGCATACTATAGCACGCCGTTTTTCATCATTTTTGAGGATTTGAAAAAAATTAAAAAATTAAAAAAACGATGGGTTATAGCCCATTGTTTTTTTTTTTTTTTTTTTTTTTTATCCTCGTTTTTCATCATTTTGGACCATGGGCTATAGCCCATATCGTACGGCATACTATAGCACGCCGTTTTTCATCATTTTTGAGGATTTGAAAAAAATGAAAAAATGAAAAAAACGATGGGTTATAGCCCATTGTTTTTTTTAAATTTTGATTTTTTTTTTATCCTCGTTTTTCATCATTTTGGACCATGGGCTATAGCCCATATCGTACGGCATACTATAGCACGCCGTTTTTCATCATTTTTGAGGATTTGAAAAAAATGAAAAAATGAAAAAAAAAACGATGGGTTATAGCCCATTGTTTTTTTGAAATTTAGATTTTTTTTTTATCCTCGTTTTTCATCATTTTGGACCATGGGCTATAGCCCATATCGTACGGCATACTATAGCACGCCGTTTTCATCATTTTTGAGGATTTGAAAAAAATGAAAAAATAAAAAAACGATGGGTTATAGCCCATTGTTTTTTTGATTTTTTTTTTTTTTTTTTTATCCTCGTTTTTCATCATTTTGGACCATGGGCTATAGCCCATATCGTACGGCATGCTATAGCACGCCATTTTTCATCATTTTTGAGGATTTGAAAAAAATGAAAAAATGAAAAAAACGATGGGTTATAGCCCATTGTTTTTTTGAAATTTTGATTTTTTTTTTATCCTCGTTTTTCATCATTTTGGACCATGGGCTATAGCCCATATCGTACGGCATACTATAGCACGCCGTTTTTCATCATTTTTGAGGATTTGAAAAAAATGAAAAAATGAAAAAAACGATGGATTATAGCCCATTGTTTTTTTGAAATTTAGATTTTTTTTTTTATCCTCGTTTTTCATCATTTTGGACCATGGGCTATAGCCCATATCGTACGGCATGCTATAGCACGCCATTTTTCATCATTTTTGAGGATTTGAAAAAAATGAAAAAATAAAAAAAACGATGGGTTATAGCCCATTGTTTTTTTTATTTTTATTTTTATTTTTTTTAATCCTCGTTTTTCATCATTTTGGAGCATGGGCTATAGCCGATATCGTACGGCATACTATAGCACGCCGTTTTTCATCATTTTTGAGGATTTGAAAAAAATGGAAAAATGAAAAAAACGATGGGTTATAGCCCATTGTTTTTTTTATTTATTTTTTTTTTTTTTATCCTCGTTTTTCATCATTTTGGACCATGGGCTATAGCCCATATCGTATGGCATACTATAGCACGCCGTTTTTCATCATTTTTGAGGATTTGAAAAAAATGAAAAAATGAAAAAAACGATGGGTTATAGCCCATTGTTTTTTTGAAATTTTGATTTTTTTTTTATCCTCGTTTTTCATCATTTTGGACCATGGGCTATAGCCCATATCGTACGGCATACTATAGCACGCCGTTTTTCATCATTTTTGAGGATTTGAAAAAAATGAAAAAATAAAAAAACGATGGGTTATAGCCCATTGTTTTTTTGAAATTTTGATTTTTTTTTTATCCTCGTTTTTCATCATTTTGGACCATGGGCTATAGCCCATATCGTACGGCATACTATAGCACGCCGTTTTTCATCATTTTTGAGGATTTGAAAAAAATGAAAAAAATGAAAAAAACGATGGGTTATAGCCCATTGTTTTTTTTTAATTTTGATTTTTTTTTAATCCTCGTTTTTCATCATTTTGGACCATGGGCTATAGCCCATATCGTACGGCATACTATAGCACGCCGTTTTTCATCATTTTTGAGGATTTGAAAAAAATGAAAAAATGAAAAAAACGATGGGTTATAGCCCATTGTTTTTTTTTTTTTTTTTTTTTTTTATCCTCGTTTTTCATCATTTTGGACCATGGGCTATAGCCCATATCGTACGGCATACTATAGCACGCCGTTTTTCATCATTTTTGAGGATTTGAAAAAAATGAAAAAATGAAAAAAAACGATGGGTTATAGCCCATTGTTTTTTTTTAATTTTGATTTTTTTTTTATCCTCGTTTTTCATCATTTTGGACCATGGGCTATAGCCCATATCGTACGGCATACTATAGCACGCCGTTTTTCATCATTTTTGAGGATTTGAAAAAAATGAAAAAATGAAGAAAAAAAACGATGGGTTATAGCCCATTGTTTTTTTGAAATTTTGATTTTTTTTTTATCCTCGTTTTTCATCATTTTGGACCATGGGCTATAGCCCATATCGTACGGCATACTATAGCACGCCGTTTTTCATCATTTTTGAGGATTTGAAAAAAATGAAAAAATAAAAAAACGATGGGTTATAGCCCATTGTTTTTTTTGAAATTTTGATTTTTTTTTTTATCCTCGTTTTTCATCATTTTGGACCATGGGCTATAGCCCATATCGTACGGCATGCTATAGCACGCCGTTTTTCATAATTTTTGAGGATTTGAAAAAAATGAAAAAATGAAAAAAACGATGGGTTATAGCCCATTGTTTTTTTGTTTATTTTTATTTTTTTTATCCTCGTTTTTCATCATTTTGGACCATGGGCTATAGCCCATATCGTACGGCATACTATAGCACGCCGTTTTTCATCATTTTTGAGGATTTGAAAAAAATGAAAAAATGAAAAAAAAAAAACGATGGGTTATAGCCCATCGTTTTTTGAATTAAAAAAATATATATCCTCGTTTTTCATCATTTTGGACCATGGGCTATAGCCCATATCGTACGGCATACTATACCACGCCGTTTTTCATAATTTTTGAGGATTCGAAAAAAATGAAAAAAACGATGGGTTATAGCCCATCGTTGAATTTTTGAATTTTTTATATCCTTGTATTTCATCATTTTGGACCATGGGCTATAGCCCATATCGTACGGCATACTATAGCACGCCGTTTTTCATCATTTTTGAGGATTTGAAAAAAATGAAAGAAAAAAAACGATGGGCGCATCGTTTTTTGAATTTTTGCCTTTTTTTTATCCTCGTTTTTCATCATTTTGGACCATGGGCTATAGCCCATATTGTACGGCATACTATAGCACGCCGTTTTTCATCATTTTTGAGGATTTGAAAAAAATGAAAAAATGAAAAAAACGATGGGTTATAGCCCATTGTTTTTTTTTTTTGTTTTTTTTTTATCCTCGTTTTTCATCATTTTGGACCATGGGCTATAGCCCATATCGTACGGCATACTATAGCACGCCGTTTTTCATCATTTTTGAGGATTTGAAAAAAATAAAAAAATAAAAAAAACGATGGGTTATAGCCCATTGTTTTTTTTTTTTTTTTTTTTTTTTATCCTCGTTTTTCATCATTTTGGACCATGGGCTATAGCCCATATCGTACGGCATACTATAGCACGCCGTTTTTCATCATTTTTGAGGATTTGAAAAAAATGAAAAAATGAAAAAAACGATGGGTTATAGCCCATTGTTTTTTTTAAATTTTGATTTTTTTTTTATCCTCGTTTTTCATCATTTTGGACCATGGGCTATAGCCCATATCGTACGGCATACTATAGCACGCCGTTTTTCATCATTTTTGAGGATTTGAAAAAAATGAAAAAATGAAAAAAAAAACGATGCGTTATAGCCCATTGTTTTTTTTTAATTTTGATTTTTTTTTTATCCTCGTTTTTCATCATTTTGGACCATGGGCTATAGCCCATATCGTACGGCATACTATAGCACGCCGTTTTTCATCATTTTTGAGGATTTGAAAAAAATGAAAAAAAAAACGATGGGTTATAGCCCATTGTTTTTTTGAAATTTTGATTTTTTTTTTATCCTCGTTTTTCATCATTTTGGACCATGGGCTATAGCCCATATCGTACGGCATACTATAGCACGCCGTTTTTCATCATTTTTGAGGATTTGAAAAAAATGAAAAAATAAAAAAACGATGGGTTATAGCCCATTGTTTTTTTGAAATTTTGATTTTTTTTTTTATCCTCGTTTTTCATCATTTTGGACCATGGGCTATAGCCCATATCGTACGGCATGCTATAGCACGCCATTTTTCATCATTTTTGAGGATTTGAAAAAAATGAAAAAATGAAAAAAACGATGGGTTATAGCCCATTGTTTTTTTGAAATTTTGATTTTTTTTTATCCTCGTTTTTCATCATTTTGGACCATGGGCTATAGCCCATATCGTACGGCATACTATAGCACGCCGTTTTTCATAATTTTTGAGGATTTGAAAAAAATGAAAAAATGAAAAAAACGATGGGTTATAGCCCATTGTTTTTTTGTTTATTTTTATTTTTTTTATCCTCGTTTTTCATCATTTTGGACCATGGGCTATAGCCCATATCGTACGGCATACTATAGCACGCCGTTTTTCATCATTTTTGAGGATTTGAAAAAAATGAAAAAATGAAAAAAAAAAAACGATGGGTTATAGCCCATCGTTTTTTGAATTAAAAAAATATATATCCTCGTTTTTCATCATTTTGGACCATGGGCTATAGCCCATATCGTACGGCATACTATACCACGCCGTTTTTCATAATTTTTGAGGATTCGAAAAAAATGAAAAAAACGATGGGTTATAGCCCATCGTTGAATTTTTGAATTTTTTATATCCTTGTATTTCATCATTTTGGACCATGGGCTATAGCCCATATCGTACGGCATACTATAGCACGCCGTTTTTCATCATTTTTGAGGATTTGAAAAAAATGAAAGAAAAAAAACGATGGGCGCATCGTTTTTTGAATTTTTGCCTTTTTTTTATCCTCGTTTTTCATCATTTTGGACCATGGGCTATAGCCCATATTGTACGGCATACTATAGCACGCCGTTTTTCATCATTTTTGAGGATTTGAAAAAAATGAAAAAATGAAAAAAACGATGGGTTATAGCCCATTGTTTTTTTGAAATTTTGATTTTTTTTTTTATCCTCGTTTTTCATCATTTTGGACCATGGGCTATAGCCCATATCGTACGGCATGCTATAGCACGCCATTTTTCATCATTTTTGAGGATTTGAAAAAAATGAAAAAATAAAAAAAACGATGGGTTATAGCCCATTGTTTTTTTTATTTTTATTTTTATTTTTTTTAATCCTCGTTTTTCATCATTTTGGAGCATGGGCTATAGCCGATATCGTACGGCATACTATAGCACGCCGTTTTTCATCATTTTTGAGGATTTGAAAAAAATGGAAAAATGAAAAAAACGATGGGTTATAGCCCATTGTTTTTTTTATTTTTTTTTTTTTTTTTTATCCTCGTTTTTCATCATTTTGGACCATGGGCTATAGCCCATATCGTATGGCATACTATAGCACGCCGTTTTTCATCATTTTTGAGGATTTGAAAAAAATGAAAAAATGAAAAAAACGATGGGTTATAGCCCATTGTTTTTTTGAAATTTTGATTTTTTTTTTATCCTCGTTTTTCATCATTTTGGACCATGGGCTATAGCCCATATCGTACGGCATACTATAGCACGCCGTTTTTCATCATTTTTGAGGATTTGAAAAAAATGAAAAAATAAAAAAACGATGGGTTATAGCCCATTGTTTTTTTGAAATTTTGATTTTTTTTTTATCCTCGTTTTTCATCATTTTGGACCATGGGCTATAGCCCATATCGTACGGCATACTATAGCACGCCGTTTTTCATCATTTTTGAGGATTTGAAAAAAATGAAAAAAATGAAAAAAACGATGGGTTATAGCCCATTGTTTTTTTTAAATTTTGATTTTTTTTTAATCCTCGTTTTTCATCATTTTGGACCATGGGCTATAGCCCATATCGTACGGCATACTATAGCACGCCGTTTTTCATCATTTTTGAGGATTTGAAAAAAATGAAAAAATGAAAAAAACGATGGGTTATAGCCCATTGTTTTTTTTTTTTTTTTTTTTTTTTATCCTCGTTTTTCATCATTTTGGACCATGGGCTATAGCCCATATCGTACGGCATACTATAGCACGCCGTTTTTCATCATTTTTGAGGATTTGAAAAAAATGAAAAAATGAAAAAAAACGATGGGTTATAGCCCATTGTTTTTTTTTAATTTTGATTTTTTTTTTATCCTCGTTTTTCATCATTTTGGACCATGGGCTATAGCCCATATCGTACGGCATACTATAGCACGCCGTTTTTCATCATTTTTGAGGATTTGAAAAAAATGAAAAAATGAAGAAAAAAAACGATGGGTTATAGCCCATTGTTTTTTTGAAATTTTGATTTTTTTTTTATCCTCGTTTTTCATCATTTTGGACCATGGGCTATAGCCCATATCGTACGGCATACTATAGCACGCCGTTTTTCATCATTTTTGAGGATTTGAAAAAAATGAAAAAATAAAAAAACGATGGGTTATAGCCCATTGTTTTTTTTGAAATTTTGATTTTTTTTTTTATCCTCGTTTTTCATCATTTTGGACCATGGGCTATAGCCCATATCGTACGGCATGCTATAGCACGCCGTTTTTCATAATTTTTGAGGATTTGAAAAAAATGAAAAAATGAAAAAAACGATGGGTTATAGCCCATTGTTTTTTTGTTTATTTTTATTTTTTTTATCCTCGTTTTTCATCATTTTGGACCATGGGCTATAGCCCATATCGTACGGCATACTATAGCACGCCGTTTTTCATCATTTTTGAGGATTTGAAAAAAATGAAAAAATGAAAAAAAAAAAACGATGGGTTATAGCCCATCGTTTTTTGAATTAAAAAAATATATATCCTCGTTTTTCATCATTTTGGACCATGGGCTATAGCCCATATCGTACGGCATACTATACCACGCCGTTTTTCATAATTTTTGAGGATTCGAAAACAATGAAAAAAACGATGGGTTATAGCCCATCGTTGAATTTTTGAATTTTTTATATCCTTGTATTTCATCATTTTGGACCATGGGCTATAGCCCATATCGTACGGCATACTATAGCACGCCGTTTTTCATCATTTTTGAGGATTTGAAAAAAATGAAAGAAAAAAAACGATGGGCGCATCGTTTTTTGAATTTTTGCCTTTTTTTTATCCTCGTTTTTCATCATTTTGGACCATGGGCTATAGCCCATATTGTACGGCATACTATAGCACGCCGTTTTTCATCATTTTTGAGGATTTGAAAAAAATGAAAAAATGAAAAAAACGATGGGTTATAGCCCATTGTTTTTTTTTTTTGTTTTTTTTTTATCCTCGTTTTTCATCATTTTGGACCATGGGCTATAGCCCATATCGTACGGCATACTATAGCACGCCGTTTTTCATCATTTTTGAGGATTTGAAAAAAATAAAAAAATAAAAAAAACGATGGGTTATAGCCCATTGTTTTTTTTTTTTTTTTTTTTTTTTATCCTCGTTTTTCATCATTTTGGACCATGGGCTATAGCCCATATCGTACGGCATACTATAGCACGCCGTTTTTCATCATTTTTGAGGATTTGAAAAAAATGAAAAAATGAAAAAAACGATGGGTTATAGCCCATTGTTTTTTTTAAATTTTGATTTTTTTTTTATCCTCGTTTTTCATCATTTTGGACCATGGGCTATAGCCCATATCGTACGGCATACTATAGCACGCCGTTTTTCATCATTTTTGAGGATTTGAAAAAAATGAAAAAATGAAAAAAAAAACGATGCGTTATAGCCCATTGTTTTTTTTAAATTTTGATTTTTTTTTTATCCTCGTTTTTCATCATTTTGGACCATGGGCTATAGCCCATATCGTACGGCATACTATAGCACGCCGTTTTTCATCATTTTTGAGGATTTGAAAAAAATGAAAAAAAAAACGATGGGTTATAGCCCATTGTTTTTTTGAAATTTTGATTTTTTTTTTATCCTCGTTTTTCATCATTTTGGACCATGGGCTATAGCCCATATCGTACGGCATACTATAGCACGCCGTTTTTCATCATTTTTGAGGATTTGAAAAAAATGAAAAAATAAAAAAACGATGGGTTATAGCCCATTGTTTTTTTGAAATTTTGATTTTTTTTTTTATCCTCGTTTTTCATCATTTTGGACCATGGGCTATAGCCCATATCGTACGGCATGCTATAGCACGCCATTTTTCATCATTTTTGAGGATTTGAAAAAAATGAAAAAATGAAAAAAACGATGGGTTATAGCCCATTGTTTTTTTGAAATTTTGATTTTTTTTTATCCTCGTTTTTCATCATTTTGGACCATGGGCTATAGCCCATATCGTACGGCATACTATAGCACGCCGTTTTTCATAATTTTTGAGGATTTGAAAAAAATGAAAAAATGAAAAAAACGATGGGTTATAGCCCATTGTTTTTTTGTTTATTTTTTTTTTTTTTATCCTCGTTTTTCATCATTTTGGACCATGGGCTATAGCCCATATCGTACGGCATACTATAGCACGCCGTTTTTCATCATTTTTGAGGATTTGAAAAAAATGAAAAAATGAAAAAAAAAAAACGATGGGTTATAGCCCATCGTTTTTTGAATTAAAAAAATATATATCCTCGTTTTTCATCATTTTGGACCATGGGCTATAGCCCATATCGTACGGCATACTATACCACGCCGTTTTTCATAATTTTTGAGGATTCGAAAAAAATGAAAAAAACGATGGGTTATAGCCCATCGTTGAATTTTTGAATTTTTTATATCCTTGTATTTCATCATTTTGGACCATGGGCTATAGCCCATATCGTACGGCATACTATAGCACGCCGTTTTTCATCATTTTTGAGGATTTGAAAAAAATGAAAGAAAAAAAACGATGGGCGCATCGTTTTTTGAATTTTTGCCTTTTTTTTATCCTCGTTTTTCATCATTTTGGACCATGGGCTATAGCCCATATTGTACGGCATACTATAGCACGCCGTTTTTCATCATTTTTGAGGATTTGAAAAAAATGAAAAAATGAAAAAAACGATGGGTTATAGCCCATTGTTTTTTTGAAATTTTGATTTTTTTTTTATCCTCGTTTTTCATCATTTTGGACCATGGGCTATAGCCCATATCGTACGGCATACTATAGCACGCCGTTTTTCATCATTTTTGAGGATTTGAAAAAAATTAAAAAATTAAAAAAACGATGGGTTATAGCCCATTGTTTTTTTTTTTTTTTTTTTTTTTTATCCTCGTTTTTCATCATTTTGGACCATGGGCTATAGCCCATATCGTACGGCATACTATAGCACGCCGTTTTTCATCATTTTTGAGGATTTGAAAAAAATGAAAAAATGAAAAAAACGATGGGTTATAGCCCATTGTTTTTTTTTAAATTTTGATTTTTTTTTTATCCTCGTTTTTCATCATTTTGGACCATGGGCTATAGCCCATATCGTACGGCATACTATAGCACGCCGTTTTCATCATTTTTGAGGATTTGAAAAAAATGAAAAAATAAAAAAACGATGGGTTATAGCCCATTGTTTTTTTGAATTTTATTTTTTATTTTTTTATCCTCGTTTTTCATCATTTTGGACCATGGGCTATAGCCCATATCGTACGGCATGCTATAGCACGCCATTTTTCATCATTTTTGAGGATTTGAAAAAAATGAAAAAATGAAAAAAACGATGGGTTATAGCCCATTGTTTTTTTGAAATTTTGATTTTTTTTTTATCCTCGTTTTTCATCATTTTGGACCATGGGCTATAGCCCATATCGTACGGCATACTATAGCACGCCGTTTTTCATCATTTTTGAGGATTTGAAAAAAATGAAAAAATGAAAAAAACGATGGATTATAGCCCATTGTTTTTTTGAAATTTTGATTTTTTTTTTTATACTCGTTTTTCATCATTTTGGACCATGGGCTATAGCCCATATCGTACGGCATGCTATAGCACGCCATTTTTCATCATTTTTGAGGATTTGAAAAAAATGAAAAAATAAAAAAAACGATGGGTTATAGCCCATTGTTTTTTTTATTTTTATTTTTATTTTTTTTAATCCTCGTTTTTCATCATTTTGGAGCATGGGCTATAGCCGATATCGTACGGCATACTATAGCACGCCGTTTTTCATCATTTTTGAGGATTTGAAAAAAATGGAAAAATGAAAAAAACGATGGGTTATAGCCCATTGTTTTTTTTAATTTTTTTTTTTTTTTTTATCCTCGTTTTTCATCATTTTGGACCATGGGCTATAGCCCATATCGTATGGCATACTATAGCACGCCGTTTTTCATCATTTTTGAGGATTTGAAAAAAATGAAAAAATGAAAAAAACGATGGGTTATAGCCCATTGTTTTTTTGAAATTTTGATTTTTTTTTTATCCTCGTTTTTCATCATTTTGGACCATGGGCTATAGCCCATATCGTACGGCATACTATAGCACGCCGTTTTTCATCATTTTTGAGGATTTGAAAAAAATGAAAAAATAAAAAAACGATGGGTTATAGCCCATTGTTTTTTTGAAATTTTGATTTTTTTTTTATCCTCGTTTTTCATCATTTTGGACCATGGGCTATAGCCCATATCGTACGGCATACTATAGCACGCCGTTTTTCATCATTTTTGAGGATTTGAAAAAAATGAAAAAAATGAAAAAAACGATGGGTTATAGCCCATTGTTTTTTTTAAATTTTGATTTTTTTTTTATCCTCGTTTTTCATCATTTTGGACCATGGGCTATAGCCCATATCGTACGGCATACTATAGCACGCCGTTTTTCATCATTTTTGAGGATTTGAAAAAAATGAAAAAATGAAAAAAACGATGGGTTATAGCCCATTGTTTTTTTTTTTTTTTTTTTTTTTTATCCTCGTTTTTCATCATTTTGGACCATGGGCTATAGCCCATATCGTACGGCATACTATAGCACGCCGTTTTTCATCATTTTTGAGGATTTGAAAAAAATGAAAAAATGAAAAAAAACGATGGGTTATAGCCCATTGTTTTTTTTTAATTTTGATTTTTTTTTTATCCTCGTTTTTCATCATTTTGGACCATGGGCTATAGCCCATATCGTACGGCATACTATAGCACGCCGTTTTTCATCATTTTTGAGGATTTGAAAAAAATGAAAAAATGAAAAAACGATGGGTTATAGCCCATTGTTTTTTTGAATTTTTTTTTTTTTTTTTTATCCTCGTTTTTCATCATTTTGGACCATGGGCTATAGCCCATATCGTACGGCATGCTATAGCACGCCATTTTTCATCATTTTTGAGGATTTGAAAAAAATGAAAAAATGAAAAAAACGATGGGTTATAGCCCATTGTTTTTTTGAAATTTTGATTTTTTTTTTATCCTCGTTTTTCATCATTTTGGACCATGGGCTATAGCCCATATCGTACGGCATACTATAGCACGCCGTTTTTCATCATTTTTGAGGATTTGAAAAAAATGAAAAAATGAAAAAAACGATGGATTATAGCCCATTGTTTTTTTGAAATTTTGATTTTTTTTTTTATCCTCGTTTTTCATCATTTTGGACCATGGGCTATAGCCCATATCGTACGGCATGCTATAGCACGCCATTTTTCATCATTTTTGAGGATTTGAAAAAAATGAAAAAATAAAAAAAACGATGGGTTATAGCCCATTGTTTTTTTTATTTTTATTTTTATTTTTTTTAATCCTCGTTTTTCATCATTTTGGAGCATGGGCTATAGCCGATATCGTACGGCATACTATAGCACGCCGTTTTTCATCATTTTTGAGGATTTGAAAAAAATGGAAAAATGAAAAAAACGATGGGTTATAGCCCATTGTTTTTTTTAATTTTTTTTTTTTTTTTTATCCTCGTTTTTCATCATTTTGGACCATGGGCTATAGCCCATATCGTATGGCATACTATAGCACGCCGTTTTTCATCATTTTTGAGGATTTGAAAAAAATGAAAAAATGAAAAAAACGATGGGTTATAGCCCATTGTTTTTTTGAAATTTTGATTTTTTTTTTATCCTCGTTTTTCATCATTTTGGACCATGGGCTATAGCCCATATCGTACGGCATACTATAGCACGCCGTTTTTCATCATTTTTGAGGATTTGAAAAAAATGAAAAAATAAAAAAACGATGGGTTATAGCCCATTGTTTTTTTGAAATTTTGATTTTTTTTTTATCCTCGTTTTTCATCATTTTGGACCATGGGCTATAGCCCATATCGTACGGCATACTATAGCACGCCGTTTTTCATCATTTTTGAGGATTTGAAAAAAATGAAAAAAATGAAAAAAACGATGGGTTATAGCCCATTGTTTTTTTTAAATTTTGATTTTTTTTTAATCCTCGTTTTTCATCATTTTGGACCATGGGCTATAGCCCATATCGTACGGCATACTATAGCACGCCGTTTTTCATCATTTTTGAGGATTTGAAAAAAATGAAAAAATGAAAAAAACGATGGGTTATAGCCCATTGTTTTTTTTTTTTTTTTTTTTTTTTATCCTCGTTTTTCATCATTTTGGACCATGGGCTATAGCCCATATCGTACGGCATACTATAGCACGCCGTTTTTCATCATTTTTGAGGATTTGAAAAAAATGAAAAAATGAAAAAAAACGATGGGTTATAGCCCATTGTTTTTTTTTAATTTTGATTTTTTTTTTATCCTCGTTTTTCATCATTTTGGACCATGGGCTATAGCCCATATCGTACGGCATACTATAGCACGCCGTTTTTCATCATTTTTGAGGATTTGAAAAAAATGAAAAAATGAAAAAACGATGGGTTATAGCCCATTGTTTTTTTGAATTTTTTTTTTTTTTTTTTATCCTCGTTTTTCATCATTTTGGACCATGGGCTATAGCCCATATCGTACGGCATGCTATAGCACGCCATTTTTCATCATTTTTGAGGATTTGAAAAAAATGAAAAAATGAAAAAAACGATGGGTTATAGCCCATTGTTTTTTTGAAATTTTGATTTTTTTTTTATCCTCGTTTTTCATCATTTTGGACCATGGGCTATAGCCCATATCGTACGGCATACTATAGCACGCCGTTTTTCATCATTTTTGAGGATTTGAAAAAAATGAAAAAATGAAAAAAACGATGGATTATAGCCCATTGTTTTTTTGAAATTTTGATTTTTTTTTTTATCCTCGTTTTTCATCATTTTGGACCATGGGCTATAGCCCATATCGTACGGCATGCTATAGCACGCCATTTTTCATCATTTTTGAGGATTTGAAAAAAATGAAAAAATAAAAAAAAACGATGGGTTATAGCCCATTGTTTTTTTTATTTTTATTTTTATTTTTTTTAATCCTCGTTTTTCATCATTTTGGAGCATGGGCTATAGCCGATATCGTACGGCATACTATAGCACGCCGTTTTTCATCATTTTTGAGGATTTGAAAAAAATGGAAAAATGAAAAAAACGATGGGTTATAGCCCATTGTTTTTTTTATTTTTATTTTTTTTTTTTATCCTCGTTTTTCATCATTTTGGACCATGGGCTATAGCCCATATCGTATGGCATACTATAGCACGCCGTTTTTCATCATTTTTGAGGATTTGAAAAAAATGAAAAAATGAAAAAAACGATGGGTTATAGCCCATTGTTTTTTTGAAATTTTGATTTTTTTTTTATCCTCGTTTTTCATCATTTTGGACCATGGGCTATAGCCCATATCGTACGGCATACTATAGCACGCCGTTTTTCATCATTTTTGAGGATTTGAAAAAAATGAAAAAATAAAAAAACGATGGGTTATAGCCCATTGTTTTTTTGAAATTTTGATTTTTTTTTTATCCTCGTTTTTCATCATTTTGGACCATGGGCTATAGCCCATATCGTACGGCATACTATAGCACGCCGTTTTTCATCATTTTTGAGGATTTGAAAAAAATGAAAAAAATGAAAAAAACGATGGGTTATAGCCCATTGTTTTTTTTAAATTTTGATTTTTTTTTAATCCTCGTTTTTCATCATTTTGGACCATGGGCTATAGCCCATATCGTACGGCATACTATAGCACGCCGTTTTTCATCATTTTTGAGGATTTGAAAAAAATGAAAAAATGAAAAAAACGATGGGTTATAGCCCATTGTTTTTTTTTTTTTTTTTTTTTTTTATCCTCGTTTTTCATCATTTTGGACCATGGGCTATAGCCCATATCGTACGGCATACTATAGCACGCCGTTTTTCATCATTTTTGAGGATTTGAAAAAAATGAAAAAATGAAAAAAAACGATGGGTTATAGCCCATTGTTTTTTTTTAATTTTGATTTTTTTTTTATCCTCGTTTTTCATCATTTTGGACCATGGGCTATAGCCCATATCGTACGGCATACTATAGCACGCCGTTTTTCATCATTTTTGAGGATTTGAAAAAAATGAAAAAATGAAGAAAAAAAACGATGGGTTATAGCCCATTGTTTTTTTGAAATTTTGATTTTTTTTTTATCCTCGTTTTTCATCATTTTGGACCATGGGCTATAGCCCATATCGTACGGCATACTATAGCACGCCGTTTTTCATCATTTTTGAGGATTTGAAAAAAATGAAAAAATAAAAAAACGATGGGTTATAGCCCATTGTTTTTTTTGAAATTTTGATTTTTTTTTTTATCCTCGTTTTTCATCATTTTGGACCATGGGCTATAGCCCATATCGTACGGCATGCTATAGCACGCCGTTTTTCATAATTTTTGAGGATTTGAAAAAAATGAAAAAATGAAAAAAACGATGGGTTATAGCCCATTGTTTTTTTGTTTATTTTTTTTTTTTTTATCCTCGTTTTTCATCATTTTGGACCATGGGCTATAGCCCATATCGTACGGCATACTATAGCACGCCGTTTTTCATCATTTTTGAGGATTTGAAAAAAATGAAAAAATGAAGAAAAAAAAAACGATGGGTTATAGCCCATCGTTTTTTGAATTAAAAAAATATATATCCTCGTTTTTCATCATTTTGGACCATGGGCTATAGCCCATATCGTACGGCATACTATACCACGCCGTTTTTCATAATTTTTGAGGATTCGAAAAAAATGAAAAAAACGATGGGTTATAGCCCATCGTTGAATTTTTGAATTTTTTATATCCTTGTATTTCATCATTTTGGACCATGGGCTATAGCCCATATCGTACGGCATACTATAGCACGCCGTTTTTCATCATTTTTGAGGATTTGAAAAAAATGAAAGAAAAAAAACGATGGGCGCATCGTTTTTTGAATTTTTGCCTTTTTTTTATCCTCGTTTTTCATCATTTTGGACCATGGGCTATAGCCCATATTGTACGGCATACTATAGCACGCCGTTTTTCATCATTTTTGAGGATTTGAAAAAAATGAAAAAATGAAAAAAACGATGGGTTATAGCCCATTGTTTTTTTTTTTTTTTTTTTTTTTATCCTCGTTTTTCATCATTTTGGACCATGGGCTATAGCCCATATCGTACGGCATACTATAGCACGCCGTTTTTCATCATTTTTGAGGATTTGAAAAAAATAAAAAAATTAAAAAAACGATGGGTTATAGCCCATTGTTTTTTTTGTTTTTTTTTTTTTTTATCCTCGTTTTTCATCATTTTGGACCATGGGCTATAGCCCATATCGTACGGCATACTATAGCACGCCGTTTTTCATCATTTTTGAGGATTTGAAAAAAATGAAAAAATGAAAAAAACGATGGGTTATAGCCCATTGTTTTTTTTAAATTTTGATTTTTTTTTTATCCTCGTTTTTCATCATTTTGGACCATGGGCTATAGCCCATATCGTACGGCATACTATAGCACGCCGTTTTTCATCATTTTTGAGGATTTGAAAAAAATGAAAAAATGAAAAAAAAAACGATGCGTTATAGCCCATTGTTTTTTTGAAATTTAGATTTTTTTTTTATCCTCGTTTTTCATCATTTTGGACCATGGGCTATAGCCCATATCGTACGGCATACTATAGCACGCCGTTTTCATCATTTTTGAGGATTTGAAAAAAATGAAAAAATAAAAAAACGATGGGTTATAGCCCATTGTTTTTTTTAAATTTTGATTTTTTTTTTTATCCTCGTTTTTCATCATTTTGGACCATGGGCTATAGCCCATATCGTACGGCATGCTATAGCACGCCATTTTTCATCATTTTTGAGGATTTGAAAAAAATGAAAAAATGAAAAAAACGATGGGTTATAGCCCATTGTTTTTTTGAAATTTTGATTTTTTTTTTATCCTCGTTTTTCATCATTTTGGACCATGGGCTATAGCCCATATCGTACGGCATACTATAGCACGCCGTTTTTCATCATTTTTGAGGATTTGAAAAAAATGAAAAAATGAAAAAAACGATGGATTATAGCCCATTGTTTTTTTGAAATTTTGATTTTTTTTTTTATCCTCGTTTTTCATCATTTTGGACCATGGGCTATAGCCCATATCGTACGGCATGCTATAGCACGCCATTTTTCATCATTTTTGAGGATTTGAAAAAAATGAAAAAATGAAAAAAACGATGGGTTATAGCCCATTGTTTTTTTTATTTTTATTTTTATTTTTTTTAATCCTCGTTTTTCATCATTTTGGAGCATGGGCTATAGCCGATATCGTACGGCATACTATAGCACGCCGTTTTTCATCATTTTTGAGGATTTGAAAAAAATGGAAAAATGAAAAAAACGATGGGTTATAGCCCATTGTTTTTTTTTTTTTTTTTTTTTTTTTTTATCCTCGTTTTTCATCATTTTGGACCATGGGCTATAGCCCATATCGTACGGCATACTATAGCACGCCGTTTTTCATAATTTTTGAGGATTTGAAAAAAATGAAAAAATGAAAAAAAACGATGGGTTATAGCCCATTGTTTTTTTTTTTCTTTTTTTTTTTTTTTTTATCCTCGTTTTTCATCATTTTGGACCATGGGCTATAGCCCATATCGTACGGCATACTATAGCACGCCGTTTTTCATCATTTTTGAGGATTTGAAAAAAATGAAAAAAAACGATGTGTTATAGCCCATTGTTTTTTTGAAATTTTGTTTTTTTATTTATCCTCGTTTTTCATCATTTTGGACCATGGGCTATAGCCCATATCGTACGGCATGCTATAGCACGCCATTTTTCATCATTTTTGAGGATTTGAAAAAAATGAAAAAATGAAAAAAACGATGGGTTATAGCCCATTGTTTTTTTGATTTTTTTTTTTTTTTTTTTATCCTCGTTTTTCATCATTTTGGAGCATGGGCTATAGCCGATATCGTACGGCATACTATAGCACGCCGTTTTTTATCATTTTTGAGGATTTGAAAAAAATTGAAAAATGAAAAAAACGATGGGTTATAGCCCATTGTTTTTTTGAAATTTTGATTTTTTTTTATCCTCGTTTTTCATCATTTTGGACCATGGGATATAGCCCATATCGTACGGCATACTATAGCACGCCGTTTTTCATCATTTTTGAGGATTTGAAAAAAATGAAAAAATGAAAAAAAAACGATGGGTTATAGCCCATTGTTTTTTTGTTTTGTTTTTTGTTTTTTTATCCTCGTTTTTCATCATTTTGGACCATGGGCTATAGCCCATATCGTACGGCATACTATAGCACGCCGTTTTTCATCATTTTTGAGGATTTGAAAAAAATAAAAAAACGATGGGTTATAGCCCATTGTTTTTTTGAAATTTTGATTTTTTTTTTATCCTCGTTTTTCATCATTTTGGACCATGGGCTATAGCCCATATCGTACGGCATACTATAGCACGCCGTTTTTCATCATTTTTGAGGATTTGAAAAAAATGAAAAAAATGAAAAAAACGATGGGTTATAGCCCATTGTTTTTTTTAAATTTTGATTTTTTTTTTAATCCTCGTTTTTCATCATTTTGGACCATGGGCTATAGCCCATATCGTACGGCATACTATAGCACGCCGTTTTTCATCATTTTTGAGGATTTGAAAAAAATGAAAAAATGAAAAAAACGATGGGTTATAGCCCATTGTTTTGTTTTGTTTTTTGTTTTTTTTAATCCTCGTTTTTCATCATTTTGGACCATGGGCTATAGCCCATATCGTACGGCATACTATAGCACGCCGTTTTTCATAATTTTTGAGGATTTGAAAAAAATGAAAAAATGAAAAAAAACGATGGGTTATAGCCCATTGTTTTTTTGAAATTTTGATTTTTTTTTATCCTCGTTTTTCATCATTTTGGACCATGGGATATAGCCCATATCGTACGGCATACTATAGCACGCCGTTTTTCATCATTTTTGAGGATTTGAAAAAAATGAAAAAATGAAAAAAAAACGATGGGTTATAGCCCATTGTTTTTTTGTTTGTTTTTTTGTTTTTTTATCCTCGTTTTTCATCATTTTGGACCATGGGCTATAGCCCATATCGTACGGCATACTATAGCACGCCGTTTTTCATCATTTTTGAGGATTTGAAAAAAATGAAAAAAAACGATGTGTTATAGCCCATTGTTTTTTTGAAATTTTGATTTTTTATCCTCGTTTTTCATCATTTTGGACCATGGGCTATAGCCCATATCGTACGGCATGCTATAGCACGCCATTTTTCATCATTTTTGAGGATTTGAAAAAAATGAAAAAATGAAAAAAACGATGGGTTATAGCCCATTGTTTTTTTGATTTTTTTTCTTTTTTTTTTATCCTCGTTTTTCATCATTTTGGAGCATGGGCTATAGCCGATATCGTACGGCATACTATAGCACGCCGTTTTTCATCATTTTTGAGGATTTGAAAAAAATTGAAAAATGAAAAAAACGATGGGTTATAGCCCATTGTTTTTTTGAAATTTTGATTTTTTTTTATCCTCGTTTTTCATCATTTTGGACCATGGGATATAGCCCATATCGTACGGCATACTATAGCACGCCGTTTTTCATCATTTTTGAGGATTTGAAAAAAATGAAAAAATGAAAAAAAAACGATGGGTTATAGCCCATTGTTTTTTTGTTTGTTTTTTTGTTTTTTTATCCTCGTTTTTCATCATTTTGGACCATGGGCTATAGCCCATATCGTACGGCATACTATAGCACGCCGTTTTTCATCATTTTTGAGGATTTGAAAAAAATGAAAAAATGAAAAAAAAAACGATGGGTTATAGCCCATTGTTTTTTTGAAATTTAGATTTTCTTTTTATCCTCGTTTTTCATCATTTTGGACCATGGGCTATAGCCCATATCGTACGGCATACTATAGCACGCCGTTTTTCATCATTTTTGAGGATTTGAAAAAAATGAAAAAAACGATGGGTTATAGCCCATTGTTTTTTTGAAATTTTGATTTTTTTTTTTATCCTCGTTTTTCATCATTTTGGAGCATGGGCTATAGCCGATATCGTACGGCATACTATAGCACGCCGTTTTTCATCATTTTTGAGGATTTGAAAAAAATGGAAAAATGAAAAAAACGATGGGTTATAGCCCATTGTTTTTTTTGAATTTTTGATTTTTTTTTTATCCTCGTTTTTCATCATTTTGGACCATGGGCTATAGCCCATATCGTACGGCATACTATAGCACGCCGTTTTTCATCATTTTTGAGGATTTGAAAAAAATGAAAAAATGAAAAAAACAATGGGTTATAGCCCATTGTTTTGTTTTTTTTTTGTTTTTTTTTAATCCTCGTTTTTCATCATTTTGGACCATGGGCTATAGCCCATATCGTACGGCATACTATAGCACGCCGTTTTTCATCATTTTTGAGGATTTGAAAAAAATGAAAAAATGAAAAAAACGATGGGTTATAGCCCATTGTTTTTTTGAATTTTTGATATTTTTTTTATCCTCGTTTTTCATCATTTTGGACCATGGGCTATAGCCCATATCGTACGGCATACTATAGCACGCCATTTTCATCATTTTTGAGGATTTGAAAAAAATAAAAAAATAAAAAAACGATGGGTTATAGCCCATTGTTTTTTTGAAATTTAGATTTTTTTTTTATCCTCGTTTTTCATCATTTTGGACCATGGGCTATAGCCCATATCGTACGGCATACTATAGCACGCCGTTTTTCATCATTTTTGAGGATTTGAAAAAAATGAAAAAATGATAAAAACGATGGGTTATAGCCCATTGTTTTGTTTTGTTTTTAGTTTTTTTTAATCCTCGTTTTTCTTCATTTTGGACCATGGGCTATAGCCCATATCGTACGGCATACTATAGCACGCCGTTTTTCATCATTTTTGAGGATTTGAAAAAAATGAAAAAATAAAAAAACGATGGGTTATAGCCCATTGTTTTTTTGAAATTTTGATTTTTTTTGTATCCTCGTTTTTCATCATTTTGGACCATGGGCTATAGCCCATATCGTACGGCATACTATAGCACGCCGTTTTTCATCATTTTTGAGGATTTTAAAAAAATGAAAAAATTAAAAAAACGATGGGTTATAGCCCATTGTTTTTTTTTGTTTTTGTTTTTTTTTTATCCTCGTTTTTCATCATTTTGGACCATGGGCTATAGCCCATATCGTACGGCATGCTATAGCACGCCATTTTTCATCATTTTTGAGGATTTGAAAAAAATGAAAAAATGAAAAAAACGATGGGTTATAGCCCATTGTTTTTTTGATTTTTGATTTTTTTTTTTTATCCTCGTTTTTTATCATTTTGGAGCATGGGCTATAGCCGATATCGTACGGCATACTATAGCACGCCGTTTTTCATCATTTTTGAGGATTTGAAAAAAATGGAAAAATGAAAAAAACGATGGGTTATAGCCCATTGTTTTTTTGAATTTTTGAAAAAAAAATTATCCTCGTTTTTCATCATTTTGGACCATGGGCTATAGCCCATATCGTACGGCATACTATAGCACGCCGTTTTTTTTTTTTTTATCCTCAAAAATGATGAAAAACGGCGTGCTATAGTATGCCGTACGATATGGGCTATAGCCCATATCGTACGGCATACTATAGCACGCCGTTTTTTATCATTTTTGAGGATTTTTAAAAAAATTAAAAATTAAAAAAACGATGGTTTATAGCCCATTGTTTTTTTTGTTTTTTTTTATCCTCGTTTTTCATCATTTTGGACCATGGGCTATAGCCCATATCGTATGGCATACTATAGCAGGCCGTTTTTCATCATTTTTGAGGATTTGAAAAAAATGAAAAAAACGATGGGTTATAGCCCATTGTTTTTTTGAATTTTTGAATTTTTTTTTATCCTTGTTTTTCATCATTTTGGACCATGGGATATAGCCCATATCGTACGGCATACTATAGCACGCCGTTTTTCATCATTTTTGAGGATTTGAAAAAAATGAAAAAATATCAAAATTTCAAAAAAACAATTGGCTATATATAACCCATCGTTTTTTTCATTTTTTCATGCTATAGTATGCCGTACGATATGGGCTATAGCCCATGGTCCAAAATGATGAAAAACGAGGATAAAAAAAAAATCTAAAATTCAAAAAAACAATGGGCTATAACCCATCGTTTTTTTCATTTTTTCTTTTTTTTCAAATCCTCAAAAATGATGAAAAACGGCGTGCTATAGTATGCCGTACGATATGGGCTATAGCCCATGGTCCAAAATGATGAAAAACGAGGATAAAAAAAAATCAAAATTTCAAAAAAACAACCATCGTTTTTTTATTTTTTCATTTTTTTCAAATCCTCAAAAATGATGAAAAATGGCGTGCTATAGTATGCCGTACGATATGGGCTATAGCCCATGGTCCAAAATGATGAAAAATGAGGATATTTTTTTTTATCAAAATTTCAAAAAAACAATGGGCTATAACCTATCGTTTTTTTCATTTTTTCATTTTTTTCAAATCCTCAAAAATGATGAAAAACGGCGTGCTATAGTATGCCGTACGATATGGGCTATAGCCCATGGTCCAAAATGATGAAAAACGAGGATAAAAAAATAATCTAAATTTCAAAGAAACAATGGGCTATAACCCATCGTTTTTTTTTCATTTTTTAATTTTTTTCAAATCCTCAAAAATGATGAAAAACGGCATGCTATAGTATGCCATCCGATATGGGCTATAGCCCATGGTCCAAAATGATGAAAAACGAGGATAAAAAAAAATCTAAATTTCAAAAAAACAATGGGCTATAACCCATCGTTTTTTTATTTTTTCATTTTTTTCAAATCCTCAAAAATGATGAAAAATGGCGTGCTATAGTATGCCGTACGATATGGGCTATAGCCCATGGTCCAAAATGATGAAAAATTAGGATAATTTTTTTTATCAAAATTTCAAAAAAACAATGGGCTATAACCCATCGTTTTTTTCATTTTTCCTTTTTTTTCAAATCCTCAAAAATGATGAAAAACGGCGTGCTATAGTATGCCGTACGATATGGGCTATAGCCCATGGTCCAAAATGATGAAAAATGAGGATAAAATAAAAATCAAAATTTCAAAAAAACAATGGGCTATAACCCATAGTTTTTTTCATTTATTCATTTTTTTTAAATCCTCAAAAATGATGAAAAACGGCGTGCTATAGTATGCCGTACGATATGGGCTATAGCCCATGGTCTAAAATGATGAAAAACGAGGATAAAAAAAAAATCTAAATTAAAAAAAAACAATGGGCTATAACCCATCGTTTTTTTCATTTTTTTCAAATCCTCAAAAATGATGAAAAACGGCGTGCTATAGTATGCCGTACGATATGGGCTATAGCCCATGGTCCAAAATGATGAAAAACGAGGATAAAAAAAAAATCAAAATTTCAAAAAAACAATGGGCTATAACCCATCGTTTTTTTTTTTTTTTTTTCATTTTTTTCAAATCCTCAAAAATTATGAAAAATGGCGTGCTATAGTATGCCGTACGATATGGGCTATAGCCCATGGTCCAAAATGATGAAAAATGAGGATAAAAAAAAATATCAAAATTTCAAAAAAACAATGGGCAATAACCCATCGTTTTTTTATTTTTTCATTTTTTTCAAATCCTCAAAAATTATGAAAAATGGCGTGCTATAGTATGCCGTACGATATGGGCTATAGCCCATGGTCCAAAATGATGAAAAATGAGGATAATTTTTTTTTATCAAAATTTCAAAAAAACAATGGGCTATAACCCATCGTTTTTTTTCATTTTTTTCAAATCCTCAAAAATGATGAAAAACGGCGTGCTATAGTATGCCATACGATATGGGCTATAGCCCATGGTCCAAAATGATGAAAAACGAGGATTAAAAAAAAATCAAAATTTCAAAAAAACAATGGGCTATAACCCATCGTTTTTTGTTTTTTTTTTTTCACTTTTTTTCAAATCCTCAAAAATGATGAAAAACGGCGTGCTATAGTATGCCGTACGATATGGGCTATAGCCCATGGTCCAAAATGATGAAAAACGAGGATAAAAAAAAATTCAAAAATTCAAAACAACAATGGGCTATAACCCATCGTTTTTTTCATTTTTTCATTTTTTTCAAATCCTCGAAAATGATGAAAAACGGCGTGCTATAGTATGCCATACAATATGGGCTATAGCCCATGGTCCAAAATGATGAAAAACGAGGATAAAAAAAAATCTAAATTAAAAAAAAAACAATGGGCTATAACCCATCGTTTTTTTTATTTTTTTCATTTTTTTCAAATCCTCAAAAATTATGAAAAATGGCGTGCTATAGTATGCCGTACGATATGGGCTATAGCCCATGGTCCAAAATGATGAATAACGAGGATAAAAAAAAATCTAAATTTCAAAAAAACAATGGGCTATAACCCATCGTTTTTTTCATTTTTTCATTTTTTTCAAATCCTCAAAAATGATGAAAAACGGCGTGCTATAGTATGCCGTACGATATGGGCTATAGCCCATGGTCCAAAATGATGAAAAACGAGGATAAAAAAAAATCAAAAAAAAAAAAAAACAATGGGCTATAACCCATCGTTTTTTTTATTTTTTCATTTTTTTTTATCCTCAAAAATGATGAAAAACGGCGTGCTATAGTATGCCGTACGATATGGGCTATAGCCCATGGTCCAAAATGATGAATAACGAGGAGAAAAAAAAATCTAAATTTCAAAAAAACAATGGGCTATAACCCATCGTTTTTTTCATTTTTTTCAAATCCTCAAAAATGATGAAAAACGGCGTGATATAGTATGCCATACGATATGGGCTATAGCCCATGGTCCAAAATGATGAAAAACGAGGATAAAAAAAAATTCAAAAATTCAAAACAACAATGGGCTATAACCCATCGTTTTTTTCATTTTTTCATTTTTTTCAAATCCTCAAAAATGATGAAAAACGGCGTGCTATAGTATGCCATACGATATGGGCTATAGCCCATGGTCCAAAATGATGAAAAACGAGGATAAAAAAAAAATCTAAATTAAAAAAAAAACAATGGGCTATAACCCATCGTTTTTTTATTTTTTTCATTTTTTTCAAATCCTCAAAAATTATGAAAAATGGCGTGCTATAGTATGCCGTACGATATGGGCTATAGCCCATGGTCCAAAATGATGAAAAATGAGGATTAAAAAAAATATCAAAATTTCAAAAAAAACAATGGGCTATAACCCATCGTTTTTTTATTTTTTTCAAATCCTCAAAAATGATGAAAAACGGCGTGATATAGTATGCCATACGATATGGGCTATAGCCCATGGTCCAAAATGATGAAAAACGAGGATACAAAAAAATCAAAATTTCAAAAAACAATGGGCTATAACCCATCGTTTTTTTCATTTTTTCATTTTTTTCAAATCCTCAAAAATGATGAAAAACGGCGTGCTATAGTATGCCGTACGATATGGGCTATAGCCCATGGTCCAAAATGATGAAAAACGAGGATTTAAAAAAACAAAAAAAAACAATGGGCTATAACCCATCGTTTTTTTTCATTTTTTCATTTTTTTCAAATCCTCAAAAATGATGAAAAACGGCGTGCTATAGTATGCCATACGATATGGGCTATAGCCCATGGTCCAAAATGATGAAAAACGAGGATAAAAAAAAATCAAAATTTAAAAAAACAATGGGCTATAACCCATCGTTTTTTTTATTTTTTCATTTTTTTCAAATCCTCAAAAATGATGAAAAACGGCGTGCTATAGTATGCCATACGATATGGGCTATAGCCCATGGTCCAAAATGATGAAAAACGAGGATAAAAAAAAATCAAAATTAAAAAAAAACAATGGGCTATAACCCATCGTTTTTTTCATTTATTCATTTTTTTCAAATCCTCAAAAATGATGAAAAACGGCGTGCTATAGTATGCCGTACGATATGGGCTATAGCCCATGGTCCAAAATGATGAAAAACGAGGATAAAAAAAAATCAAAATTAAAAAAAAACAATGGGCTATAACCCATCGTTTTTTTCATTTATTCATTTTTTTCAAATCCTCAAAAATGATGAAAAACGGCGTGCTATAGTATGCCGTACGATATGGGCTATAGCCCATGGTCCAAAATGATGAAAAATGAGGATAATGTTTTTTTATCAAAATTTCAAAAAAACAATGGGCTATAACCCATCGTTTTTTTCATTTTTCCTTTTTTTCAAATCCTCAAAAATGATGAAAAACGGCGTGCTATAGTATGCCATACTGTTACATTCCCTTAGTAGGTCTAGGGGTATTAATAAGGGATGCAACACGGCTGGCACGAGAATTGTGATTTATTCAACGTTTGTGAAAAAGGTATATATAAACAATAAAGAATACAACTGGAAATGCAAAACAAAAGACAGGCTATATGGGGCAACTCAAATAAACCATCAGAACTATCTAGCCCTACTCTAAAGGATCACCCAATACTCTGACCTAACTCTAACCAATAAATGAAATGAAAAGGGTTACACAAATTCAATCTACCTAAACTGTCTACACTAACAACTGCCCTAACAAAGGTTTACAAAAGGTAAGCACCCATACGCCGTTATTTATATATATTATATTATATACTATATATATCTCTATACATATATATAACTATAATATCAGTTGTATAACTTTAGCTCAGAAATCACCGATCACTATTATATTATATACTATATATCTCTCTATATATATATATATAATTATAATATCAGTGGTATCTTTAGCTCAGAATCACACAGAACACAGAGTATATGGCTCAGGGGACTCCACACAGGTTTAGCCCCTGGCCTATATGCTTTAAACAATGGTTTTTAACCTCGAGCTTTAAGCTCCCACATGGACAGAGTACTTCACAGTATGAATGACTGAGAGACAATGCCAACGAGTGCATGTCACAGGTGCTGTTAAGTAGGGCTCCCAGGCTGGTCCTCTGAGAGCGGATTGGTTCCTGGTGACGAGGGGGTGGGTAGACAGAAGGGAGGTTGATGGTTCGTCTCCGCCTCCACGCCCCACAGCAGACCTGTGACTTGAAAGGACTAATCAGTACTCTATTCATAATGTACCCTACTCTTACTCGTTGTATCCTATATAATATATATATATATATATATATATATATATAACCACGTTATCATATACCATACACATATATATATATATACTTGAACACCATAATATATATACACATATATATATACATAACCACGTTATCATATACCATATACATATATATATATACATAATCCCCGATTATGTAACACATACGATATGGGCTATAGCCCATGGTCCAAAATGATGAAAAACGAGGATAAAAAAAAAATCAAAATTTCAAAAAAACAATGGGCTATAACCCATCGTTTTTTTCATTTTTTCATTTTTTTCAAATCCTCAAAAATGATGAAAAACGGCGTGCTATAGTATGCCGTACGATATGGGCTATAGCCCATGGTCCAAAATGATGAAAAATGAGGATAATTTTTTTTATCAAAATTTCAAAAAAACAATGGGCTATAACCCATCGTTTTTTTCATTTATTCATTTTTTTCAAATCCTCAAAAATGATGAAAAACGGCGTGCTATAGTATGCCGTACGATATGGGCTATAGCCCATGGTCCAAAATGATGAAAAACGAGGACCATGGGCTATAGCCCATATCGTATGGCATACTATAGCAGGCCGTTTTTCATCATTTTTGAGGATTTGAAAAAAATGAAAAAAACGATGGGTTATAGCCCATTGTTTTTTTGAATTTTTGAATTTTTTTTTATCCTTGTTTTTCATCATTTTGGACCATGGGATATAGCCCATATCGTACGGCATACTATAGCACGCCGTTTTTCATCATTTTTGAGGATTTGAAAAAAATGAAAAAATATCAAAATTTCAAAAAAACAATTGGCTATATATAACCCATCGTTTTTTTCATTTTTTCATGCTATAGTATGCCGTACGATATGGGCTATAGCCCATGGTCCAAAATGATGAAAAACGAGGATAAAAAAAAAATCTAAAATTCAAAAAAACAATGGGCTATAACCCATCGTTTTTTTCATTTTTTCTTTTTTTTCAAATCCTCAAAAATGATGAAAAACGGCGTGCTATAGTATGCCGTACGATATGGGCTATAGCCCATGGTCCAAAATGATGAAAAACGAGGATAAAAAAAAATCAAAATTTCAAAAAAACAACCATCGTTTTTTTATTTTTTCATTTTTTTCAAATCCTCAAAAATGATGAAAAATGGCGTGCTATAGTATGCCGTACGATATGGGCTATAGCCCATGGTCCAAAATGATGAAAAATGAGGATATTTTTTTTTATCAAAATTTCAAAAAAACAATGGGCTATAACCTATCGTTTTTTTCATTTTTTCATTTTTTTCAAATCCTCAAAAATGATGAAAAACGGCGTGCTATAGTATGCCGTACGATATGGGCTATAGCCCATGGTCCAAAATGATGAAAAACGAGGATAAAAAAATAATCTAAATTTCAAAGAAACAATGGGCTATAACCCATCGTTTTTTTTTCATTTTTTAATTTTTTTCAAATCCTCAAAAATGATGAAAAACGGCATGCTATAGTATGCCATCCGATATGGGCTATAGCCCATGGTCCAAAATGATGAAAAACGAGGATAAAAAAAAATCTAAATTTCAAAAAAACAATGGGCTATAACCCATCGTTTTTTTATTTTTTCATTTTTTTCAAATCCTCAAAAATGATGAAAAATGGCGTGCTATAGTATGCCGTACGATATGGGCTATAGCCCATGGTCCAAAATGATGAAAAATTAGGATAATTTTTTTTATCAAAATTTCAAAAAAACAATGGGCTATAACCCATCGTTTTTTTCATTTTTCCTTTTTTTTCAAATCCTCAAAAATGATGAAAAACGGCGTGCTATAGTATGCCGTACGATATGGGCTATAGCCCATGGTCCAAAATGATGAAAAATGAGGATAAAATAAAAATCAAAATTTCAAAAAAACAATGGGCTATAACCCATAGTTTTTTTCATTTATTCATTTTTTTTAAATCCTCAAAAATGATGAAAAACGGCGTGCTATAGTATGCCGTACGATATGGGCTATAGCCCATGGTCTAAAATGATGAAAAACGAGGATAAAAAAAAAATCTAAATTAAAAAAAAACAATGGGCTATAACCCATCGTTTTTTTCATTTTTTTCAAATCCTCAAAAATGATGAAAAACGGCGTGCTATAGTATGCCGTACGATATGGGCTATAGCCCATGGTCCAAAATGATGAAAAACGAGGATAAAAAAAAAATCAAAATTTCAAAAAAACAATGGGCTATAACCCATCGTTTTTTTTTTTTTTTTTCATTTTTTTCAAATCCTCAAAAATTATGAAAAATGGCGTGCTATAGTATGCCGTACGATATGGGCTATAGCCCATGGTCCAAAATGATGAAAAATGAGGATAAAAAAAAATATCAAAATTTCAAAAAAACAATGGGCAATAACCCATCGTTTTTTTATTTTTTCATTTTTTTCAAATCCTCAAAAATTATGAAAAATGGCGTGCTATAGTATGCCGTACGATATGGGCTATAGCCCATGGTCCAAAATGATGAAAAATGAGGATAATTTTTTTTTATCAAAATTTCAAAAAAACAATGGGCTATAACCCATCGTTTTTTTTCATTTTTTTCAAATCCTCAAAAATGATGAAAAACGGCGTGCTATAGTATGCCATACGATATGGGCTATAGCCCATGGTCCAAAATGATGAAAAACGAGGATTAAAAAAAAATCAAAATTTCAAAAAAACAATGGGCTATAACCCATCGTTTTTTGTTTTTTTTTTTCACTTTTTTTCAAATCCTCAAAAATGATGAAAAACGGCGTGCTATAGTATGCCGTACGATATGGGCTATAGCCCATGGTCCAAAATGATGAAAAACGAGGATAAAAAAAAATTCAAAAATTCAAAACAACAATGGGCTATAACCCATCGTTTTTTTTATTTTTTCATTTTTTTCAAATCCTCGAAAATGATGAAAAACGGCGTGCTATAGTATGCCATACAATATGGGCTATAGCCCATGGTCCAAAATGATGAAAAACGAGGATAAAAAAAAATCTAAATTAAAAAAAAAACAATGGGCTATAACCCATCGTTTTTTTTATTTTTTTCATTTTTTTCAAATCCTCAAAAATTATGAAAAATGGCGTGCTATAGTATGCCGTACGATATGGGCTATAGCCCATGGTCCAAAATGATGAAAAACGAGGATAAAAAAAAATCTAAATTAAAAAAAAAACAATGGGCTATAACCCATCGTTTTTTTTATTTTTTTCATTTTTTTCAAATCCTCAAAAATTATGAAAAATGGCGTGCTATAGTATGCCGTACGATATGGGCTATAGCCCATGGTCCAAAATGATGAAAAACGAGGATAAAAAAAAATCAAAAAAAAAAAAAACAATGGGCTATAACCCATCGTTTTTTTTATTTTTTCATTTTTTTTTATCCTCAAAAATGATGAAAAACGGCGTGCTATAGTATGCCGTACGATATGGGCTATAGCCCATGGTCCAAAATGATGAATAACGAGGAGAAAAAAAAATCTAAATTTCAAAAAAACAATGGGCTATAACCCATCGTTTTTTTCATTTTTTTCAAATCCTCAAAAATGATGAAAAACGGCGTGATATAGTATGCCATACGATATGGGCTATAGCCCATGGTCCAAAATGATGAAAAACGAGGATAAAAAAAAATTCAAAAATTCAAAACAACAATGGGCTATAACCCATCGTTTTTTCATTTTTTCATTTTTTTCAAATCCTCAAAAATGATGAAAAACGGCGTGCTATAGTATGCCATACGATATGGGCTATAGCCCATGGTCCAAAATGATGAAAAACGAGGATAAAAAAAAAATCTAAATTAAAAAAAAAACAATGGGCTATAACCCATCGTTTTTTTATTTTTTTCATTTTTTTCAAATCCTCAAAAATTATGAAAAATGGCGTGCTATAGTATGCCGTACGATATGGGCTATAGCCCATGGTCCAAAATGATGAAAAATGAGGATTAAAAAAAATATCAAAATTTCAAAAAAAACAATGGGCTATAACCCATCGTTTTTTTATTTTTTTCAAATCCTCAAAAATGATGAAAAACGGCGTGATATAGTATGCCATACGATATGGGCTATAGCCCATGGTCCAAAATGATGAAAAACGAGGATACAAAAAAATCAAAATTTCAAAAAACAATGGGCTATAACCCATCGTTTTTTTCATTTTTTCATTTTTTTCAAATCCTCAAAAATGATGAAAAACGGCGTGCTATAGTATGCCGTACGATATGGGCTATAGCCCATGGTCCAAAATGATGAAAAACGAGGATTTAAAAAAACAAAAAAAAACAATGGGCTATAACCCATCGTTTTTTTTCATTTTTTCATTTTTTTCAAATCCTCAAAAATGATGAAAAACGGCGTGCTATAGTATGCCATACGATATGGGCTATAGCCCATGGTCCAAAATGATGAAAAACGAGGATAAAAAAAAATCAAAATTAAAAAAAACAATGGGCTATAACCCATCGTTTTTTTTATTTTTTCATTTTTTTCAAATCCTCAAAAATGATGAAAAACGGCGTGCTATAGTATGCCATACGATATGGGCTATAGCCCATGGTCCAAAATGATGAAAAACGAGGATAAAAAAAAATCAAAATTAAAAAAAAACAATGGGCTATAACCCATCGTTTTTTTCATTTATTCATTTTTTTCAAATCCTCAAAAATGATGAAAAACGGCGTGCTATAGTATGCCGTACGATATGGGCTATAGCCCATGGTCCAAAATGATGAAAAATGAGGATAATGTTTTTTTATCAAAATTTCAAAAAAACAATGGGCTATAACCCATCGTTTTTTTCATTTTTCCTTTTTTTCAAATCCTCAAAAATGATGAAAAACGGCGTGCTATAGTATGCCATACTGTTACATTCCCTTAGTAGGTCTAGGGGTATTAATAAGGGATGCAACACGGCTGGCACGAGAATTGTGATTTATTCAACGTTTGTGAAAAAGGTATATATAAACAATAAAGAATACAACTGGAAATGCAAAACAAAAGACAGGCTATATGGGGCAACTCAAATAAACCATCAGAACTATCTAGCCCTACTCTAAAGGATCACCCAATACTCTGACCTAACTCTAACCAATAAATGAAATGAAAAGGGTTACACAAATTCAATCTACCTAAACTGTCTACACTAACAACTGCCCTAACAAAGGTTTACAAAAGGTAAGCACCCATACGCCGTTATTTATATATATTATATTATATACTATATATATCTCTATACATATATATAACTATAATATCAGTTGTATAACTTTAGCTCAGAAATCACCGATCACTATTATATTATATACTATATATCTCTCTCTATATATATATATAATTATAATATCAGTGGTATCTTTAGCTCAGAATCACACAGAACACAGAGTATATGGCTCAGGGGACTCCACACAGGTTTAGCCCCTGGCCTATATGCTTTAAACAATGGTTTTTAACCTCGAGCTTTAAGCTCCCACATGGACAGAGTACTTCACAGTATGAATGACTGAGAGACAATGCCAACGAGTGCATGTCACAGGTGCTGTTAAGTAGGGCTCCCAGGCTGGTCCTCTGAGAGCGGATTGGTTCCTGGTGACGAGGGGGTGGGTAGACAGAAGGGAGGTTGATGGTTCGTCTCCGCCTCCACGCCCCACAGCAGACCTGTGACTTGAAAGGACTAATCAGTACTCTATTCATAATGTACCCTACTCTTACTCGTTGTATCCTATATAATATATATATATATATATATATATATATATAACCACGTTATCATATACCATACACATATATATATATATACTTGAACACCATAATATATATACACATATATATATACATAACCACGTTATCATATACCATATACATATATATATATACATAATCCCCGATTATGTAACACATACGATATGGGCTATAGCCCATGGTCCAAAATGATGAAAAACGAGGATAAAAAAAAAATCAAAATTTCAAAAAAACAATGGGCTATAACCCATCGTTTTTTTCATTTTTTCATTTTTTTCAAATCCTCAAAAATGATGAAAAACGGCGTGCTATAGTATGCCGTACGATATGGGCTATAGCCCATGGTCCAAAATGATGAAAAATGAGGATAATTTTTTTTATCAAAATTTCAAAAAAACAATGGGCTATAACCCATCGTTTTTTTCATTTATTCATTTTTTTCAAATCCTCAAAAATGATGAAAAACGGCGTGCTATAGTATGCCGTACGATATGGGCTATAGCCCATGGTCCAAAATGATGAAAAACGAGGATAAAAAAAAAATCAAAATTTCAAAAAAACAATGGGCTATAACCCATCGTTTTTTTCATTTTTTCACATTTTTTTCAAATCCTCAAAAATGATGAAAAACGGCGTGCTATAGTATGCCATACAATATGGGCTATAGCCCATGGTCCAAAATGATGAAAAACGAGGATAAAAAAAAATCAAAATTTAAAAAAAACAATGGGCTATAACCCATCGTTTTTTTTATTTTTTCATTTTTTTTAAATCCTCAAAAATGATGAAAAACGGCGTGCTATAGTATGCCGTACGATATGGGCTATAGCCCATGGTCCAAAATGATGAATAACGAGGATAAAAAAAAATCTAAATTTCAAAAAAACAATGGGCTATAACCCATCGTTTTTTTCATTTTTTCATTTTTTTCAAATCCTCAAAAATGATGAAAAACGGCGTGCTATAGTATGCCGTACGATATGGGCTATAGCCCATGGTCCAAAATGATGAAAAACGAGGATAAAAAAAAATCAAAAAAAAAAAAAAACAATGGGCTATAACCCATCGTTTTTTTTATTTTTTCATTTTTTTTTAATCCTCAAAAATGATGAAAAACGGCGTGCTATAGTATGCCGTACGATATGGGCTATAGCCCATGGTCCAAAATGATGAATAACGAGGATAAAAAAAAATCTAAATTTCAAAAAAACAATGGGCTATAACCCATCGTTTTTTTCATTTTTTTCAAATCCTCAAAAATGATGAAAAACGGCGTGATATAGTATGCCATACGATATGGGCTATAGCCCATGGTCCAAAATGATGAAAAACGAGGATACAAAAAAATCAAAATTTAAAAAAAACAATGGGCTATAACCCATCGTTTTTTTTATTTTTTCATTTTTTTCAAATCCTCAAAAATGATGAAAAACGGCGTGCTATAGTATGCCATACGATATGGGCTATAGCCCATGGTCCAAAATGATGAAAAACGAGGATAAAAAAAATCAAAATTTAAAAAAAACAATGGGCTATAACCCATCGTTTTTTTCATTTTTTCATTTTTTTCAAATCCTCAAAAATGATGAAAAACGGCGTTCACACTTTTTATTATTCAGCTTACTGTGGAGACACATGCTGGAACGTTTTACTTTGAAATGTTTTGTAGTTTCTGAGTTATTTAACTTAAACACCCAATGCATTCTCTATGGCAATAGCACAAACTTTGTTATCCTACTAGTCCTACATACTTAAACCTACCAACCCCATTCTAGCCTACCTCAAAAATTATGAAAAACGGCGTAATATAGTATGCCATACGATATGGGCTATAGCCCATGGTCCAAAATGATGAAAAACGAGGATACAAAAAAATCTAAATTTCAAAAAAACAATGGGCTATAAACCATCGTTTTTTCCATTTTTTCATTTTTTTCAAATCCTCAAAAATGATGAAAAACGGCGTGATATAGTATGCCGTACGATATGGGCTATAGCCCATGGTCCAAAATGATGAAAAACGAGGCTTAAAAAAAAAAAAAAAAAAACAATGGGCTATAACACATCGTTATTTTTATTTTTTTTCAAATCCTCAAAAATTATGAAAAACGGCGTGCTATAGTATGCCGTACGGTATGGGCCATAGCCCATGGTCAAAAATGATGAAAAACGAGGTTCATTTTTTTTTTCAAAAATTCAAAAAACGATGGGCTATAACCCATGTTTTTTTTGTTTTTTTTCAAATCCTCAAAAATGATGAAAAACGAAGTGCTATAGTATGCCGTACGGTATGGGCTATAGCCCATGGTCAAAAATGATGAAAAACGGCATACTATAGCATACTATAATTCTTTTTTTCAAAAATTCAAAAAACGATGGGCTATAACACATGTTTTTTTTTTTTTTTTTTTTTTTTCAAATCGTCAAAAATTATGAAAAACGGCGTGCTATAGTATGCCGTACGGTATGGGCCATAGCCCATGGTCAAAAATGATGAAAAACAAGGTTATTTTTTTTTTCAAAAATTCAAAAAACGATGGGCCATGTTTTGTTTTTTTTTTCTTTTTTTTTCAAATCCTCAAAAATGATGAAAAACGGCGTGCTATAGTATGCCGTACGGTATGGGCTATAGCCCATGGTCAAAAATGATGAAAAAAGGGGATAACTTTTTTTTCAATAATTAAAAAAACGATGGGCTATAACCCATGTTTTGTTTGTTTTTTCATTTTTTTCAAATCCTCAAAAATGATGAAAAACGGCGTGCTATAGTATGCCGTACGGTATGGGCTATAGCCCATGGTCAGAAATTATGAAAAATGAGGATAAAAAAAATTCAAAAATTCAAAAAACGATGGGCTATAACACATGTTTTTTTCTTTTTTTTTTTTTTTCAAATACTCAAAAATGATGAAAAACGGCGTGCTATAGTATGCCGTACGGTATGGGCTATAGCCCATGGTCAAAAATGATGAAAAACGAGGATAACCTTTTTTTCAATAATTCAAAAAACGATGGGCTATAACCCATGTATTTATCATTTTTTCATTTTTTTCAAATCCTCAAAAATGATGAAAAATGGCGTGCTATAGTATGCCGTACGATATGGGCTATAGCCCATGGTCCAAAATGATGAAAAATGAGGATAATGCTTTTTATCAAAATTTCAAAAAAACAATGAGCTATAACCCATCGTTTTTTTTTTTTTTTTTTTTTTCAAATCCTCAAAAATGATGAAAAACAGCGTGCTATAGTATGCCGTACGGTATGGGCTATAGCCCATGGTCAAAAATGATGAAAAAAGGGGATAACTTTTTTTTCAATAATTAAAAAAACGATGGGCTATAACCCATGTTTTGTTTGTTTTTTCATTTTTTTCAAATCCTCAAAAATGATGAAAAACGGCGTGCTATAGTATGCCGTACGGTATGGGCTATAGCCCATGGTCAGAAATTATGAAAAATGAGGATAAAAATAATTCAAAAATTCAAAAAACGATGGGCTATAACACATGTTTTTTTCTTTTTTTTTTTTTTTTCAAATCCTCAAAAATGATGAAAAACGGCGTGCTATAGTATGCCGTACGGTATGGGCTATAGCCCATGGTCAAAAATGATGAAAAACGAGGATAACCTTTTTTTCAATAATTCAAAAAACGATGGGCTATAACCCATGTATTTATCATTTTTTCATTTTTTTCAAATCCTCAAAAATGATGAAAAATGGCGTGCTATAGTATGCCGTACGATATGGGCTATAGCCCATGGTCCAAAATGATGAAAAATGAGGATAATTTTTTTTATCAAAATTTCAAAAAAACAATGAGCTATAACCCATCGGTTTTTTTTTTTTTTCATTTTTTTCAAATCCTCAAAAATGATGAAAAACGGCGTGCTATAGTATGCCATACGATATGGGCTATAGCCCATGGTCCAAAATGATGAGAAACGAGGATAAAAAAAAATCAAAATTAAAAAAAAACAATGGGCTATAACCCATCGTTTTTTTCATTTATTCATTTTTTTCAAATCCTCAAAAATGATGAAAAACGGCGTGCTATAGTATGCCGTACGATATGGGCTATAGCCCATGGTCCAAAATGATGAAAAATGAGGATAATTTTTTTTATCAAAATTTCAAAAAAACAATGGGCTATAACCCATCGTTTTTTTCATTTTTCCTTTTTTTTCAAATCCTCAAAAATGATGAAAAACGGCGTGCTATAGTATGCCATACGATATGGGCTATAGCCCATGGTCCAAAATGATGAAAAACGAGGATAAAAAAAAAATCAAAATTTCAAAAAAACAATGGGCTATAACCCATCGTTTTTTTTCATTTTTTATTTTTTTTTAAATCCTCAAAAATGATGAAAAACGGCGTGCTATAGTATGCCGTACGATATGGGCTATAGCCCATGGTCCAAAATGATGAAAAACGAGGATAAAAAAAAATTAAAAAATTAAAAAAAACAATGGGCTATAACCCATCGTTTTATTCATTTTTTCATTTTTTTCAAATCCTCAAAAATGATGAAAAACGGCGTGCTATAGTATGCCGTACGATATGGGCTATAGCCCATGGTCCAAAATGATGAATAACGAGGATAAAAAAAAATCTAAATTTCAAAAAAACAATGGGCTATAACCCATCGTTTTTTTCATTTTTTCATTTTTTTCAAATCCTCAAAAATGATGAAAAACGGCGTGCTATAGTATGCCGTACGATATGGGCTATAGCCCATGGTCCAAAATGATGAAAAACGAGGATAAAAAAAAATCTAAATTTCAAAAAAACAATGGGCTATAACCCATCGTTTTTTCCATTTTTTCATTTTTTTCAAATCCTCAAAAATGATTAAAAACGGCGTGATATAGTATGCCGTACGATATGGGCTATAGCCCATGGTCCAAAATGATGAAAAACGAGGATTAAAAAAAAAAAAAAAAAAAAACAATGGGCTATAACACATCGTTTTTTTTTTTTTTTTTCAAATCCTCAAAAATTATGAAAAACGGCGTGCTATAGTATGTCGTACGGTATGGGCCATAGCCCATGGTCAAAAATGATGAAAAACGAGGTTCATTTTTTTTTTCAAAAATTCAAAAAACGATGGGCTATAACCCATGTTTTTTTTGTTTTTTTTCAAATCCTCAAAAATGATGAAAAACGAAGTGCTATAGTATGCCGTACGGTATGGGCTATAGCCCATGGTCAAAAATGATGAAAAACGGCATACTATAGCATACTATAATTCTTTTTTTCAAAAATTCAAAAAACGATGGGCTATAACACATGTTTTTTTTTTGTTTTTGTTTTTTTCAAATCGTCAAAAATTATGAAAAACGGCGTGCTATAGTATGCCGTACGGTATGGGCCATAGCCCATGGTCAAAAATGATGAAAAACAAGGTTTTTTTTTTTTTTCAAAAATTCAAAAAACGATGGGCTATAACCCATGTTTTTTTGTTTGTTTTTTTTTTTTTTCAAATCCTCAAAAATGATGAAAAACGGCGTGCTATAGTATGCCGTACGGTATGGGCTATAGCCCATGGTCAAAAATGATGAAAAAAGGGGATAACTTTTTTTTCAATAATTAAAAAAACGATGGGCTATAACCCATGTTTTGTTTGTTTTTTCATTTTTTTCAAATCCTCAAAAATGATGAAAAACGGCGTGCTATAGTATGCCGTACGGTATGGGCTATAGCCCATGGTCAGAAATTATGAAAAATGAGGATAAAAAAAATTCAAAAATTCAAAAAACGATGGGCTATAACACATGTTTTTTTCTTTTCTTTTTTTTTTTCAAATCCTCAAAAATGATGAAAAACGGCGTGCTATAGTATGCCGTACGGTATGGGCTATAGCCCATGGTCAAAAATGATCTCTACCGCAACATACTTAAAAGTATAGCGGTGTATGAGAATGGGTGTTGCGGAGGATGAGAAACTGTTTCTCATCCTCCGCAACACCCATGAGGATGTTTTGCTAACAACATAGAAGCCTACATTCTTACACCTAGCAATCCCATTCTAGCCTACTCAGGTTCATCTTACGGTGGACATGTTTGCCTGAAAAGGAATATTTGAAATGTTTCATGGTTTTAGAAATATAGTGCTTTCAAATGTACAATGGAAACTAGAAACTCCATTCACACTTTTTATTATTCAGCTTACTGTGGAGACACATGCTGGAACGTTTTACTTTGAAATGTTTTGTAGTTTCTGAGTTATTTAACTTAAACACCCAATGCATTCTCTATGGCAATAGCACAAACTTTGTTATCCTACTAGTCCTACATACTTAAACCTACCAACCCCATTCTAGCCTACTTAGGTTCATCTTACGGTGGACATGTTTGGCTGAAAAGGAATCTTTGAAAGGTGTCATAGTTTTAGAAATATAGTGCTTTCAAATTTGAGACTTTTTACATGGGGCTCAATGGCAGATTTTGGCACGTCAAAAAATCACTTTCACCTAGAAACTCCATTCACACTTTTTATTATTCAGCTTACTGTGGAGACACATGCTGGAACGTTTTACTTTGAAATGTTTTGTAGTTTCTGAGTTATTTAACTTAAACACCCAATGCATTCTCTATGGCAATAGCACAAACTTTGTTATCCTACTAGTCCTACATACTTAAACCTACCAACCCCATTCTAGCCTACTTAGGTTCATCTTACGGTGGACATGTTTGCCTGAAAAGGAATCTTTGAAATGTTTCATAGTTTTAGAAATATAGTGCTTTCAAATGTGAGACATTTATAATGGGCTCAATTGCAGCTCTATAGGCATGTCAAAAATCACTTTCACCTAAAAACTCCATTCACACTTTTTATTATTCAGCTTACTGTGGAGACATATGCTGGAACTTTTTACTTTGAAATATTTTGTAGTTTCTGAGTTATTTAACTTAAACGCCCAATGCATTCTCTATGGCAATAGCACAAACTTTGGCAAGCTACTAGTCCTACATACTTACACCTATCAACCCCATTCTAGCCTACTTAGGGTCATCTTACGGTGGACATGTTTGCCTGAAAAGGAATCTTCCACCCCCCCCCCCCCCCCCCCCCCAGAGATGATGGACTATAGCCTGTCGCTCTTCCGATATTTTCAGACCCTCCGAAATCGTGAAAAATGGCACCCTACAGCATGCGCTCCGAGACGATGGACTATAGCCTGTCGTTTTTCTGTGAATTTCACCTTTTTTTCAAATCCTCCGAAATCGTGAAAAATGGCACCCTATAGCATGCGCTCCGAGACGATGGACTACAGCACGGTTCAGCCAGACCTGCTATTTTTGGCGGAAGAAGGAGAAGAGAAAAAAAGACAATAAGGGACCAAGTGTCCCTTCGTGCTTGTCACTTAATAAATAGACTTGGTAATATAACTGTATGGAGTACAAACACAGTAGTGAACCTGGGGGTTATCAACTATGAAACGGCAACACGATATAAAAATAAACCATTTAAATACAACAAATTGAGCAGGGCACCACAGGGAGTTGAACCCCGTTCTGGTAAACCAGGAAGTACCACAACCAGTGCCTTAGTTTGTTTTGTTGTAATTTACATGTCCAACAGCAATCACAATACTTTACAGTGATTTTCACCTTTTTTTTTTAAATCCTCTGAAAAAATGCCACACCAAGAGTCCCTTCAGGCTTGGTCCCTTAATAAATAGACTTGGTAAGGGAGTACAAACACAGTAAAGACCTCAGGAAGAGCAGCTGCTGTAACTCACACTAAGCTAATGGGGATCTAATATAACAAAATACATACATAAATGGATGCACCTGGGACGTATCCTCAGTGATGTATCCCAAGGTCATCAGGGTTTCAGGTCTCGCAACATCATACCCCTCACTCAGGTGACCCAGCCGGGAGTGATCAAGTCCCGACTTACGTCCTAGTAGCTACCCTCGATAAGTCCCATTAGGGAAAAACCAGGGCCACACAATCCATTCCTCCTGAACTACTCTGCCGGGACTGGGAGGTACCATTCTGGCACATGGAAGGACTAGGCTCTGTGGGTTGACACCTGTCCGGGCCCCTCCTACGTCTCACCAGGTCCACTCCTGCTCTCACCAGGTCAGGCCCTGTGCGTTGCACCAGACTCCCAGCACCAGGCACTTTATTCAGGAATGGTGGATTCTCAAGCCGCAACGGTTCCGCAGGCCCCACCTTGCCCTTGGTGGTGCCGCCGGCTCCGCTTGAGGCTTGCATGGCCCTCCTAAAGGCCTCACCGTGGGTTTGTTGGGCTTCTTCCTCATGGAAGACACAGGCTGGGGCGCTAACCCATACTGCTCCCGGGTGCCGTCTAATTTCCGGCTGCCACCCGTCTCTCCGGTGGTCACCAGACTATTCCTGGTTGTCACTTAGTCTATTCCTATGAGTCACTATAAATAGAAGAACTATAACAAAATACATACATAAATGGATGCACCTGGGACGTATCCTCAGTGATGTATCCCAAGGTCATCAGGGTCTCGCAACATCATACCCCTCACTCAGGTGACCCATTCGGGAGTGATCAAGTCCCGACTTACGTCCCAGTAGCTACCCTCGATAAGTCCCATTAGGGAAAAACCAGGGCCACACAATCTCTATAATAAATAAATCAAAAAAGAACCTGGGGGTTATCATCTATGAAAAGGCAACACAATGAAGAGAATATAAACAATAAACCATGTAAATACAACAAAGTGAGCAGAGCACTGCAGGGAGTTGAACCCTGTTCTGGTAAACCAGGAAGTACCACACCAGTGCCTTGAGTTTGTTTTGTTGTAATTTACAGGTCCAACAGCAATCAATTCAATTCAAAGGGCTTTATTGGCATGAGAAAAAATTACATTGCCAAAGCAGAAGCAATCACATTCATTACATTTACATTACAAACGGCATGGCCATGGGCTATAAATTATGAAAAACAAGGTTTTGAAAAAAAGAGGAAAATCACTCCAAGACCATGGGCTATAGTCCATGGTATCGGGACCTGACAGGACCTGACACTGTAAATTTGTAAAATAAAATATATTTCAAATAATATAACTAATTCCTGGCAATCAATGACATTCATACCGGTGTAATCTTTCAATACTGTAGTGAAATTCTAATCCTGGCAGACGAAAAATGAAAATCAATCCAAGACCATGGGCTATATAGTCTATGGTCTTGGAGTGATTTTCCTCTTTTTTTCAAATCCTCAAAAATGATGAAAAACGGCATGCCGTCCGAGGTCATGGGCTATAAATGATGAAAACGAGGATTTGAATAAAAGACGAAAATCGCTCCGAGACCATGAGCTATAGTATATGGTCTCGGAGCGATTTTGGTCTTTTTTTCAAATCCGCAAAAATGATGATAAACGGCATGCTACAGTATGCCGTCCAAGGCCATGGGCTATAAATACCCAGGGGGCAAACCACCCTTTTTTAGGAAACCTGCATTTGCCATGACCTCAAAGGTTGTCCTCCAAAAATAATATCACAACCTATATGGACAACCCGGTCAATTTCTTTGCTGGAAATCCAATATGGCCGTCCCAATATTAGCCCCCATTAGTTATAATGGGGGGTGAATGGGGCAACATTTTAAACTGATGGATATTTCCACGAAACTTCACAGGTTGATCAATGATATAAATACGAACTTCTTTTGTATTGCAAGTTTCCATGAAATCCAATATGGCCGCCACAATATGGCCACCATAATATTAGCACCCAGAAAATAGGTTTGGCTCTAACTTCTGAACGAGATGAGCTAGAAATGCAAACTTGGTGTCTATTTCATGGTTTGACGATTTTCTTTCTTTCACGATTTTCTTTCTTTCACGATTTTCTTTCACAATTGTCTTTCTTTCACGATTTTCTTTCGCAATACTAGGTTCATGAAACGATTTATTCAGTGTTTTCTTTCACGATTTCTGTTTTTTTTTTTCAAATCCTCAAAAATGATGAAAAACGGCATGCTATATATAGTATGCCGTCCGAGGCCATGGGCTATAAATGATGAAAAACAAGGTTTTGAAAAAAAGAGGAAAATCACTCCAAGACCATGGGCTATAGTCCATGGTCTCGGGACCTGACAGGACCTGACACTGTAAATTTGTAAAATTAAATATATTTAAAATAATATAACTTAGGGTCTAATTCCTGACAATCAATGACATTCATACCGGTGTAATCTTTCAATACTGTAGTGAAATTCTAATCCTGGCAGGCGAAAAGACGAAAATCAATCCAAGACCATGGGCTTGGATTGATTTTCGTCTGAGTCCTTAAATCAGAAACCTAACCTGGGGAACATAGAACCTGTGGAACATAGAGATGACCCCTTCTTGGGACGAGTACAAGTGCAGCTATATAAATGCAACATTTACCAAAAGGATTAAACCCAAGAAATCACGATGGCTTGTTTCCATTGAGGTCCTGTGTATAGAATTAATCAAAATATACAGCCCAGGAGTTGTGTTCGGTTAGGAAATGTAACTCAGTTTCCACTTCATTTTGTGTGCAATGGATGCATGTCTTCTCTAGGGAGTTCAGGTCTCCCTATAAGTCAGTCAGTAAGTCAGTCTGCCTATGACAGCCTTTCTCAATCTCAGTTGTAGAATTTTAAGTGCTCTCTTTTTTGGGATCGTGCTAATTCACACACACACACACACACACACACACACACACACACACACACACACACACACACACACACACACACACACACACACACACACACACACACACACACACACACACACACACACACACACACACACACACACACACACACACACACACACACGTAAATGAATTATGTTAATTTACCAACATCAATACAGCATGCAAATGTGGACATATTCTTTAGTTTGGGTCTGCAAGGCTAAATCTCATCAAATGACGGCCCGTGGCTCAAATGCTGAATAAATATTGATATGAAAAGGGTTGAAAACCACTGAATTAAGGTATATTTCGAATGGATAACAAATATGTGATTAATTTGCGATTAACAATGGACAATCATGCGATTAATCACGATTAAATATTTTTAATTGATTGACAGCCCTAGTATAAAGATATATTTTAGGGGTTAAGGAAACTTACATTTTAATTTAGGCATAAGAACATCATATTGCTTTACATTTTACAAGCTTGTCTCTGCCTCAAAATGACTTGATCTAATTATTGTATCTACTCATTAGGAGACCTGTTTTGTTTAAAGAAAGAATTTGAATTCATCCTAATGATTCTGCTTTATTTTGTTTATAAAACAAAGTAAAAATCACTTGTTGTTGAAATGCATTCACCACTAAAAGGGGTGTGGTGCCACAGAGGCACCAAGTGGTATCACTGCCAATCTCAACTGCTCACCACTGTAGGTCAGTTCCAGGCTAGAGAGAGTCCTACTCAACCACACCATTAAACTTAACCCCAGCAAACAGGGGGGAAAACATACACACTAAAAATATTCAATTAACCTGCCATACAACATGGCAAAATGACAACTGACGCCCCTTCCTCAGCACATAAACATGATACATATCCCAAGGGTCCACAGTTCTGCCAAAAACATCAACTTAAACCTACAGCGTGGCTCTAAATCCTCCATGACATTCTCACATAAATCTCCCATTCAGCAGGCCGACAGTGCTAAATGCCAGAGGGACTCCACAGGTAATTATAGACCTAGATCCGCTAGCTAGCTGGCATATGTTTGCGTGCGTGCGCATTATATGTGAGGGCTGTTGGGCCTTAGCTTTTCATTAAATCTGAAAGGCCTCGCAGTCCAGTGGTCCAGTCAGTGTGGTGTTTTTCGCATCCCTTGGCTCTCAAAAGCAGCTGAGCTGCTGCAATCAAGCCCACCCATCAATGCACCAACCTGGATGGCTATCAGGCTCAGATTCAACACAGGTTCAAGACTGGACAGGTACATGGATGGATGGATCAGTGAGGAGTCACAGGCTAACAGCACACCTGTTCAAATGCTGACCATGCTTGTTTTTTGTGGGGGTTTTTTTTAAGAAAAACAAATCTACTGTCTTTGATGTCAAAACCATCATGGCCAGGGCTCCCATGTAAAAGAATAAATAAAGGTTACATAAATGAATGGCTGTATAAATAAATGTGACTTAAAAAAAATGTATTGTCATAGTTAAGGGATTATGTGTCAGGTGTGTTATATTGCATGCATATGAATAGCAGCCTGAAGTAGCCTTAGTTAATAAATTAGTGGGGAGTCTAATAATCTCAATAGTATGATTCAAGTTCTTGTCTCATCAGTGACTGACCAGCACCAGCTGTCATCTGAGAAAATATTCACGAGGAATATGTTCATTCATGTTTACCTAAAGGTATGTTCAGTGATTTCACTCAAAAAACCTTAGGTTTCGTTTTTGGCTGTGGGACCTAGCCTTTCGTCCAATCAGGATAGAGTCAAAAACTAAACCTAAGGTTTTTTGACCCCCAGGGGTTAACTGGGGACAGGGAGGAACTCCTTATATGGCCAGCACACTCTATAGTAGGGAGGATTATCACAACAAAACAAAAAAATAAGTGATTTATTGAATTAAGTGAAATCACTGAATATACCTTTAAACTGTCTGGATATAATCCACACTGTGAAATATCAAATTGTGCCTCATTTACTTTTTCATCTTATATGATTCTTTTTAATTGCTTATATGGCCTTGAAAACTAATTCTAAACTGTCGAAAGCATAGCAAAGGAAGAGTGAAATAAAGCACTTCTGTGAAGCATTAGGGATCTGCATGGTATAAATTGTTATTACTCAAAGAATAACAAATCACAAGCTGTTTGACACTGGTGGATGCACTGTTACCCTCTAGGAAGGAAGTCAAGATTCCCAGTGCAAGTGAAGCTTGTGCTTCTGAAAGGAAATGACTCCTCTAAACTCATGCAGTGTTGCATACTGATACTATGTTTCTACTAGCATCGGAGGAGACCACATGCATTTATGTTTCTACAGATGATGGAAGGATCCAATACGGGGGAGGTTAATGGTTTACAAATATCACAATTCTGAAACAGAAAAGGCAACAGGTAAGAGATTTTCTCTTCCCAGTTATGACAGGCTGAATGTTGAAGACTACAAGGACAGATAGAATCGTACTATTAATGGTTATCCATTTATGAATATTTAAAAAGCTTTAAAACAGATAAACATGATGACCCTGGCAGATACTGAAGAGTATTGTTGAACCGTTATAGTAAAATACAATATCCTGGAGAATAAGATCAGATGAAAAAGAAAGATATTGCCTTGTAAGAAACGTTATTTTATTTTATTATTTGAATTTATCTGGCTGAGTTTTGATGTGTTGCTTAGCCTCAGGGAATATATCTTTTTGAAGTTTTTGTACTTTTGCACTTTACACAATTCAAGCAAAGATTTTTTCATAACTTTTGGTGTGAGACCTTTATCAAACCCTGAAGCCCCCGCAAGAGAGCATTTTCACCTCGATTAGAATGCCATTTCTGTTGACTTGGTTTTGACCTGCAGACATATTCCCTGCTTTGGCCCCAGAGTAATACAGCTGGCTTTCGCAAAAATAACTGCCACGGCACAGCACAGTTCCAAACTTCATATCATCACTGTCAGGTGATATTTCTTCTTCTTTTAAAATAGATCAATGCTATTGGTCACTTTAGGTCTCTCTGTTGGTCTTTCTAACCATCAGTGGTAGAAAAAGTACTCACATGTTTTACTTCGTAAAGTATCAATACTGCAATGTAGATTGCTAGAAGAACGGGAACTCGTACAATGAAATAGTAAAAAAAACTATAAAGCATTTGTTTCATTCACTGTGTTCACGCAGTGGATCTCATATCAAACATTTTGTCAGGAACCCTCAAATGAATACGTATTTTAGTCATGGACCACCATCTGAAAAGATCTTTGTGTCCGGCTGTCCGCTAAGCCCAAATGAGAATATTTCTGTTAGAATAGGGTTGAAGTTGTAATTTAGCTGAGGACCCCCTGGAACGCCTTTAAGGAGCCGTGGGGGTCCCCGCACCCCACATTGAGAACCACTACACCAGTGGTTCTCAAAGTGGGGTCCAGTGACCCCCAGCGGTCCTCAAGGGGGGTTCCAGGGGGTCGGAGTCCCTGACAAAATTTGAATATAGTTATACCATCACGATACGTTTTGGAACTTTGGCCCTATATGTTACTATAGCCTGGGTTCCAGCCGGATTTTGGCCCTATATGTTACTAGCCTGGGTTCCAGCCTGATTTTCATTCAGCGGATTTGAAAAGGAAGTGACATTTTCAAAGCTGTGGAACGCAGCTAATCAGGCTGGAACCCAGGCTACGATGTTACAGTATATTTCAGCTATTCAAATATAGCCAATCTTCAAGCTTCAAGCTTTTAGATCGGCTATATTTGTTATTATTTTTAAACAAATCTCTTCTGGGGGTCCCTGGCACAAAATATTTTCAGATGGGGGTCCTCGGCCTAATACGTATCAATTTGGGGGTCTTTGACATGAAAACGTTTGAGAACCAATCCACTACGCCGTAGTGGATTGGTTCTCATTGGTTCCGGGCACAGATTCCTCTTCCCGTAGTGACTACGGGAAGAGGAATCTGTGCCGGGAACTGGGATTCAACTCGCCTTCACCTTCTCTTCCTTTGAAGGTTAAACATGTTTTCCTGATACTCAGGTACTGAACAAGGATCGGAATGTTATTTGACACATGGGAGGAAAGGGTGGGCAAGTACTTAAGAGGAAACTCTAAAGCACTGCTCTGTCAGTTTGTGATGTGCTTGGACACTTCCATGAACAACCAAGCAGCCAGCGTTTGTTTTACCTCTGCTGTCTGAGATGACTGACTTGCCTGGCTGGCCGTTGGCTGGAAACCAAACAAACACAGGTCTGACAGATAACCCCTGCTGCTTGCCGTTAAATCTGTCAAATTAAGTTGTGTGAATTTAATTATGAAGCAAAACAGCTTGAGTTTCTCTGAACAGACTTTGTAGTCGCTGATTACCCAGAGAGAACAAACTGTAGGTCAGGTGTTTGCCGAGTTGCAAAAGTGTGAGTGTGAGGCTAACTGATTGGGATAGAATTGGTGGAAAGGGCACATGCTTCTCTTTCTCTGGACCACAATGGCACATAATAGCATTTTATACTAAATATTGTAGGTCTCTCTCTCTCTCTCTCTCTCTCTCTCTCTCTCTCTTCCCCCCCCCCTCCCAGAATGGTCTTGTGTGCGTCCCTTCAGAGAGCGTTGAAGTTCATTATATCCAGTGGGATATGGATTCAACAGTGACACTATAAAGGATAGTGCTGTGCCATTGTAGTTGATACTGTATCAATAGTGACAGTGAACTCAACTCACTAGACCCTTGTTAGATGTGATGGCATGTTGGCTCATACCATCATGGTGTACTTGAAAGGTCAAATGCCAAGATTATTAAAGTTATTATGACGACTGTGAATGTTGTGATTCAGACTCCCGGGGCTTGCAAATTGAGATAGAAATACTGTATACTGCAAATGATTCAAAATATATCCCATTTGGGGTTTCATTTACACTTTCCTGTGCCATTAATACTGTTCTACCATCCAAACATAGCAGTGCTTGCAGTGGCATTTTGAGATATTGTTTTGGTAAAAATGAAAATGTATGCACCGTTTATTCCCCCAGTAGTAACCTCTCCCTGTAAAAAAGAATATATATAATATTTCTATAGGTGTCATTTCATCTATTCCCTCTGCTGGGAATGTCAAAGTACCGTTCCCTCTTCCCTTCCTTCGTTCGTTCCTTCCTTCCTTCCGCTCTTTCATTGTGCCTTGTCTTTGGCAAACAAGTAGGTAAATCCTTTTGAAAACTCTCAGTGCACACGTGCACATGTGCACACACATACCTGCATCGTGCACGCCTTCCGCTTTTCTCATCACTGTCAGCTTAAGGTCCCCATGGTGCCCTGCAAACAAACACATGAATCACATAGGCTTCCCCTTAGAAGTCTGACTGAAATTCATGGGCCTGGCCACCAGTAAATCACAGAAAATACCACCCAGGGGAAAAGAGAGGGCTAATACACACTGTCCATGAATATCGCCAACCAGGCCTATACTGTGCATGAGTGCATCTAAACACAGTCAGTGTAAAGACAAATGGCCCTAAAGCTGAGAGTGGAGAAAGGTCTAATGTTAGCTACTAGGCATTTGATGATTTCACAGGGTATGGGTTGACAGGGTAATGACAACCATCGACAAGAGGAGATTTGAGAGTGGAAGAAGGGAAAAAATCAATCCAGTTGTTAACATGTGTTGTGGGTAATGTGTCTCATCCACACGTTTGCCTCTGGCCTTTACAACCAATGGTGTGAACAAATAAACTGTGGATTCTTTACCTCTCTGAGAGGTAAGGACCTCTCAGAGAGGCAGAATGTAAAGCACAATTAAACTTTGGTAGAGGTTTGGAATGTGTAGTTACCTTGCTGTGATGTACCTCCTAATAGTGCAAACGATGCAAACGTTACAAAATCTTTAACTGAAATTATTAACTTGATTAATTAAGAAGATCAGGAAGGGTATGTTTTCACAATTGGAAAGCAGTGTTATTGCTTGAGTATTAAAATAATAATATTTTACCAATCATTGGAAACAGTATGGAAAATAATGCAGAATCAGGTTTTGCAATTGTTAGAATCCACTTTGTTCATGTTCATTTGTGTGCTAAAAGTGTGACTTTGGGACCTGCTTCACATTTTATCAAAAGAGCAACTACCGAAGATATCTAATTTGGAATTACACCACCCAAACCAAACCTATATGTAACCTGGCAAATAGGGAGTGGTACAGGACACCGAAATATATTTGGGGTTCTCATTACTTCCCAGTAAGTTAGTGGTCTGTATTTTCATTTCATATACTGTATATATAGTACAGTAAGTCAGAAACAAATCAAATGACATACAGTTTAGCGGATATGTCATGCAAGCCTGCATGAAGTAAGTAAGTATGAAATAAGGTAAACTAAAACAAAATAAAATTACAAACTGGACCAAATTTGGCTCTGGAAGATTGTAGTAAAACCAAAAATAACAAAATATGGTATTGGCTTTCTAGGGAAACACAAAGGAAACATACCACAATCAAAGGTAATATAATATTCCCTGAGCAAGTTACGCATTTTACTTAGCAAAAATGAATTACCGGTACATGATTTGTGAGTTAAGTCTAAAAGCACAAACAGTGTATGTATACGGGATGGCCAGCTCACACACTGAACAAACACTGGTCCAGCTTCACCCCTTTTCCACTGAGAAACTCATAAACAACATTATCAGTAAAGAAAAATGTGCTGTGAGAACAAACTTTCCATTACTTTCCATTACAATAAAAAAGATACATAAAACGTTGAAATGCAATCACAGAGAAGCAGTACAGTACAATGAGGACAGAGAAGCTCAACCACATTGAAATAACTACTAGCTACTAGCTAGCTAAGCTTCCACCCTCTTGTTTACAATCTGCACCAACATGTAGGCTACTGTAGCCTATTCTTATGTGTTTCTAAAACTAAACCATCAAAGTATAGCATCTTACCAAGATAATCTCTTCCACAGATGTTCCCAGAATCTACTGTGCAACCCTTGACCCTAGAAATGGAACTCTTAAAGTGACAGTGACACATAGTGGAGTTTACTGAGAACTGCAGGTATATTTGCCACTGGGCAACATGTCCTTTAAAGGGCCACTTCACCCCTTTTGCAACCAGATCTTATTTTAATGATGTTTGTGAGACAAGAAACACTTTCCTGGTGTTTTTATGTGGGTATAATTTGTGTTTTTAGATATTTCAGTATTTCAAAGTGTCCATGGGTTCCATGATGTCATGGACACTGGGCTCACTTATTTCCTGGACTACATGTTGTCTCAGTAAGACAGCCCTCCCCCTATCCACAAGGAGGAGCAGTGGACCAAAGCATTATGGGAATTGTAGTCCAGGAAGGAAGTGAGCCCAGTGTCCATAGCTAAATTGCAATACCGCAACTTTCACACTCGCTCACTCTCCTCACGTCCTCCACTCGCTCCTCGGCTCCGCCCCCAGCGAGGACGAGAGGAGGAGGAGGAGGAGAGGATTCGATGCGAGGACAGAGTGGTGGTCGAATTTTCCTCTAGAATCGGAATGTACTACGCTGTCATTTCAAAGCGACGGCACATTCCGCGATCACTAATGACGTGTATCAATTCAATTAAATTCAAAGGGCTTTATTGGCATGGGAAAACATACGTTAACATTGCCAAAGCAAAAGTGGTGGAACAATACAGTGTACTTCTGACGCTCCTGACGCGTTAAGTGTGCCCACGGGGTCTCTCAGGCAGATAAGGAGCAGTCTGGGCTTTCGATTGGCTGACAACTTTGCCAGGGAGGTGTGACCTCAGTCAGGGCCTGCTGTATCCATGTGTGTGGCTTAGCAGTGGGTTAGATTCAAAAGGGGAAGATCATGAGGGCAACAGGCGAGAGGCCAATGGTAAATATATATTAATGTGCATTATTAAGAACATGTTGTGTTGTAATATGTTTATATTGTAACAGAGTATGTATTGTGCCTCTTGTTTTGTCTCCCAAACAATCAGATTTTAAACCATAGGTAAAACATAGAAGCATAGGTGATGCATAGGTGGTAGTGTTGAACTAATCTGTAATCAGACAAACAGCTAAATTGTACCAGATCGATAGAGCGAAGAATGGCTCTAAAGGGGCCGGTCTGGGCCAGCTTAGAATGTTTCAATGAGAGCTGAACTCCCAGCCGACAGATAGGTTAGGAACAGGCTATAAGGCAAAGATCCGGAGTACTGTATCCACCTGTTTCAGGGGGAGGGGGAAACAAAGTGTGTATGTGTGAGTGTTTATGTGTAATAACGAGTGAATAAAACCTTATGAAAAGCATGCATTTGTAAAGAGAAGCGATTATTGGAACGTTTTAGTTCAGCCTATGCGTGTTGAATCTTAGTTAAAGTCTGTCTGTTGCTGAGTCCGTCGGATACTAGGCTAATCTCCCGAAATCCGAACACTGATTCTGGAGAGAGAGAGAGAGAGAGAGAGAGAGAGAGAGAGAGAGAGAGAGAGAGAGAGAGAGAGACGGAGAGGGAGATACAGGCAAATCCAAGAATAGCAATTTAGCAAGATCTCCCCATTTAACCCATATTTTGAAGATCCAAAACACCGCGACCGGATGATGACTGAATGTTGTGTGTGTTGTCAGATTAGGTGTTGATCTCTCACTAGCTGACGAGAAGTACAGGCCGGCGCCATTACAGCGACCGCTATGATCCGTGCAATAACAGTCCAGTAAGGCCCGGGCCTTACTGGACTGTGAGTCTGTGAGAGGGAGGAGGGGAAGGAGGGTAGGGGAAGGGGGAGGAGAGGTCACTTCCCTTTTTCGCCTTTTACTCAGTTCAGTTCTTCTCACCCTTTTAACTTTGTTGGGTGACTGAGTACTGAAAAATATTCAGCTGATTAATTTCACATTCATGCATTGAACGTTCATTATGCAGTCAGGACAACTCATGAATGGATGGAATATATATTTATTGAATATAAAATTTGCAGTATATTTATGGTTTGGCGATTAATTGGATATGCTTTTTAGGTACTCAGATCAAGCGCCATACCTAAACAGCAAATTCAAAACGACAGGTGGTAGCTGGGGTGGAGGAGGGTGAGCAGCAAAGGTTTGAACAGACAGCAGCGCAGCAGTATCAGTGTGCAGCAGCAAACAAGCAAGCAGATTGAGCAGTGCAAACTTCCAGTTCAAATAGCCAGTATGAAGTGTAGCAACTGCACTGAGTTTCCTGACTGAACTTGCTCTGTGCATGTCTGTGACAGGCGAGATGCTCATTTGTCTCATCCTGTCTAAATAAATAAATAAAGTAAAGTTTAAGCGCGGGAAAAACTCAGTCCCATTGCCTTGTAGCTGATCCCCCAATCAACATTCACTGTGAGGTCTCGGTCTTTATGGGGAGGTGTCTGGCAGGGTGCTGCTTTTATGAGTCTGCTGCAGCTTCTAGATCAGCTCATAACTGTTATTTATGAACGTGTGACATGAAGGTGTCCTCAAACTGTCTCAGAGAAAGGGCACTAACAACCGGGGTAGGTCAGACAGTGTGGGACTTAATAACCACATTCACCCTGACATCTCTATTTAAGGCATGTCATTATAGGCAAATATTTCTTTTTTTTAAACAGTGAGTGACTTTATCGTGCACCTAAGGATTAAAGAAAAAACAATTAAAACATGATGAGATACGCTTGTGTGCGTGCGTGCGTGCGTGCGTACGTGCATGTGTGCGTGCGTGCGTGTGTGCGTACGTGCATGTGTGCATACGTGCATGTGTGCGTACGTGCGTGCGTGTGATATTGTGTGCCTGCTTCCGGGTCTGTCGAAACACCCTGGCACCTCCTTTGCTGCTTTTGCTCCCATAATAACAATGCTTCACTGTGGCAGTTAACTGCCCTATGTACTGTATAGTTACCATTTTTCTTCATGGAAAAAACTTTAATTGGAAACATTTCATACTGTAATGATATGCCCAAATAGAGATACCAGGTTGAACATGGTTGATCTAATAAATGGTGGATAGATTGTTTGTTAAGTCACCTTGGCTGCTGTTTGCCTGTTGGCAGAGGGTGAAAGCTGGCATTTTCTGACACACAGCAGCATAATTCACACATATCCACACACATTGCACAATAAAGGCCTCAAGTGTTTTGATTCATACAAATGCCCTCATTCATTACTATGGTTCAAACGATGTTGCCCTCATTCGATACTGTGGCCAAACTACTGTATATTGTTCATGGTCACAAAACGGTCGTTCATTAGCTGTTCATATACTGTACGATTGATGTGGTCAGCGTCACAGTTAATAACGTTCCCACAGTTCCCTTTTTTAAGCCTATACTTCTGTGATGACTCCCAATGCAGTTTTCCTGCAAGTCAACCAAAACAGATTATAAAAGCTATGTGAATATGAAAGAAATGTAAAAGGGGTTGGTTTTGGCCTCTTGCAAAAAGAAATAAGGAAAAAGAAAGAAAGATGAATGATTCTGCATGTCTGAATCCTGAAGCTAACTAGCGGAATTTGCCCTGGGAGAATTCTGTCATAGCCTGATGTGAATAGTGCATTGATTTGTTGCGGGAAACCACTTGAGTGTGAAGGAAGACATCCAAACACATCACATCCCTTCCTTTTATGTGAAACATGAACATTTCCTGTAAATAGGCTTTAATGGCCATGGGGTGAAATGTACGGTTTTCATAATCACAGCTGAGATGGCAGGAACTTAACACAAATGTTCTGACAGGAATGAAAAGACTGTGCAATACAGTAGGCCTACAGTACCACACTAGTCAAACATCAAATAAATACTGTATACAAGAAATCTATGAACAACACACAAGTCTGATATGCTCGTTGATCTCTGTGATTACACACATTATATAAGTATTTTACAATAGCCAATGACATATCTATTGAATTCCTGTGTCAGTTGGACAAAATAGCCTGACTCATACTTAGTCATAGTTAAAAAAAGAAAGAAAGAAATCTGCCATTCAAGCACTTGAACACCAAAGCAATAAACGTCCACTTTGTATTATTGTACTACTTAAGTACCACTCTTCTCACTACCCATCGACCACATACACGTAATGTGGGATATAGCAGAATAAAAGAGGGCAGTGTTGAGTGCATTGCAATGGTATACTACTAACCATTGTAATTACTGTATGCTGATGGCTGGAATAAAAGAAAAAGACTTGTGGTTGAAAGGAATGATGTTGCATAGCAGGCAAGTAGGTGGAGAAAAGTAAAGGGCCTGAGAAAGAACCTGACTGCCCTCTAGTTGACAAACAGTCAGTGAAAGCTCTTTGCTCACTTTATGCTGTACAAAAAGGACCTACGTAATAAACTATACTAAACACACGCAGGTGGGGAAAAACGCATCACTTCTCCTCTGGAAATTGTCAGTTCACCCATTTGCTGCACCCCTCACACCACTCACCCTGGCTAAAATCGTGCCCTCTTGTTTTATCTGCAGTCTCTGACCGTAGGCCTACACACACAGAAACAAGCCCGCTATTCCGACGCATTGCCATTCGCCGCATTAGTGCATTATGCACCCTGTCCCCGACCACCCCCATATACTGGACCAGGCTAGAACCGCCTCTGTTCCTCACAACATTAGACTGTCTAATATTGTCGGTGTTTGATGAAGAGACTTCAGCTGGAAATGTGTGCAATGTGTTTGTTTTCTTTTATCTTATATATCTTGGCTCAGCAAGTGTCCAATTTTGGGTTTGGATATGCTGACATGTCTGACATGTCATGGACATTGAAATATTTTAATCAATTTTATGTCACTGAGTTATACCTTATTTTGCATACAGTCCATTATAAAAGCATGATCCATTCCAGGTCTCTCTTCACCCCAATTGTGAAACTTGATAACTATGTATACATACAGTTCTGTTGACTCCTACTACTACTGCATTAGTAAGTGCAAACATAGCATACTGTAGATTCTCTAAATCTCAATGAGGGTGTGCTGAACTTTAGTGGAGCCATAATGCATTACAAATTATAGTTAAACATGATCAGTTAAAAAACACATACTTGCAGCTCAACAATGGCTCAGATTCAGTAGAAGAGGAATACAGCACTGTTATCACTTAAGAGCCTCACCACTCAATTTGGAGAAATTTGATCTATTCTGTACTATTTTATCATAATTGAAAGCCTGCATGTTCCCTCATATGCTGAGTAAGCACACTAACAGACAGACAGACAGACAGACACTAAAAGAAAAAATAAGGAAAAAAATCACACCTGTGTGATCTGAGCGGTGATACTGTACTGTACTGTACTGTACTGTACTGTACTGTACTGTACTGTACTGTACTGTACTGTACTGTACTGTACTGTACTGTACTGTACTGTACTGTACTGTACTGTACTGTCTCTTAGCTAAGAGGTCCTTGGCCTGAAAAACATTGAAGACCCATGCGTTAGACCACTTGTTCTCAAACATGAAAATGTTTGGTGCCAGGGGCCCCAGAAGAAAAGATTTATGTTTTTCAAAATTATTCCAAAATCTTCCAATACTTTTTTCAAACAACCAGATGTAGAAGTTTGCAGCAAGACCCACACAGGCACACACCCTCTGCTCCTTCTCCTCTCTGAGTAGAAGGGGGTGACTGGGGGTGTCTGGCTCTAGCCACACCTCTGACCCATTCAGTGCTCTCTCTCTCTCTCTCTCTCTCTCTCTCACACACACACCCACACAGTTTCACAGTTTCACTTTATGTCTTTGCCTTTAGATAACAAGAGTGGGACACACCCTCTACGGAGATAAATTCAACTATTCATGCAAGCCTCAATGAGTGTAATGATTAACCCACGGCACCTCAAAGATTATAAGCCTGAATAAGGAAAAAGACAAAAGGGAGATCTAAGGGAACCACCGTGACAGAACTGAAGTGGAGGCAAAGGAACAAACTTCCAGAGGTTAGTCTCTCGTTTTATATCGTTTCTGTCAGGCAGAAACCTTGTATCTCTGTATATTTCAACTCAATCTTGTTAATATGAAAATAACTATTATTGACTATTGAATGTCTTGTTTTCAAGTCAGACGAATATACTAACTTTCCTTCTGCTCAATATTGTGTCAATAAAGGAACAAAGGTGAAGATGGTGTTGAGCATGCTACATGTTGTGCTTTGGCTCTACATAAGTCAAAGTGCTTTCACAGTTACCATACAAGGTAAGCAAAACCTGTTGAAACTTGTAGAGTCTACAAGTTTCTACAATGTAGACCAACTTGAAACTTGATAGGGATTTACAATTGTCATTGTGAAAACAGATCAGTGATTATATCTTGTCATGGTTTTCATAACAAAACTGAATTGAATAAGAACCAACGGAATGAAAACAAAATAATTAATGAGCAGCAAACCTTTGCTAAATGCTAAATAGTGCATTTACATAGCCTATAGCGCCTTTATCCAAGGCACTATACAGAGATTGTGCATTACATTCACCCATTCACACACACATTCACACATCGATGCCGGAGGAAACCATGCAGGGCACCAACCTGCACATCGGGAGCAATTAGGGGGTCAGAGTCTTGCTCAAGGACACTTAAACACTAACTCTGGGGGAGCCCGGGTTCGAACTGCATCCGGTCACTCTACCTCTGAGCCACTGCCGCCCCATTTACTAATGCAATGTATAACAAGTGGTTCTTCTGAATCACAGTTGCAGCCAGAGAGAAGATGAGAAGGAACTTCCATAGGATTGGGGAGGCAACCACAAAGTATTGGTGCAGAAGTGACGTAATTTCAGAAAGAAATAAGGATGGAAAAAAGTTACCATATAGCCATTTCTAAGATAGCAAAAACAGTGCATATACAAGCTCTCAACGCGTCGCCAAGCGATGTGTTAGAGAGCTTTTAGTAGATCAACAATTTTCACTATTTGTTTGGGGGCGAAAGAGAAAATGTTGTAAATGTTTGCCCATAATGACATTCCCAAAATATGGATGTCATGTTCAAAGCTCACATCACAGCTGTCACTCGATCATGTAGGTTCACACTCTATAACATACGACGAATTAGACCGTTCCTCACCCAGGAATCAGCCCAGCTCCTAATCCAGACAACAGTCTTGTCAAAACTCGACTATTGTAACTCCCTCCTTACTGGCCTACCAGCATGTGCACTTAAGCCTCTCCAGCTGATCCAAAATGCAGCAGCTCGCTTGGTCTTCAACCAGCCAAAATTCTCACATGTCTCCCCCCTGCTCCGCTCCCTCCACTGGCTCCCGGTCGCTGCCCGCACAGAATACAAAACTCTGATGCTGGCATTCAAAGCAACCAAAGGTATGGCTCCCCCATATCTTACAAGTATGATTGAACCCTACAAACCCTCCCGCGCACTCAGATCAGCCAACGCAGGGAAACTGGAAGTACCCTCACTAAAAACGCCGGGACAACGCTCCACACGTCCCAAACTCTTCTCCCTTCTGGCTCCAAAACTGTGGAATGCACTTCCCATTGCAGTCAGAACTGCAGCATCACTCCCAATCTTCCGCCGTAGCCTGAAAACCCAGGCTACTAGTGCCCATAGCACTTACCCTAACCCCTTAGATAGAATTTCTGTTGGCTTAGATAGCATTTGACTTAGACTTATAGCATGTTATGTAGACAGCACTATAATTGTATTGTATATAGTCATAGCACGCCATAGTACATATGTATAGCATAGTAGTGAATATGTATAGTTTATTATGTATAGTGTATGTATAGTTTCATCATATAGATATTCCACTGTTACCTTCTTAGCTTACGCATGTTTCATGATAAATGCTTTTATGTGATGTATTCCCATGCTTTTGTTCTTGCCTAAATGTAAGTCGCTCTGGATTAAGAGCGTCTGCTAAATGCCTAAATTGTAAATTGTAAATTGTATGTTCAAAGGGGAAATGTCAAGGAAATGTGAGAAGCTGTTTTCTGTCTTTACTGACACTTGACCATTGTCTCATGTGTTAAGACCCACCTACCCCCTGAGGTATATGGTGTTCCATTGCAACACTTAATTGTTAATTGGCTCCGTATTAGAATACAAGATTCTAATACTCTGAAACTCTGAATTGTGTCTGTCTCATTATGTTGTTTAACTGTGTTATAAGTGCTCTCTGAAAGATTCCAGAACAGTTGCATATAGTAAAATGCTTTGTAAAATTATAACACGTGTTACATGTAGATGGACAGCATCGATTGCGACGAAAATATAAAATAGCTGAATTTGAACACTAGGGGGTGGCAATTGCCATCCCCTGATGCCTCAAATAATACCCCTGCAGCCAACATAGTGAAACATTCAATTATTGGGAGAGTGAGCTGAAGTCTTTCTTGCTGATTTAGTGCAACCATAGCCTTAATGTAAATTATTACACATTTGACCAGTAACCAGAAATATAGTAAATTAAGTAGTAAATTAAGAACTGCAAAAGGACCACAATGGAAAAAAAATATTTTTTTCATTCTATCATAACGATTCAAGCTAAACTTAGTCGATGGACATCAAATATGCTCACTGTGCTATCCACACAGGCCATAATAATGTCTCTTCTCGCCTTGTTTCTAGTTAAAACCTACTTATCCTTCCTCCAGACAAAATGGCAAGGACTTGATAGGCTTGAAGATACATTACCATAAGGTGACCCCTGGCAACAAGCGGCCTATAGGGGCCCTATCTTGCGCACCATCTTGCCCCTTATGCCTAAACCTTTTAGGCATTCTTTAGTGCCCAAGTGATGTGTATAAAAGCATTATTATAGTGCAATAGAGGCAGCCATATAGGCAGCTACATATATTTGTAGCAGATGAAAAGATTAATGTGAAATTGAACTATTTTCTCTACAGAGTTGGTGAGGCTAAATGTGAGTTCTGTGGTAACTGCAGAGTGTGGTCAACCTGTCACCCTACATTGCAACATCTCCTCATCCCGAGAAGGACTGTCAATGAAAGAACTGATCTGGTATCGGGGCACAAAGGCCCTATGCAGTGTGGATGACATGGGAGACACCACCACACACAGCGGACATGATGCGCTGAGCGACTTCCGCTGCAACTATACACAGGAACAGCTTTCTCTCACTTTCACGCAGGTGCAGCCCATGGAGAGTGGAAAGTACCTGTGCAAGCTACACTCCAACTTTGGGACCCCCAAAAACTACACAATGGTGGATTTACAAGGTGAGAATTCACATCCATGATGGCGTGTACGGTATCTTCACAGATAACAGCAATAGATCTGTGGTTCTCAGCCAGTGGTCCGGGGACCACCTGTGGTCCTTGAAGGGAATACAGGTGGACCCCAGCTACATGATGGAGAATTGGTAACCAAATCCCAACTCATAGATCTTTAACTCTTGAGGGCGTAAAATGAAACCAAATGGATCCTTACGGGTCCATTTGGTTTAATTGTACTCTCTCAAGAGTTCAATTATTGTTAAACATCTGCATTACTTAATTTGCAAGAAGTCTACTTTAGATTAGAGCCTAGTCCCTCCACATGCCAGAATTGTACCTCTCAGTCCCGGCATAGTAGTTCCGGAATGGTTCCAACTTCCAACGGATTGTGCGGCCCTGTCTTTCCCTAGTGGGTTTGATCGAGGGTAGCTACTGGGACGTAAGTCGGGACTTGATCACCCCGGCTGGGTCACCCGAGTGAGGGGTATGATGTCCGCGAGACCCGAAACCCCGATGACCTTGGGATACATCACTGAGGATACGTCCCAGTTGCATCCATGCAATGTATTTTCGTTCTTTAGATTAAGAGAGAGAATGTTAAAAGAATTGTTATTTCGATCAACATTTGCCGGTTACAGTATCTCTCCTATGGTACCACATCGATACAACTATTACAGCATGGAAAATTGTGGAAATCAAAATCGTATCCAACGATAACATATTCTTTGGATTTGGGTCTGAGAGGCTAAATCTCATCAAATGGTGGTCTGTGTGGCTCAAATGCCGAAAAAATACCTTGATGACCTTGATATGAAAAAGCTTGAAAACCACTGCAATAGATCACTTTGATCCATTCTATGGGAGTTGGTGTATGGGAGCAGCTATACTCCGAAAATCCTTTTTCATCCTCATTTCATTTTCTTAAAATAATGGCTTATACATTTCAAGGTTTTCAGAAAACAGAAAAAACTGATGACATTTCTCAATAATTTCACCCATATGCCACCAAAATGTGGAACGCCCTACCAACAGTCATTAAGACATGCAAATCCCTTGACTCCTTCAAAACTGCTCTCAAAGGGCACCTACGGACGGCTGCAATTCAAAACTGGCCTCCGTAAAATCTGAATCCCCCACCCACCCCTGTTCCGCCCTCACTGTATATGTTTATTTTCCCTTTTTACCTCCTCTATGATGATTTCCTTTTGACTATATAGTTGTGTATATTCGTACGTCTCTAAATGTTTTGATGAATTGAAAATGGTGGGCCCTATTGTAAACAAGTGTAATGCTTTATGGTGTCGTCCACTCACTGTTAACAGTTTTTGTATTGAGTTGTACTTGAAATGTACTGTAATTCTGCAAACTGTTAATAAATAAATCAATCAACCAATCAATCAAAAAAGGTTTATAACTATTGACATAAAAACACTGTCTGTCAGTTATGTAACATAAGAGGATTAATTTATAGGACAAACGATGTGCCCAAGTCAACATAGAAATTGGCATAAACCAGGTGACTTAGGCCTAGTCACACTCTTGAGATAAGCCATTTTGTCATGAAAAGCTGACTTAGGCAAAAATATATTTTTTCCTCAGTGTCATGAAAAGCTGACTTAGGAAAATATATATTTTTCCTTAAAACATGACATAGGCCATTATTCTAAGAAGGTTACGTGATAGTTCTGTCATCATCTTGCCCACAGAGTGTGCTGGACTGGTGCATGCTGACGTTACACCAGTGGGTCCCACCTGCACCTTCAACAGGGTCCACCCAGACGGAGAGGTGCACTGGTTCAGAGGCTCCAGGCAGCTGCATGGACACTCTCTAGGGTCAACTACCAGCAAACAAGTGAACGCAGGAGGATGGCTGACAATCAGTAGTTCTCTAGAAGGTACTAAAGACACCTCGCTCTTTCCCTATAAGGAACCCTACAACTGCTCCTTGTGGAACAACATGACGGGAAGGTACATCGCTAGTAGCCTGGTTCCAAGCCAGAACCTAGCAAAGACGTTTGCATTAAATGGAGTCAAGGTACAGGCACCACCGTGGATATTATTAACAGGTCTCCTTCTCCTAACCACCTTGCTGATGAAATGAAATGATCTTAATTGTGAATGTGACTTTTGATAAGACCAATGCTTTAACAAAAAAAGCAGGATATGTAATGAATTATTGGTGTTGGAGTGCGCCATCCGGTATGGTCCAAAGGTTTGTTTTTCTATACTACAGAAGGAAATGACAGACTGATGAGGAGATAACAATGGAGCAGATAATCATTGTGCTGTATGAAACTGCTTATCTTGTTTTCTTATTTCAATGGGGAATCATGGATGAGAGAGTAAAGTGCTTTGTTTGCAATTTGGTGAAACATGCACGCACGCGCACACACACACACGCGCACACGCACGCGCACGCGCACACGCACACACACACGCACACACACACACACACACACACACACACACACACAAGGTATCCTCCTGGTCAAATCTAGGCAACTCATGTCTGGGCAAAAAAGGGTAGTTTGGCAACGATTACTGACAGAACTGGAAATCCCTCATTCGAATCCAAAGGCAATTCTTTTTTTTTTTGTGATCAAGTTTTTTTTTTTTTTTTTTTGTTAAAAGAAAGAAAAAGGGGGTTTCCCCCACCCCACCCTCCCACCCCACAGGTTGAACAGCAAAACAGATACAGGGTTACAATACATCAAAAATAATCATAATAATAATAATAGTAATAATAATAATAATAATAATAATAATAATAGTAAATAAGGCGAGACAGATATTTTACAATTGGATAAATCAAATTAAAAAGGAGAAAATAACAGTTATCAGGGACATTGGCATGATTTAAGTTTTTCTAGTGCTGTGGATAAGACGTCAAGTGTGTTTTCTTGTGCCCCATTGGATCGAGCTATAGAGAGTTCCAGAGAGATCATGTCCATTAAGTTCTTTTCCAATTGGTCGGCCGCTGCCAACTCTTTAAATCGACGTTCCAGACTGTAGAGACACCCATTGGCGGACATGTAGATTCTCTTAACTTCTTATACAAATAAGATACAAAGCCTTCAGATTTGGGAATCTTAGTTATGTAATCAAAAAGTGGGTGAACAGGTAGAGCATTTCTCCACGGCACCTCATGTGCTCGAAGAACTGCTCTTAACTGTAAATAGAAGAAGAAAGAGGTTGTTGGTAAACCATAGCTATTCCTAAGGTCTTCAAATGATCTTAAACCCTCATTATTGAATATGTCAGAGAGAGTATGAATGCCACAACTGGACCAGGATGGAAAGACCAAGGGTTTGCGTTCTAAGCACAATGACGTGTTTTAAAAAATTGGTGTATGTATATGCCATTTAACATTCAAGGCAAAATTCTATGAATGTCAGATAGTTGAGTACTGATACTTTCTCGCTCAGCTTATCGCATTTACCTATTCTGCCCTTAGCCTCTCATAATAATAATAACAATATAATGCCCTCATGGCCTTTCCTCTAGCACCACCCTTGGGCCAGACTTTCCACTTGAACACAAGTTATCTCAAAATCATGGCAGGTTGTCATGAACTTGTCAAGTGCAATCATGCTCATCACTCAGACGTCTCGGATTTCACAGAAGATACCATGTCAGATCTATAGGCAGGATGAGCTCAATATATTTTGAAGGAAAGTGTCCAAATCACTTGTTCAGGGTGATTTGTGGCTTGATTTTTTTTTTTTTTTTTTAAGATATTTTTTTGCGGCTTACGCCTTTTATTGATTTTTGAAGGGACAGACAGTAGGCTGACAGGAAACGGGAGAGAGATGGGGGATGACATGCAGTAAAGGCCGTGTCGGGCTCAGGACCCCGCGGCACACTGCGACTGGATTACCAGTCAGGTGCCCAGACCGTTACGCCACGGCCTGGGCCATTTGTGGCTTGATTAATCAGGTTTGAATTATTAATTTATACTATACTAGAGCGGTACCCGTGGGGCCTCTACAGCGGTGCCTGTTGGGCCTACTTGGAACGATGCAAGTTGGAAATGAATGCCCCACCCACCCGGATATTATGTCTGTGTCCCTTTTATGCCCATATAGTTCTTTGTCAGGCATGCCCAAATATGGAGTGAATATGCAGATGTCAGAATGATGTTAGAAGTCGGTGGGTCAAACCCATATTTAGGCATGCCCAAATATGGAGTCTGGCCCAGGCAGAGTCCTGTTGTGGCGATATGGAGTCTGGCCCGGGCAGAGGCCTTTTGTGGCAGTTCTGGACAACCGTGAGTCCAACAGACTCGACACCGGGCGCTGCACTCCCTGTGGGGGTGTGGAACATGTGCACAATTGTAAAAATGTTTAAATGTACAATAAAATCACTGTTTCTTATGAGTGTTATTTGGTCTGATCTTATTAGCATTAACGTAACATAGCCTATACCTGTTGCTACTATGAATACTAATATACAGAGGTATCATTCAGCAGATCTTAATACTGTACTAAAATACAAAGTGCATATCCTTTTGGTTTTGTGAGCTTTTATTTAGTTTGCACCTTTAGAAAGAAACTACCATAACGGACAGAAAGGGGTATATCCTAATAATGAAAGGATATCAGAGGGAAGAGGGGTTATGTGAAGTAATTTGTGAAATTTTTAATTTCAACTCGTAAAACTGAAAATAGAGAATGACTAGCAAATCTTTAATATTCATGGCATGAAATGGACCTGTAACTCTCAGAGTTAAATTACTTCCAAGTTCAACACCCAGGGAGAACACAGGAATTTAACTTTGTTGTCGGAAGGTCATTCCACCATTGGGGGGAACCAGTGAGGACAAGGGAAATATATACTTATTACTTACTGAAAAACGTACAGCCCTGCCTGTCTCTCTCCCTGCTAAAGTGTTCACAGGCTTTTTGTAGCTGGAATAAACATACTCTGACCCCTGGCCAAAGGTCTATAGTCTGACTCTAGCGCTTCATTGCACCCCTGTGTACATACAACATTTTGAGAGCCTTTTCGACACCAAGGTATAGTCACTTAATGGACAATGGTCCAGTGAAATTGGCACCATGGGGGGTTGTGTGTGTGTGTACTAGTAGCCTATACGTGATTGCTTGCGTGCGTGCACACTGTACAGTATGTGCATGTGTGCAGACGCAGTGATGCAAAGAACATTTACTCAATTGCTGTACTTTTAAGTGTAATTTTGAGATGCTTTTATATATTTTTATTTCCAATGTTCAGTAGCCTACCTACTTATAGAGTAAAATATTATAGGCCTATACTTTTACTCCACTACAATTATTTCACAACTTTAGTTACTAGTTTAAATGTATAGATTTTTAAATAGAAAACATATAGCCTACTAACCACTTCAGCTCTGTATACATTTCGGCCTATTGAAAATAGCAGATCTACAAGCTCACAATGTGTTGCATTGTGAGCTTGTAGATCTAGTATTTTCAAAAGATTTTTATACATTTGAAAACTTGTGAAATAATCAGGCCTACTTTCTACTATTGGTACTTAGTACATTTTGATACCAATATAGCTTTGTACTTTTAGTCAAGAAAATGTTGAATTCTGGGATTTGACTTGAAATAGAGTATTTCTTGCAGTATTACTTTATTATAAGTAAACTGCAAACTTTTTTTCACCACTGTGTAATTAGAGAGAAAGAGGTGTGTGTGTGTGTGTGTGTGTGTGTGTGTGTGGCGGGGGGCCCTTTTAGCAGGACTGTGAAAATGTACCGTCCTCAGAGCCCATGGGGACATCAACGGTAGGCACAGATGGATGCGCCCAGACACCGGAAAAAAACACAAACACATTTACACGCCCGCGCGCGCACACACACACACACACACACACACACACACACACACACACACACACACACACACACACACACACACACACAATATTAATAATATTATTTTCTCTGACGCTTTTCACTACAGCAGCCAACAACATAGCCAGTCTATCCACATTTAACAGCCATTACCGGTATTATTAAATCTGCAGAAAATGTTATTAAGGATAATAGTTATAGTGCTAACAGTAACACAATAGAAAAAGCATATATTAATTATTTATAAAGCTTTTACATACTTCAACTATCTTTATCTTTCTAAATGACCTAAAGTTGGTTATCTTACCCATACCCACCAAACACAATACATGCAAAAACATAGGTATTGCATGTATTGTTGTCCCATGACTTCACAGCATGCATGCCTTTTGGGGGGCACACACTTTGTGAATTCTTAGTCTGTCATGTTATTACAAACTGTTCGGGCTCTAAGCTTCTGTGATTCACTTAAATATGAATTATGCCAATATAAGAGCACTATTGTTAGTAGGCCTATACTGTCATTCAGACATGTCTATTCTATATTTGTAATTGTCTCTTTATACCACAAGAGGGAGCAATCTGAACACTTACAGGCCAACATTATCTTTTACTTTATACAATGTTTGTTTGATTGATTGACCACAAACAGTGTTTTGGTTCTAAGCTCAAATCATGATGATTTATATACTGTCATGGTGTGTAAAATGCTGTCACTGAATCTTGCACAGACGTGTTTATTATAATTGAACCATGCATTTTATTAACACATTAATCAGAGGCAATGCCTGCGGCAGGATTCACATGGTGGTACATTTACTATAATATACTTAATATAATATACTATCAACCTTCTTTCCATTTTCATAGTTTACAGTTTCTGAAGTGTTGCAAATCGACTATGCGTACAGACTGATTATCTTACTTTACGGTGGTATAAATTATATTATGCAGAATAATATTAGTAAATAATAATATATTTATATTTGTGAATTTAGATTTTTCTAATTTGGTGTTGGCGTTGAAAAAGGTAAAATCCAGGTAAAATAAAAGGTTAGAGTCTTACGCAGTGGGATGTTTCTGTTACCTTATGATAAAATGGGTCTCATCAAGTGTTATATCATCACAACACATCAGTGCTTGTCCTCTGCTGAACACACCTGCACTGGCCAAAGTACACAGCAGGGGGCTTAGTAGTCCCCCCCACCCCCACACACACACGCGCATGCACACACACACACACACACACACGCGCATACCTCTCAGTGCTATGATGGGGGCTTGGGATCAGGTCCCCATGGCAACTCTGTGTGTGTGTGTGTGTGTGTGTGTGTGTGTGTGTGTGTGTGTGTGTGTGTGTGTGTGTGTGTGTGTGTGTGTGTGTGTGTGTGTGTGTGTGTGTGTGTGTGTGTGTGTGTGTGTGTGTGTGTGTGTGTGTGTGTGTGTGTGTGTGTGTGTGTGTGTGTGTGTGTGTGTGTGTGTGTGTGTGTGTGTGTGTGTGTGTGTGTGTGTGTGTGTGTGCGGGTGTCCAATTATCCCGGTGGGCCGTTATCTCATTTGAGAGACGTTTACATTATCACCGTGACAGCGTACTGGTCACTGCAGCGGTCAGAAGCCCAGAGGGACAGGTGAAGAAGTGCAATGAGAGAGAGAGAGAGAGAGAGAGAGAGAGAGAGAGAGAGAGAGACAGAGAGAGAGAGAGAGAGAGAGACAGAGAGAGAGAGAGAGAGAGAGACAGAGAGAGAGAGAGAGACAGAGAGAGACAGAGAGAGAGAGAGAGAGAGAGACAGAGAGAGAGACAGAGAGAGAGACAGAGAGAGAGACAGAGAGAGAGAGAGACAGACACAGAGGCAGAGAGAGAGACAGACACAGAGGCAGACACAGACACAGACACAGACACAGACACAGACACAGACACAGACACAGACACAGACAGACAGACAGACAGACAGACAGACAGACAGACAGACAGACAGACAGACAGACAGACAGACAGACAGACAGACAGACAGACAGACAGACAGACAGACAGACAGACAGACAGACAGACAGACAGACAGAGCGGGGGAGTAAGAAGAGATGGCCTGTCCCCAACTCCCCATGGCAGATGGAATGGAAGAGAAAGAGATGACAGAGACAGACTGGCTGAGTTATGGCGAGATGGATGGATGGAGGGAAGAGATAAAGATAGCACAGATAGATGGTTACCTGATGTTATGGGAAATGGAAGTTTGCTTTGGACTAATTGCTCCAAGAAATGACGTCCACAAAGTCATGTGTTGTTGTTAACATACATTATATTTGAGTTAATGACGGTGACACCATTTCAGCCCCACTAAACGCGGGTGATTTTGACCTGGACAATTATGTTTGTTTTTAGGATGCTCAGTGACATCCTAGAAGGTTGGTGTGTTTCCCTGCCCACATTCTACTGGCAGGTTGAATTTCACCCGGGTTTAGTGATGGAGGGTAAATAAAATTAAATCCATATACTCTCACAATGGGCAGATATTTTTTACTGGACCATCCTCAGGTCACAGGAATGGGTGGACCAAAAGAGAAGTTTCCAGCTCATTTTTAAAATGTTTTGTATATGAATACTTTTTTAAATAATACACAGGAGTAAAATATATTCAGGTTTAAATCAAATCAAATCAACCTTTATTTATATAGCACATTTATCACAACCAGAGTTGACCAAAGGGCTGCCGGGCGTGGCTGCACTAATAACTTTGGGGTGGGCCCATCTAGAGTTTGAACACACACACAGAGTGCAAAACATACTCTCTCCCCATGCCTTCGGCCTGGTGGAGACAATAATGATTATTAGGCCAATAGGCTAGTAGCATTAACATCCAATGTGGTGAAATCCCAGGAGAGAATTATAACTGGGGAGCTCCGTAAGGAAACAGAGCGATCACTAGATCCTCATCAATTTGCCTATGCAAGGAACACTAGTGATGCGATTCCTATACTAACAAACAACCGACTTAGAGGGTGCTAAAACATCATGCAAGACTTCTCTTTGTTGCTTTTAGCTCAGCCTCCAATCCAATCTAATGAAACCACAACTCAAGGTTTGGTTTACACAACTCACAACTCAAGGTTTACAAAGTGCTGTACAGAAAGTTAAAACAATCCATCCAGATATCCTTCTCCGTAAAGTTAGCTAAGCTGAAGGTGAATATGTTTTTAATTAAGTGGTATTTTTCCTTCTTATCCAGCAGTACACAACAGGTGAGATTTAATTGATGATTTTATCATGAACATTAGTGAGGAGGACCTCAACCTACCTTCATATATATGAAGGTAGGTTGAAAAGTGGTGAAGTGGTCCTTTAACTATGCGCTCTCTGATAAGGCAGTGAGCATTCAATTCTGGTATAGTCATTGCTCAGGTGCAGCTGTCATTGTTTGAACCAACCACTGAAAATAGCCGCTTAAACATTGCTACTAATATAAATAATACGCATCGCACTCAGTGTGCAAGGATGTTTTGCGTGACATTTTTGCGGATTTCAGATACACGAAAACTCAGTGAAAAACGTCCTATGTGCAAACACCTATACTGCTTGTAGATATGCTATTTTCAGCACCCGACATCGGCACGCAACTAAGAGTAAATTAATTAAGCGTACTGTAAAGGTGTCTCTCCACCAAAGAGACTGTTTCCGACTTTTACCAACTCCAACAGAGTGCAACAAACTAGCATTTAATTCCAGCACAAACCGGTCGGACGATGAAACATTGTTTTTGTGCATGCAAATGAAAGTAGCCTGCAGGCTGCAGCGCTGTTTGCAGTGTTGCCAAGTCTGCTTATTATAAGTGACTTTGAGCTTGTTTTCCTGTAAAATCGCTTTCATGTTGTGAATGTCTATTTCAGATTACAAGACTTCTGCTTGGGTGCTAGTTCTGTCTCGACACAGATGAGTTTTTCGTATGTTCAAAAGTTGTATTTTCATGGTCTCAGCTTCGACTCAAAGTGCATTACAATGTAGGCCTCACATTAACCCTTTCACACATAGACAGTGGAGGCCATGTACAGTAAATACTGCTTGTCTTGTTATATTCTGAATAATATAAAAGACAAGGTGTTATGACACCAGGCATGTTTGGAGGATTCATTGGTCTTAAAGGAATAAACATGGACATGGTGTATACATTCTGTGGTGACCTATAGTCTCATATGTCTTACATAACAGATGCTGATTCTTAGAGATCAATAGCAAACCCAGTGGTGGGAAGATTTGAGCCTTGCTTGCTTCAGCTTTCTGTGAACAAAGAAACATGATGTCACATGCAAGGTCTTTCAAAATCAATGTTATGGTACAAGAAATGATTTAAGAGGTACAAGAGAGTGAGAGAGGCTTGAGATAGTATCAGTTGTGTTTTGATAGACAATTAATATCAGCATAATCTGTGTGAAAGAGATGGAATGTGTGAGATTAACAGAAGGAGGAAGAGAAAAAGAGAGAAGTGCGTGCGTGCGTGCTGGCCTCAGTTGCCATGGGAGACCAAACACTGTGTGAAAGTTTACGCATTTCCTGCCATGCTGATAACATGCAATGTTTATGCATGCTTTATGCATCTCACGGATGCAAATAAGGGAGATAATGAATCTGGTTTAAAAACAGAGCCAATTCTTGCATTGTAGAAATGCAGAATGGGGACTTTAGCACCAGACTCAGTGCCTACTGTGATTCATCTATTTAGAGAGACTGTACAGTTGGGCTTTCACAAATGCAGAATTCGGCTTAAGTGCCCATACTGAATAATAATAAGCCCAGAGAGTGCACAGATGCCCATGTAGAACTCTGAATAGGCAGAATAAATGTTGCCCCTCGCCACATTATAACATTTGCACCCTAGAAAACTCTGTATAAAACCATTTAAACTATACAATCTCTACAAATGAACGACAAATGATAAGCAACTCAGCAATGTGGTACAGCACATGAGGTGCAGTTTTGTATATTCAAGTGCACATTTTCTTCTTTTCATCCCAGGCTCTTTTTTTCTTCATTAGCTTGATATATTGTCCCTGTCGGGCAGTAGCCTCTTATCTCCATATTCTTCTTTCAGAAATGAATGCCCTACTTGATCATAGTGTCACACAAAAGCATCAAAAGTAGCAGATCCACAACCTCAAAGCGTGAATCGACGTGTTTTGAGCTTGTTTATCTTTTGCTATTCTTGTATTTGTGTCCTGAAAAGTAACAGTATTGGACATATGAGGTTTCCAACCGACAGAGACGATGTAATACCTCCTCATGCTATGATGCAAGAATAAAATCAATAGGTCCATGACTTACTGTGTAATCACACGAAATGCATGAGATCACGCTGATGAATAGCATTTACAGCATAAGTCTTATTGCCACATAGGCCTATATTGCATCACATGTCGATAACATAGTTTCAGAAGGTAAGATCTACACAGCACATGTTGTGTGTTAATCTAGCTCTGAAAGTGTCCAAATGGACCCGTGCAGGTTTTACTATAAGTAAATATGGAACAGGCAAGGTTTACATCAAGCCACACCTTCCTTTCCATCTACAGTAAGGTGCTTCATCAGAGTATATTGTAGATCAATGAGCTATATGCTGCATTCACTGTGGCTGTTACATAACAGATATAAATACAAGCTTGGAGCATGAAACACCACCACACCCTCACACTCCTATCGATGGATTTTTGATTTGCACTCTCCAAGTCTCAGAGCATTTAAAATCTCTAATTTACATCCAAACCCTCCCAAGCAGAAGTATAGCATTTTGGTTCCAAGAAGAAAGGAAGGCAAGTGGGTAATGTCTGTTGTGCAAGGGTCATCGCCACGTTGGCTTGTGGTAGTGGTCCAAATTATGGACATACAAAATGAGTGGCCAATATTACCAGAAACAACCAGCACAAAGAACTATAGCCCTGAATGACCACAGGTCTGTAACTCTGAGAGTGTACAATTGGGTTATGGGGGTCTTTGCAAATAAAACATTTGAGAACCACTATAACTAGTTGGACTCGCCATAGTGCAGGGGTGGGCAACTGGCGGCCCGTGGGCCACATGCGGCCCCCACATTCACCTAATGCGGCCCGGATGTTAATATCAGAATACTGATTGATTTCAGCTGTTACAATTCCAAACCCGCTTTAATTACTATCATGACTAGTATTAAATGACTAGTACTTAATGACTAGTATTAAAATGTTATTGTCTTTTTGTGTCCAATGTAGTTATGTTAACAGTTAATAAAGTTAACAGAACTATAACTAAATGCATTTTAAATTCAATAAAATGGTTACTTTTCAGGATTCCAATTCAAAAATAGCAAAAAATTATTCAGGTTTTCAATTCAAATATAGCAAAAATAGCCGATCTACAAGCTCAAAACGCGTCGCATTGCGATGCGTTTTGAGCTTGTAGATCGGCTATTTTTGCTACGACAGTAATACGCACTGTGGCCCTCTGGAGTGAGTGTGGAAATATATAGGCCCTCGCCATCGACAAAGTTGCCCACCCCTGCCATAGTGTCATATAGTAAATAGAGAGATAAGTGCCATAGATATTCAGAGAATGATGAAAATAAGAACATAACTAGAACTGCACTCTGTCGAGTGCATACTTGCTTGTTGCACACTAGTAGGCCATAAATGGCCAACTAGTGCGCAAGCAGAGCGCGCAAGTCCTTTCGACCGCTGTAAATTGTCAAATCTCAGTATCTCTGTGAAGGAACGTTTGAAATTATTAATGTTTAGATGTAACTATTTGCTACCTACTTTATACATATAAACATCTAGTATTATTAAGTATGATTCAAGTTTCTATCTATATAAGAAATACTGTTTTATCGTTGTAGATATATTCTGGATCCCTTTTTAGTTTTTCAGAGACAAATAAATCATTTATATGTGTTGAAAAAAAAGGTATATAAACTGAATTAAAATATGTTATACAGTATAATTTTTCTGTAAACGGTGGAATCTCAATATCTCTGTGAAGGAACATTTGAAATCTAAGTCTAATTATTAGGTGTAACTATTTACTACCTATCTACTTTATGCATGTAAACACCTAGAAAAAAAAGTATATAAACTGAATTAAAATATATTATACAGTATAATTATTGTATTAACAAAGTATTATTTATTGTAAATTGTCAATCATTTTAAATCTATTTCATGTTGGACTATAGTGATATTAATACTAAATCATGATCAGAGTAATATGTGTCTCTAACTTCAATTTCTTTAATAATACTTTCACATTTGTTAAAATATACATGATCTAAAATACTTCCGTAATCTGTAGTTGGATTTGTATTTAATTGTTTAAAGCCTAATTTTGACATGTATGTCTTTATACTTCTTTCTATCTCAGTATTATGGTCTTCATTGAAATCTCCTATTATCATAAGTCGGAGATGATAGATACTTTACCATGTTTTCGAGAAATGTGTTTAATTTTGAAAGGTCTGTTTTAGGTGATCTGTACATAAGAATGATATATAGATTTTTATCTTTTACATGTATACATATATGTTCTACTTTCTCTAATATCCTGCTTTCAGTTTGAATTTTTTCAATGGAAATATCTTCTTTTATAGCAAACATAACTCCCCCACCTATATCTTTTTCTCTGTCATTCCTCATTGTATTTCTTACGTCATTATTAAGAGCTAGTCATACACATACACACCACGTACTCTGGTCCCAGCAGATCAGGCACAATTTGCTATTAAATTTTTTACTGATTATGTATATAGTATACGTATGACTAGCTCTAAATGATGACGTAAGAAATATATATAGTATATATAGTATATAGGCATATACTATATATGTATACATATATACTCTATACTCTATACTGTATAAAGTGTGTAGTTGTAAGTTGATTAGCGGTATACTGTGGTTACTTTGCGCCAAAAACCGTGACAGCTGTTCCGCCATTTGAGGCTTACGCAGAAAAACATCAAATCTGTGCCTGTGTTGCTGGACCAATGATGACGAAATGACCATATTTCTTACGTCATCATTTAGAGCTAGTCATACACATACACACCACGTACTCTGGTCCCAGCAGATCAGGCACAATTTGCTATTTAATTTTTTACTGATTATGTATATAGTATACGTATGACTAGCTCTAAATGATGACGTAAGAAATATATATAGTATATATATAGTATATAGGCATATACTATATATGTATACATATATACTCTATACTCTATACTGTATAAAGTGTGTAGTTGTAAGTTGATTAGCGGTATACTGTGGTTACTTTGTGCCAAAAACCGTGACAGCTGTTCCGCCATTTGAGGCTTACGCAGAAAAACATCAAATCTGTGCCTGTGTTGCTGGACCAATGATGACGAAATGACCATATTTCTTACGTCATCATTTAGAGCTAGTCATACACATACACACCACGTACTCTGGTCCCAGCAGATCAGGCACAATTTGCCATTTAATTTTTTACTGATTATGTATATAGTATACGTATGACTAGCTCTAAATGATGACGTAAGAAATATGGTCATTTCGTCATCATTGGTCCAGCAACACAGGCACAGATTTGATGTTTTTCTGCGTAAGCCTCGAATGGCGGAACAGCTGTCACGACGAAGGAGACCGGGCGAAAATATTACTTGCGCAATCTGCTTGCGCAAGTAATGTCAAAAAGAAAATGAAAAATGTGCCACAGACAAAACCAAGTCTTTGCCATATTGATGACGGCTGCTGTTTGTCTCTGTGTTTTGATTGATTGAAGGGAGGCACCTCCTGTATTCTCTGCATGCCAACAAGAGGAGTACATACATTGGTAGCCTGTGGCTGATTGGTGACATGTAGGTCAATGTATTCAGGGAGTTTATCCCAGATGGTCCTCGTTACCGTAAGACCACAATCAGCCCATGCTTCACTACCCCAGGTGCTTTTTCATCAGTGTGTATATGTGTCTGTGTAGTTATGTAACCCAGGCATTTAGGTAACACCTGGCAACCACACTGCCTAGTATCCCCTCTATACTATCACATTGTCTGCTTGAAAGCTTTGAGAGCAAGCTTTCTTGTCTAATTGATATGGCAATTGCCTCGCCCATCAGGCCTGAGTGCTGTCAGGGCAGCATCTTGTCACTATGACAACTACTGCATATGACCTAGCCTTCAGAGGTGCGAGTACTGGAACGCTGTAAAAGATTCAGTGGTGTAAAGTACACTTACTTAAAGGGGCCACACCATGAATTTAAAATCAAATGAATTATATAAAATATTGGCCTCAGGACAGGTGTAATATGCTCACGCCTGCGAGTTCCTGTTAGTAGACGTGTGGCAGAGTTTTGGACTAGCTTGAGGCGAGCCAGGAAGGCATGGTTTAACTTTAAACCAACATAAAGTGCGTTACAGTAGTGAGTAGTCCAAATACGTAGAAATAAAGGCATGGATGACCCGCTCAAAATCCCTCAAAATCATAAGACCTGGTACTTAAGACACACAAAATAGGGCCTACTATGTTATGAAAATGACACGCTATATTGAATTATTGCATTAGATTTCACAGATAACAAAAATATAAATGTATGGAATTAATCTAGCAGTGTCAACATTTACTATTAGGTGCTAGGTTGCTTTTTCACCATTAATTGAACTGAACAGCAGGCCAAACAATTAGTCAAATCACTGTAGATTCTACAGTGATTCGACTGATATATCTGTTTTTCCATTTGTCAAATTGTCTACAGTGTAGACAATTGTATTGACAAATGGAAAAACAGATATATCACGCTCATTATCATTTCTTAGCAAACTACCATGACAGCCTAACTAATATGTACAGTACTAAACTCAATTTGTCTGGAAAAACTGACTATGCATCTATTAATTTACTTACTACATCACATGCTAATAACTCTCTCAAGGGCCAAGGCCATTAGTTCCAGAATGAGAAGTAGGTCTGGCCTGCACCGATCGCAGACGCACACGTCATACATTGTACACACAACAATACATTTCTCTGGCCCACTTACGAATGGATACATCTAGATCCAAACTGATTTTCTTTAAATGGAAAAGATAGCGGTACCATTACAGGTGTTAGCTTCCCTTAGCATTGAATGAACGGCAGAGCAAGTCTGCATTGCACGACAACGGTTTGTGTTGTGTGTGACACCAGACCAGTGCCTTGGTCAACCTTTATAATATGTCGAAGACGGCAGCCATAATATTAAACCAACAGCAGTGGAAATGTCGCTTGAATTCAAACATGTATTTGCCTGTCTGCCGTCAGTAACGCGAGGTGTTGCCAAAGTGCTCGGCGGAGATCCCAAAGGCATCAATTATCTCTACACCAACGGGAAGAGCGTCATTATCAGGAACATTGAAAACCCTGCAATAGCTGAAATTTACACCGAGCATGCACAACAAGTGACTGTTGCCAAGTATGCGCCCAGTGGTTTCTACATCGCCTCTGCAGATGTGTCAGGAAAGATCAGAATCTGGGACACCACCCAGAAGGAACACTTGCTCAAGCATGAGTACCAGCCATTTTGTGGGATGATCAAGGATATTGCCTGGACGGAGGACAGCCAAAGGATTGCCGTTGTGGGAGAGGGGCAGAACAAGTTTGGTGCCGTGTTCTTAATGGATACCGGCTCCTCGGTGGGCGAGGTGATTGGGCACTCCAAAGTCATAAACAGCGCAGACATCAGACAGACACGGCCAATCTTTCTGATCACTGGTAGTGATGACACCAAAGTCGCTCTCTCAGAAGGCCCCCCCTTCAAGTTCAAGAACACAAGAGACGACCACAGCGGCTTTGTCAACTGCGTGCGTTTTTCCCCAGATGGAAGCCGGTTTGTTACAGCTGGTGCAGACGGTCAAATCCATTTGTACGATGGAAGTACTGGCGAAAAGATATCCTCACTGGGCGGAGAGAAGGCCCATGATGGAGGCGTTTATGGGGTGAGCTGGAGCCCTGACAGCTCCCAGCTGATCTCTGCCTCAGGGGACAAGACTGTGAAGCTGTGGGATGTCGGCGAAGGCACGGCTGTCATTACTTTCAACATGGGCCCTGATGTCATGGACCAGCAGCTCGGGTGCCTGTGGCAGAACGATCACCTCCTCAGCATCTCCTTGGCAGGATACATCAATTACCTGGACAAGAACAACCCGGACCGGCCACTGCGGACAATCAAGGGTCACATCAACTCCATCCATTCAATAGCGGTGCACAAAAACGACCGGACAACCATCTACACCGGCAGTCATGACGGACACATCAATTACTGGGACTCGGAAACCGGGGAGAATGATACATTTGTGGGCAAGGGCCATACCAACCAGGTGAGCAAGATGGTAGTGGATGAAGCAGGCCAGTTGGTGACCTGCAGCATGGACGATACAGTACGCTACATCGATCTCAACAAAAAGGAGTATAGTGACTCTGATGTGGTGAAGATGGATTCCCAGCCTAAGTGTGTGTCAGTAGCACCAGGGGGGCTGGCACTGGTCGTGTGCATTGAGCACTTGGTCTTGCTGAAGGACAAGAAGAAGGTGTTCACATTGGACAACCTGGGCTTCAATCCAGAGGCTGGAGCCCTGCACTGTGGTGGCACTGCTGCTGCAGTTGGCGACGCCAAAGGGAAAATCCATCTGTACTCGATCGAGGGTAGCACGCTGAAGGAAGACAAGACCCTGGAGGTTAAGGGGCCCATCACCGTAATGGACTACTCCTACGACGGAGCCTACCTCGCAGTCACGGACGAGAAGGTGATCACGGTCTTCACTGTAGCAGACAACTATGCCGTCAAAGATGAGTTCTACGGGCACCACGCGAGAATTGCATCTTTCGCCTGGTCCCCTGACAGTGAGCACTTTGCCAGTGGTGGGATGGACATGATGATCTTTGTCTGGACTGTCAACGACTCGGATAAGAGAGTCAGGATCGCAGATGCCCACAAACTGCACCATGTCAGCGGCCTGGCCTGGGTTGATGAGCACACCCTCGCCACCACCTCTCATGATGCCAGTGTGAAACAGTGGACTATTAAATTCTGATCCAAACACAGGAAACATGGACTGTTGTAGAACTCACCCTCCTTTCTGCCATTGTCATTATGGTAGGGGAAAAGCTCCCATTGAGAAATATCCAATGTTTTTCCTTTGCAAACAATGCCAGATAATACTCAATCACTTCTGGTTGTAATGTAGCGTGTGTATTAGGGGGGTCCCAGTCTACCTTTCGCTATTTCTTGCTTCACAGAGATTTATCCTCTGAATTCTGACAGTTTTCCTTGACAAATTCTAAGAATACCAAACATGCTAGCAGTGCACAAAGCCCACCTACACATAGTGTCACAAAGCAGGGAGCTGGCATTGTATGCAGGGAACATCTCCGACAAGGACAAAACTTAACAATTTTTTAAATATAAATAAAAACACCCTAAGAAGCCACAACTACTGTGCTCATTTCTATGCGTCAATATTGTTAAGGAGTAATGTATCTTTCCTGATCGAAGAATCCACTACAAGCTCCAAGGAAAATCCCCTTTTTCCCATTTCTACATTTCTCCTTTGTTTTTCCAGATTCTAGCAGAATGAGGCTGTTGGGCCATGGGAACCAAGCTGTAGAAGTTACTTACGTCTTGATAGACCCCCAGCAAGCTGCATTTAAGGGTAGAGCATACAAATACAGCCCTGTACCAGAAGAACGTCGGTTCCAACAGTTATACCCGCCCGACTGTATGTGAAGACATGTTAACGTACGACTCACTGGATGATTTTTCTCTAGAGTAAATTGGGGTTATCAATATGTCTGTACACGGACAAATGTGTCTGTGTCAAAGACTTGGTCTTGTCCGGGGCAATTGATTTTCTTTTTTACACTAATATATATTATAATGTTCTTATTTTGATCATAAGACCCAATTACTGAATGTCTCCAGGTATTCTTCAGAATATGTATGACACTTATTAACGATGACACTATGTATGGCATATTAGGATATATATTAGGAGTGTAGAAATAGACCTGTTATGGTCATTCAGGGATAGCACTTTGTGTTTCTGTTATGTTGTCCACTCATTTGTATGTCCATGGAAAAAAAAAAAAAAAGCCAGGTAAGCCCTGATTGTGGGTGTTTTTTTGTTTTGTTTGTAGCTTTTTGCCTAGAGCTTTGGATGTGTTGTTGCCCACAGGCATGAGAACACTCACACAGTACACGCACACAAAAACACAAACATGTCATACCCCTGCAGCTGCTTTATATCGAGTGTATCTAGGTTAATCCATATTTTGTTTGGATGAGTCAGCTTCTTTTTTAATATTTGCAGTGTGAAACACAATGTTTGATAAGGAGACGAGGCAAAGGCCTGACCAGAAGCCCAGTCAGATCAATAGCACAGGCGGGCAGGATACATATGTGGCTGATCGGCAACAGTGACCAGAGTGGACAAAAATGGACATACTGTACATGCAAAAGAAACTAAAGGCACAATGAAAAATGGTAAAGCAACACGGCACGCACAATAAATATTCATTTGTGACTATTAGCGCTTAAATAATGTGAAAAATGTTTCAAATGCAATGAACACAGATCTTTGATATTACATAAATGAGCTGCATTTCTATAGAGCCTTAATCTATCTAAAGCGCTTTAAATGTGCTAGTTTTGCATTTTTCGATTAGTTAATGTTTGAGTGGTGCAACCTCTCCTACGCACAGCTTTCTGTCTCTGTCTGTCTGTCCGTTTGAGCATGGAATGTGCTCATATGATTGGACATCATGTTGTTGACATCAGACGTCATCATTGTGTGATTTTTTTATTTCATTGACTTTTTGTTTTCAATTTCAGTTTAGTTGTGTTCAGGTATTAAAGCACGTTTCCTAGTTTTTTGAAAGGTCAGTATTTGTTTTAGTTTTTTTATTGTAGTAATATGGCGTATTTATCAGGGGCGAGATTCGAAAATATTAGCTTGTAGCTTTTTGCAGGGACATTTTCTCAGATTTGACTTTTAGTTTTGTAAACACTGCACACAATACAGTTTTACTTAGTGTTTAGTTAACTATTATTAACTAATTCAACCATTCACACACTGGCATTGGACTGGAGGCAACCATGCAAGGCACCCATTGGGAACAGTTACTGTAGGGGCTCAGCATCTAGCTTGCTCAAGGACACAAATCCAGGAAGAGCCATGAATCAAACCTGGAACCTTACAGTACCTTTTAACAGTGGGTGACAGGCTAGCCAGACGAATTTTCCGGAAGTGCATTATTTGTCTATGGGACCCGGCGATAGCAGGCGAACAGGCGATGGTTGAAATGTGGGCGGAGCAAAGTCACCCGAAAAGATAAAAATAATTAATCTTTTCAGGCAATAACGGCCGATGCTCGCCCGTTGTTAAAACCTACTGTTACAGTTCCCAAACAGATCTATTCTGCAATATGTTTGAAGGGCGTTTGTTGTGACCTCATTTAACCTAAACAAACAGTAGAAGTCCATAGACTTGGATGGCCTATGACGTAACTTTGGAAAGCCATGCATTGGAGGGGCTAGCGCCCCTTAAAAACAGCAGTACTCGTGATGTCATGTAGCAGCCAAGTTTGACTTTTTAATGTTTTCATGTTTGCTTATCAAACAGCAAGCCAAGTCTATGTATTTTCAATGTTTGTTTAAGCAGTGATGTCATGTGGCAGTGACAGTGGGCGCCCCTCAAGTGTGATTTGTCATTAATCCAACATGGCGCATATGGCATACAACATGTGTGCCTTTCATGATGCTCAATTCCACAGTTAGTCACAGTTTGACAGCTAGACACAGAGACTGTACTGTATACATTACCTGCACAGATTTATCATAAAACAGTGTCACATGCTGAAATAGCTGATCAAAGCTCACAATGCGTCACAATGCATATCAAGGATCCATATCAGGCATGCACAGATATAACTGGAAAATGACTTCCATGAGCAGCCCCATAGGATAGAAATGTCCCAAAGTTGGTGTCCAAAGTTGTCATACTGTAGCTGCATTGGATGTACATTATCTTTTTGCATGTAGCAATGTTAATGTTTTTCTTCACAGGATGATCAAGTAGTAGTACTGTGAGGCACACGCACACCTGAATAATACTACTGTCGGATGCAGTAACATCAAACTGCATCCCTCTCCCCGTTCTCCGTCCGGTGCGCACGAATTATGTGCATGCATCACAGGTGCACTGCATGTGCTATGTTGTCATGTTGTCACCTTAATCAGACATGGGCCTTAACTGAGCGGTGTGTGTCTAACGTGCACATGTGCACATGACAGGTGGTCTCACTGTGTGTGAGGTGCATGTGCATCGTAAGTGCTGCGGTGCTGTCTTTTTCTCTCTCTCTGGCACTGTGCTTTCGGGTGTATGCACGTGGCACAGGAGGTGCTGTGGAATTGCACTGATACTTATCCAAGCCGCAACATTTCCACCATTTAGGTCTTCAGTGTGTGACATTTGTCTGATGAAGACCTACAGTAAATGGCCGAACAGTGGTATGGTACTCAACCCGTGGGCCGCATGCGGCCCCTGCTTAATGTATCTGCGGCCCGCCATGGTTATTTTCATTGTTTTGGACAAGATCTGTTCATTATTGAAAACCTGACAAACCTGTCAGTCAGTCAGTCCGTCCACCACGCCACCATATATTGGCCTTGTGACACGCTGCATATGGCCGTCTCCATATGAAGATCACGACACTGACCTCATCAAACCCTGGATACATGGAGAAGACTGGATCATCACCTCATACTGAATATGGAGCCGGCCAACAACTCTACATCTGACCCTTAGATCTCCAAAATATAACATAAACAATTAGCCAGAGCCTACAGAAATCCTTTCATGTGTCACACATGAAAGGGAGTGGAGGATCCATGCAGTAAAGTGGGATATCGATGCAGGCTGCATCTGATTCATGGTGAAGCTGAAGTTTGGATCCAGCTACGGTAACCATGGACTTTGTGTCTCTTCTCCATTCACTCAATGATTAAACAGGCTCCCAAAGAGTTTCTATGGTTACTGCTAAACAGGGTCAACTCAGTGCAAGTGAGAGGAGATGGTAAAAGGAAAGGTGTTGGCAGGATAGCATCCCTCAGTACCAAAACTCTGAGCCCAACACATGGACACCGGTGACCTATCTTGAACAAGCCATCCATAATACAGCTCTTCCTTGGCATTTCCCGTCCTCTTTTATCTACAGTAAGGATGAGTGTTCATGCATACATACACATGCATGTAAACACACAATGAAAACACTGTGGCAAAATCTGAGAACAGAATTGTCCAGCCTTTGAGTTAGCAATCATACTCAAGTATTGCTCTTTAACACAACCAGGTTTATTCAAAGAGCTTAAGGATAATATAACATTCAGGAATTACCGGCACTCAAAGAAATGTCCTTAAGTTACCTTTATTGTAAAGGCATGGGCAGCAAACAATCAACACACTGTACAGTGTACACATTCAGTGCAAGCCTTCTTCAGTGTTCACATGTTATATGAAGTTAAGCACTCATCAGTCATCATGCTTCCATTATATGCTCAAATTAATCAAACGTGACATGAATAACTCAAGCTGCAACTACCCAATCATTATTTTTCACAATTGCATCCTCAACAGTCTAATCCTGTGAAGAGATCAACCAAGAAGTTTAATTGATTATGCCATCTGGAGAATACCTCCCTGATGGGTCGTTCTTCTCCGTGGATCTCCAAAGGATCTTCCCCATAGTTTAAATTCAATAGCTTCCCTCCATCCCATGAATAGATGGATGTAGTATGTATGCCAATGCAGGACATTTGCATTGAAATGTACGTGTGCTGACACACTTTACCATTCATCATCAGAGTGCACGACCTCTCTCCTCCTTTCTCCTCCCTCAACATGTCTCTCTTGTGAGGGCTGCATGTTCAGTATGCAACAGCCTTGTCAAATTGGCTGAAAGAGCATCGCAGCATCCATCGGGAAGCTGCTAATCAGTAGTCACTAAAAAGGCTACTTTCAAAATCAAAGCTCATTTACTTAGCAAATATCCCCATGTGTAGTCCCTCAAACAGCTTTGAACAAGCTCTTTTATTATTTGAAATTTGTTGAGACGTCATTATGGAACGCTTCTTCAGTGGCTCTTTATACAACGTAAACATTCTAAAGTGTATTTCCTGTTGCAGTGTTTCTGAATATCAGTAGCTGACAGGGAATTAAGCCTGGACTTTACTATGTGAAGATCTGGATCCGGATCCATGGATCCAGTCCGGGTTTTCTTCTGAATAAAAATGGACAAATCAACAGGAAGTTAACATTTTTATGAAAAAAATAAAACCGAGTGAGTTTTGGTGTTGCTCTATATTGTCTGAAACAACTTTGTTTGTGTTTGTTTACATACTAAAAGAGTGACTTTGAGAGCTGTTTCAGTGTACAATGTAAGTCAATGAGGAGCATATTTTGTGTGTGTTGCCTAGCGTGGTGTCTCTAAATAAAGCCTCTGTGTGGGCTGGAGTCGTGAGAATCTGAACTAGGTCACTAGGTCTCTGTACTCTGCTCACTGGGACGGTCAGGGAAAGTTTTGTTTATTTCTTTGTCAGCTTGTTGTCAATCTCCAAATCACTGTCTATTGATTTGTCAATCAATCATCAACATTATTAAAATGATAGCTACCCAGCTGCAATGACCAGCAGAACCAGAACGGGGTAACCATTTTAGATTCATCAAAAACACGTACTTTTTCTGAGGTGAGGTGCCTGTATTTTGTTTTTATTACTTTTTTTCATTCTTTTTTATGCCCAGCTTTCTGGGTTTGTGCACAAACATTGGCTTGTGATTTGATGATCACCCCATAGCGATGATTTGATTGGCTGAGAAAAGTACATATTGAAGATAAAAGTGAGGGCATAAAATTGAAGACGGAAAAGTGGACGCAAATTGTAATGATATGTATGATAAGAGCGCCCCTCACTACGGGTGTGATTTATATTAATCTTTTTGGAAAATGAAAAGCATCAGGGAAAGAATAAGGCTTCATAAAATATTTAAGGACATCCTGAGGGAGACGCTCGGGAGGCATCCTAACCAGATGCCCGAACCACATAAGCTTGCTCCATTCCAAGCGAAGAAGAAGCGACTCTAAGGGAGATGCCAGCCACCCGTCGGAGAGAACTCATTTCGACCACTTGTATTCGCAACCTTATTATTTCCCACACCTTCTAGCTCAGCTCTCTCGCGGTACAGCGACTGCAATACCACCCCTGCTCCGATTCTCCGGCTGATCTCTTTCTCCTTCCTCCCCTCACTCGTCAACAAGACTCCGATATACTTAAACTCCTTTACCTGGGTTGTCTCATTCCCTATAGGGACTGCACAATCCATCGGTTTCTTGCTGAGAACCATGTGGGCTCAGATTTGGAGATGCTGATCCTCAGTGTTGGCAATAAATATAAAATGCCTCTCAGAACTTAGAATGTAATTTTGTTTCTGCATTCTGCCCCAGGGTTCATTCTGCCAGCAGTGAAAGCACTAATTTTGAAAGCAGTGATTTTTGAAGAGAGGTTGTCTCAAGTACTAGTCTCACGAGCCAACCTCTATAGGATGTCCTACAATTACTTCTGTAATCACTCTGAGTGATCATGCATAAACATAAACACAAACACAGCTGTCGCAAGTTAAGAAAACCTGTGCTGTAACAAATTTCCCACAGCGCATTGGAGGTAGATCCAGATATTAAAACCACCCGGTTCCAGCACGGGTTTCAGCACAGACACATCGGGGTCAAATCAGACCAATAAATGTTTTATGCACAGTTATGCCAGTAGGCCATGGAAGACACTTTTCAAACTCCCTGATGGTGGCGCTATACCAGGCCACTTTACATTTTGGCCTACCGGTATAACTCTTGAACCGTCTTACACTTCGTGCCATTTAGCATTTTCTTAAAATCGCTTGTTGCTACTAACAGATTAATTCTGTCCAAATCTATTTCTTGGAATCACATTGTGAGAGGCCTATAGACTTTATAGTCGTATAGAGGCCACCATGTGATTCCAAGAAATAGGTGTTCTCTGTAGTATAGCTCGATATCGATATCGTTTCCAAAAAGTGAAGGTATTTCTGAAGCATTAGCGCCTCCCCTGGTTGAATTTCGAATTAACTGAAGTCAGTTGGAAAATCTAATTCGACATTCGACCAGGGTAGGCGCTAATGCTGCCTCTCTGGCTGCAAACTCCGACAACAATGTATTATTACTGGCTAACTTCATAAGCTATGTAAGCAGTTGTTTCACCCCGGTCTAAAAAAAGTACTTGCCTGTCGTATAGGTTTTTCATCTGTAGGTCTGCCTTTACTTTTTGGAAATTATACCGCGAAAAGGGTTTTCGCCACTGTTCGCCAACAGCTCAACCCCCTTTCTACCGATGAAGAGATACCTCTACAGAACCTCTTCTCGGAGCTAAGAGCGTAGGGTGAGGTTCCAAACAGGGCTAATTCCCCCACAGCTTCCTTGGGTTCTGGTGGTTGCGACCCACTACTTACGGTGCACAACCCTGGCTAGGCAACCCAGACCACCAGAGATATACACTTCGTGGAGCGCACATTTCTAGTTCAGCCTTTATTAAATTGCAATGAAAATTCAAGTGTTCACAAGTATGTAGAAAATAATAAGAATCAATACAACCCAGGCATCAAGTGTGTATATTAGTCCCCATCCCTTTGTGCGATTGACCTCCATTTCCACTCTAAGTAGGGATCTGAAAAGGCAATTCCACGGCCAGCGTCACAAGAAGTAGAGCAGCCATTCATCTTGAGTCCAGTCCGTATCCTGTAAACTGTCACATGGGCCTGATTGCCTCTATTTTGCCTTTCAGTCCAATCAAGGAAAAGGCATCTTGTTTGAACAGTGATGTGTTTGGGCTTTTATTCAATCACAGAGACACCAATGGAGAAGTTTTCATCACGGTCTGACTTAACCCATTAAGACCTCGGGCCGATTCTACTAATGTCTTCTGAATCCTAATAGTTTCCTGAAGTGTGGTACTCAGTTGGCGTATCGACAATTACGCTGTTCAAATTGCTCAGTGGGGGGTTTCAGAAGATTTGTTGGTGGTGTGGTTACACACCTGCATTGAGACGGTTGGGTGCAGGGGCACGGTGGCACAGTCGATAGTGCTGTCGCCTCACAGCTAGAAGGTCCTGGATTCAATTCCTGCTGGGGACGCTGGGGGCGCTGGGGGCGTGTTCCCTCCTCCATCAGTGCCCATACCCGAGGGTGGTTGGCAAAAGGGCCTTTGTGTGGGGTTAGCATGTTCTCCCCGTGTCCCCTAGGGTAGGTACCCTCACAAAAAACGTGCAGTAATCCTGGTCTCTAAACTGCCTCCCCCTGGCCAGCCAGGGCGCCTGATGGAGGGGAAAGGAACTGGTCAGAATAACGTGTTCCTTCCACGCGCTACATTCAGCCGGGGAAACTCCCCCCTGTCAGGTGAAAAGAAGCAGCTTGGACTCCTCATGCATAGAAGGGCGCATGAGGTCAGTCCGCTGCCGCCCCCGGGTTGGAAGGAAGTGTAGCGCCCAGGATTACATTAGATAATTGACACCGGGTGCATGCGTTTGGTCCGACCCACTAACAGTCTGATCCAGCATTAGTCAGACATTTGTTTATTGAGCAATAAGCTTATACTGAAATCTATTCAGATGAGTTGGAGAAACATATGTCTGAGGGCAAACCAAGAGCTGGTCGCAGATTATCATGGGTAGTTTGTTTGGATGACTCTTGAATGAATAGAACTCTTATACTGTATGAATAAAACATGTGCATAAATTGCACACAGTGGATTTGGACGAGGCTCTTGTGAGCTTTGTCCGTGATTGAATAAAAGTCCAGACACATGGCTGGGGATTAGATATACTTCGATGTACTAATACTATACATACCTTTTTTCCATATCCAATGTTTTATTATACATTGAAAGACAAAAAGAGAGATGGCTCATCATCAATCAGGATGAAGGAGCAGCATATTTTCCTTTCCATTTTTTCCATTAAGAAATAATGTAACACTGTAGCAGGGAAGGACAGACCCTATAGAGCAGGCCTGTCGAACTCAACTTGGGGTGAAGGCCACATTGGTCCTGCCCTATGCGGGAGCTAACTATTTCCGTAGACAACGCCCTGGTAACTGTCCCAACAGCCAGGAATCTTGGTGTTGTCCTGGACAGTCAGCTCTCGTTCAAAGCTCACATCACAGCTGTCACTCGATCCTGTAGGTTCACACTCTATAACATATGACGAATTAGACCGTTCCTCACCCAGGAATCAGCCCAGCTCCTAATCCAGACAACAGTCTTGTCAAAACTCGACTATTGTAACTCCCTCCTTACTGGCCTACCAGCATGTGCACTTAAGCCTCTCCAGCTGATCCAAAATTCCGCAGCTCGCTTGGTCTTCAACCAGCCAAAATTCTCACATGTCTCCCCCCTGCTCCGCTCCCTCCACTGGCTCCCAGTCGCTGCCCGCACAGAATACAAAAATCTGATGCTGGCATTCAAAGCAACCAAAGGTATGGCTCCCCCATATCTTGCAAGTATGATTGAACCCTACAAACCCTCCCGCGCACTCAGATCAGCCAACGCAGGGAAGCTGGAAGTACCCTCACTAAAAACGCCGGGACAAAGCTCCACACGTCCCAAACTCTTCTCCCTTCTGGCTCCAAAACTGTGGAATGCACTTCCCATTGCAGTCAGAACTGCAGCATCACTCCCAATCTTCCGCCGTAGTCTGAAAACCCACCTTTTCAGACCCCATCATGGCCCATAGCACTTACACTACCCCCTTAGATAGCATTTCTGTAGACTTAGATAGCATTTGATACAGACTTATAGCATGTTATGTAGACAGCACTATAATTGCATTGTATATAGTCATAGCACGCCATAGTACATATGTATAGCATAGTAGTATATATGTATAGTTTCATTATATAGATATTCCACTGTTACTTTCTTATAAATTTCATGTTTCATGATAAATGCTTTTATGTGATGTATTCCCATGCTTTTTGTTCTTGCTTAATGTAAGTCGCTCTGGATTAAGAGCGTCTGCTAAATGCCTAAATTGTAAATTGTAATTGGTCAAAAGGTCACTTGATGTGGGCCACAACCAGCTGTCTCAGTCACTGCTATAACTACGTGTGTGTGTGTGTGTGTGTGTGTGTGTGTGTGTGTGTGTGTGTGTGTGTGTGTGTGTGTGTGTGTGTGTGTGTGTGTGTGTGTGTGTCATGTATATATATATACAGGCTGTAATACACAGACTTTTTAATTATTATTTCACAACAAACGACAAATAAGATGGAAGATTAGCTCCAACCTGTGGCCATACAAAGGATCACTGGGCTTTTATGTACGAGCTACCCACAAACTGCACTTTAATTTTAAATAAAAAGCAACAGCAACAGCTCAGCTGTTTAGTTGCATTAGTCAATAATGCAATAATGTTGGTGATTTAGTGCAGGGCACGGGCAGGCATGCTTCCAGTTCCACTGAGACTATTAGTGACATTGCCTCTGGCTATAGCTTATTCACTGTGTCTTTTCTAAACTCTTGGTATGCACAGTGTTCGACTGTACTGTGAATCTTCAGTGGATAACTTGACTTCATATACCTCCATGGATGTCTCTCTCCACTATGTTGGGAGAAATGTCATATTTAGTGACTTTACAGAATTGTTCCAAATGTACTACAGCAAAAATCCACCTTACAATACAATTCAGACACATCTATCACTGAGGTTGATCATTCAAATGCATTACTAAATGTCACAACTGCAGAGAGCTTATTAGAGAGTATGTTTGTATCCCAAAAGAATTGTGTGCATATTTCCATGCTTTAGATTTATAGATTTAGATTTATATAACAGAATACTACTAACCTGACACTCGGCATAAATATTCATTTTGTTTCACTTCATTATTCCCGAACATATTGCTGTGGCTAGTGATTCAGGGGCTGGAGCCAGGCTAGAATACCAGCTGTGTTTTCTCGATTGTAAAAAAATATCTGAATCTGCACTCATCCATAATCTTCTGCACAGACAGACAGCAGACACACACACACACACACACACACGCACACTAAAGTGCATCACTCCACCACCACGAATTGCAAGAATTGCTCTTATTCAGCTCAACCTATCTTTATGTGCGGGTGAACAAAGAGAGACAAACAGAGGGAGTCTGCGCACCATTGTAGAGAAGAGAATTGCTCTTGAAGGGAGCACGGCACTACCAAATGTGACTTATAGCACGTGGGCAACGAGCAGCCTTTGATCACATCCACTGACCACTTACCCGTCAACAACCCTCAGCAGTGTGGGAGGACGCAGGTCAAACACATCAACATACAGTGTCGGCCTGTCTTCTGCTTTAAGAACTTTTGATTTCATGAATGACCCAATTTTGTCGCCACTAGAGTCAACTGACCAGTCAACGATGCCGTGAAACATTTGAACAATTAGTCAAAGCTCACATTCAGGGTCAAAACCGATAAACGGATAACAGGATAACAACCTGCCCTGAAGAGATGACAAACTATGTAACGAAAGGCTCAAAGGCCAAGGTTACAGTGAAAGTCAGGGACAAGATTTCGAATGGGTGGATCGTTATGACACTTTGTCAGAATGATCATTGTGCTTTCCCGAAGAGTTGATTCACTTTTAGGTTGAAAAGGTTAAATAGAAAGGGAATTCTGGAGATCACTGTTGGAATTGTTACCCCCACGACCCGATTTCAGATAAGTGGTTGGAGATGCATGGATAGGTGGTCAAATGTCAAGGTCACAGTTAAAGTCAAAAGGTCAAGATCAGTCTCAGATGGAAATTATATATCTTGACAATTGAATAGCTTTGGGTGAAGATATGCACTCTGCTGAGTCTTTCTAGTCTTCTTGTAGTACTGCCCTATACAAAGCCAATATGCAGTAACGATGTTTTTGCTACACATTGCTCCCGATGTGCAGGTTGGATGCTTTGCATGGTTTCCTCTGCCATCTGTGTATGGATGGTAGAACATTCACCTATAATGCCCAATCTAAAGCACCTTGGACAAAGGCGCTATATAAATGCACCGTACAGTATGTAGTACTGTTGTTGCCTTTAAGTAAGGCTTGACATATATTTTGGGGAAGTCCATGTTGTGCTTGGCACATCGTGGCCTTTTTGAGAAATACACTATGTACCTGGATAATAGTGTTTGCCTCTTTCACTCGGGTGCACAATATAATCATTAAAGCTTTGCAGACGTGGTTCGCTGCTCTGACTTACAGAAGCTCTGCTCACTGCACACCACAGACCCAATTCTAATGGCAAGATTCAGGTTTATTATCCATTGTGGGGATTTCAAAGTGACAAAACAAATTCATGGAACGCAGCGAATCAGGCTGGAAACCAGGCAAGCGTTGTTGCAGCCAACTAGCCAAGTACACACAAAAGCTTAGAAAAATGTACAGATGAACGCACGCAACCCACGGAAAAACAAAAAAAGAAAACAAACTGCGATCCCGTGTGACTAATTACAATGAAAGAGTACAGTAGGTGGTTCCCCGGTGTCCTGGCAAAAGGATCCCAGTCTGGCTCTCCATCTGGCCACCTAATCATCCCCCATTGTAATTGGTTCAATGATTCCCTCCCCCACAAGCTGATAAAATGATAAAATGGTTGTCGTGCATCACCCAGGTGGGCCAAATACATTGTTGGTGAGTTTTCCCCCTTCACCGCCAATTGATCGATTGATTGAAAACTTTATTAAGTTTGTAGAATAAGGTCTGCTAACCCAAGAAAGCACTAAGGCTTGTTTTCATTGGGGTTTTCCATTTTCAATTCATCAGAACGTTTAATGACATACAAATATGCAGCACTATGCAGACATTATATTTTGGACCGGTACAATATGCCACTTGCAAATGCACAAATAAGTGCCCACATAAATACAGTATACTGCATCGGCATGTTCAGAATCAGCTTTAATGCCACATCAGTTTTACAAGTAAAAATGTTTTTTACAGACCCGTCTGAACTGAAAGGTGCTGTACTGTACAAGCTCTCCTCCCTGGGAAATGACAGTTACCGTGTGGGGGTCCCTCTACTCCTGTACTGTACTGTCACACACAAAATCACATAATGGCTGCTAAAAACTCAGCTTCCCGTCATTCACAGTCTGTGCACAGTGTGAAGCTCAACAGTGTCACCTGTTGGTACTAGTCTAAACAGACAGACATAGGGACCCTAGACAGACAGACAAAGGTAATCACATTGCTGTTCATTAGAGTGGCTGCACCACTCAAAAACTGGATGAAATTTGTTGTGTGCATAGTTCCCATCGTGTCATTTTTCTAAGAAAAATACAAAGAAAGGGAAGAAGAGAGAGGGGGTCAAGGCAGGAAAGAAGAAAGTTTGAGGGCTTGCCACAAGTAAAGGGTTTCAGATATTTAATAGATATTTATGTTTGATTTATGTTTGGTTTGTGTTGTTATTCAGCATTATTATTATTGCATTGTTATTCAGCATTCAATATCTCCACACTGCCCTTCTCACACATGCACTTGTCGACATCTTACGTACATTACTGATTTTGATCAGTCCATTTATGTTATGTTTATAAATTAATTAGAGCCTTCCTAATTCTTCACCTCTGATTTGTTATGGCCTTTGAGCCAGGTGGTGACAGTGGTATAGATTACCATTATGGGCTTTAGGATACACTGTTGTGTCTGTCTGCCTCCATTACTGCAATAATTAGCACAGAGACACAATAACAGATGTGTAGTCTAGTGAATGTCCAGTGACTCATCCTCTGTCAAGCAGTATTGATATGAAACATGCAACGCAGCATGATGCAGACTCTTAAATTATGCATGTTTGGTGTTTCTGGGTCAATTGTGCGTAGTATGATTGGGCAGACTGGGGAAATAAATGGGTCAAAGAAAAGTGTGTATATATTATATCTGTGTGATGACACAGGAAACCTCACGTGTACCGTTCTTCTATAAACCCCTTTCAACCTGGTGTCCCTATTTTGGGCATGTCATAGGCGAAAATGCCTACTTGTCTACTTTTGCTACTCAGCATACGATAAAGAATAATAGCGGTTAGAGAGAAAAAGGTTGTAGTTTAGAAGAGAATACTGTTAATTTGATCATTTGTAAAGGCTTTTAAAAGCTTTCGGAAGACAAAGGGACCGGATATTCTCTTGTGGTTCCATGCTACTACTATAGAAAAACAACATCAGGACCATTACTCGCTGCTTGACAACTCTCGTGAGAAATCTGGAACAGAATTGTTCTGCTTTGACACCAGCTGTGTGTCCTCTGTCAGACCAGGTTAACGTTAACACCGCTGCTACCCATAATAACCAAAACACCATATTCATCAGAGCCTGGAGAAAAAAAACAAAAGATTAACAGCTGTTCATCCTTGCTCTGTGACAAACGCTATGGGACATATACATACAGTATGTATTATGGGTAACACTTAGAATAACTATCCGTTATAACTAGTTAATAGATTCATAAACTGTTAGTTTATTAGTTATTAATAACTTGTTAAGCATTTGATAGTTAATAACATAGTTAACTAGAACTGCACTCTGTCGAGTGCATACTTGCTTGTTGCACACTAGTAGGCCATAAATGGCCAACTAGTGCGCAAGCAGAGTGCGTAAGTACTTTCGACCGCTGTAAACTGTGGAATCTCAGTATCTCTGTGAAGGAACGTTTGAAATGTCTAATTATTAGGTGTAACTATTTGCTACCTACCTACTTTATGCATGTAAACACCTAGTATTAGGGGCTGGAGCCAGGCTAGAATACCAGCCGTGTTTTCTCGATTCTAAAAAAATATCTGAATCTGCACTTATCTTCCATAATCTTCTGCACAGACAGACAGCAGACACACACACACACACCCACGCACACTAAAGTGCATCACTCCACCACCACTCCGAACCACTTTTGATGCGTATGCAAATAAAACAGCAAATTGTGCCTGATTTGCTGGGACCAGATTACATACATGACCATATTTCTTACGTCATCATTGAGAGCTAGTCATACATATACTATATATATAATTTGTAAGTTGATTAGCGGTATACTGTGGTTACTTTGCGCCAAAAACCGTCCCAGCCAACCCGCCACTTTTGATGCGTATGCAAATAAAACAGCAAATTTGTGCCTGATTTGCTGGGACCAGATTACATACATGACCATATTTCTTACGTCATCATTGAGAGCTAGTCATACATATACTATATATATAATTTGTAAGTTGATTAGCGGTATACTGTGGTTACTTTGCGCCAAAAACCGTCCCAGCCAACCCGCCACTTTTGATGCGTATGCAAATAAAACAGCAAATTTGTGCCTGATTTGCTGGGACCAGATTACATACATGACCATATTTCTTACGTCATCATTGAGAGCTAGTCATACATATACACACCATGTACTCTGGTCCCAGCAAATCAGGCACAATTTGCTATTTTATTTTATAGATTATATATATAGTATATGTATGACTAGCTCTCAATGATGACGTAAGAATGGTCGTATGGTCATGTATGTAATCTGGTCCCAGCAAATCAGGCACAAATTTGCTGTTTTATTTGCATACGCATCAAAAGTGGTGGGTTGGCTGGGACGGTGCATACGGACCGGGCGAAAATATTACTTGCGCGCTCTGCTTGCGCAAGTAACTAGATAAAGTGCCCATCGGCACAGGTCTCCACCAGGGCAGGTCAGGTTGTGGCCTCCTGGTGGCGCTATAATAGGCCAATGTGTCCACTGCGTCATTTGATTGCTTCACACACCTTCTCAGCACGCATTAAATCACATACCTGCTTTTGAGAAGATTCTGGCTTCATCTCTGTGTAAATGGTACACTTATAGTGCCTTTATCTAAAGTGCTTTACAATGTGCATTACATTCAGGAAACCATGCAAGGTACAAACCCTTCTCACCCGGAGAAATTAGGGGTTCAGTGTCTTGCTCAAGGACACCTAGGCACCATGAACTGTGGGGGAGCCTGGGATAGAACTGGGAACCTACACCGTTACCACCTTGTCAATCATGTATATATCCTCTAGCTGCTAGAGTCTAGCACATGTGGGAACAGAGCTTTGACACTAATGGGACACATCAACTGATCACAAGGCTGAATGCAGAATGACAGGCCAAATGAATGCTGCTGACTCACACGTCTGCAAGCTCTCTCTCGCAATCTCCCTCTTAAGCTTAGAATTTCTACTCAGTCACAAAATCTGTCATACACACAAATGAATAGACCTTGTTAGATAAAGCATGCACATTACACTTATCTTTATTTATCATTACATCTCATTATATCACTACATTATCATTACATTTGCACTTGCACTATAGTGGCCTGTTAATTTAGAGGTGATTTTGTCAGAAGTTCACAAGCGAGAGGCATGGCATGGCTCTCGCTCTTCATGTGGCCAGCCTGTGACGTCAGTCTATGAAATACAATATGACATGACTCAAACTTGTACCACCCGACCAGAGCCCCATTGAAACGATTTACAATTTTAAAAGTAAGTATAGAACATATGAAAAAAAATGTGAATGTACTTCTGCTGTGGCCTACTGTACGTGAGCACAATGTGGTGCAAATCAGTCCAGTGGTTCGCGAGATTACCTCCAGAGTCCAGACACAGACAGACCCTTCTATAGATGGTTATACTCCTGCAGAACCACTCCATAAAAAGACACAATCACGGACTCCTCCACCAGTCCTCTGAACTCAATCCTTCAACACAATCTGCATCTGCTTATCACACAAGCACGTGGCAATGCATCCACATTCACAAGATCCCACATTAACATAACATAATACCAGCCATTTCTTTATTCTCCCCCTGCAGTTTACATCCCATCAACATGCATAATTCACTGCTTTGTGGATTTCCTCTGGTTTGTTTAAAATTTGCTGGTGCGGGAGAGTTCATTGCTTGTTAATTGTTGCTTGTTATTATGCCCAGAGAGACACCTGCAATCCATTGGGTCAGAGAATATATTATCAAGACAGAGGGGAGTATGCCTGTTTACTCTGATAAAGTGGTGGCTTGTCTCCTCTCATCTTTTTACACATAGTGGTGCCGGTGCCAGTCTATAATGTCATATGAGCCCCTCAACATGACTTCTCTGATCCCCATATCTCAACTGTTTTAGAAATGTTTAAACAATTAATTTTCCCTACAGGGAGTTGAATTGACTACAATATGTCATCATCATCATCATCATTTTTCGACCGTGGTCGAGATCATGGATTTCACAATACCACGCCAGACTTCCCGGTCCTTCATTGCCACCCCCAGTTCCTGCTTACTACAGTATGTACCGTCATTAGCCTGTCTTTACTTCACATAGTACACAGTAAATGCCCCATGATCCAGACACACATAATATGATGAGATGCTGTAACTTATGCAGAAAGTGTTTGCTTTTCTTTTCTCTTTCAAAGTTTGACCACCCAAGACTGGATTACACATAATCATAATAAAATATTAACAGGGGACTATTCAAGATAATTGATCCCGTTAATTGATCCCTTTAAAATTCATGCCATACAAGTGCAGAACTCTTTGTGCTTGTTAGAGCTCTCTCTAATAAGACAGCCACCAGACCAGAACATTTGCATAGTTGAGCTTCAACTGTAATATATAATATAAAGTATAAAAATGTCTGATAATATTTCGAAACAAAATACATTCAAAGGCTCCATTCATAATCCTTGTCTCAGTCATTGGTAACAAAATGTATTATCTACAGGCACCTGATAACACTGACTTTGCAAAGACAGCAGTGCATGGAGAATGAGTTCAGCAATGTACGGTGATATGCATCATCATCATCATCGGTGACATAATGATCGTGGCCAGCAATATAAGAATGACATTGTAATTTACAATATGTTAACGATTACAGCAGCATAAGTGCTTCATGTCTGGCTCAAATGGTAGGAAGGATGTTTGATCTATTATAAACTTACAGGAAAGGAGGAAACCGTAAACACACAAGTGGTTCCTACTTTGGAAAAAAAGTAGGAAAAATAAATGGCAGGTTTAAAGACCAAAGCATGACCTAAATAATGCTGTCATGAGTGTCTACTCTTCCATTCACATTACATCGTTTCCCTGTAGATGTATTTTCATTAGGGGTGAAGCACAAAGTGCATAGGAACTCTGTTTTATTATTATTATGGTGGTCTGGCCCTTTTTGCAGTACTGGCATATAACCACCAGATTTTATGAGAATGTGCAGAACGGTAGTTTTGCACATGTACTGACTCACTGGCAGGTGAGTCAGTAGGATACAACAGCAGTGAACACAGAAGTGTGTGTGGGAAGGAATTAATTGTCATAACAACTAAATTGGGGAGACAAAGGGGGTAAACAAGAATGACTGTCATGGTGCCAGGTGCAACAAGTTCTTGTAGCTCCCGTTTTCATTTGTTTCCGACGTTCTTTTGTTGGTTCGGTTCACTGGTGAATGGACACAAAAAAGTTCTGTGTGAAAAATGAACGAAAGTTGCACTAATATTTTAGAAATAGGTCAACAATACAAATGATGGTAGTTTTGTGTACTTAATATTTCACCAAAACCAGAGCAGAACTCTCACCAAGGGACTCGGGCAATCAATTAATACAGTTGCAACCACTATATTTACAGCTTAAGTTCAAAAATTCAGAACTATGCCTTTAAGCCTCTTTCACCCATATATATTGGTGGGGCCATGTCAAGGAAATGAATCCAAAACACAGTCCCAGCTGGGAGACACCTCCCGAGCACCTAATCAAACAGACCATCTACATGTAAGAACAGACAATCTCCTGTTGTGTCAGTGCTACATGTAAATGTAGATTTAGTATATAATATATACTAAAGCCATACAGACTCTACCTATTGAAATATTATTTCAATAGGTAGAGTCTGTATGGCTACACTTCCTAACCATCTGTCCATTGTACCAAGACATCAGAGACACATACTTCCCACAGATTACAACCACACACGGAGATTTTGAAAACATGACCAATGACAAAACACTCCCATATCTGCTGGGCGAAGTACAACAATGTGCAAACACAGCAGCAAGATTTGTGAGTTGCTGTGATAGGAGAAGGATATCAAATGGAACACAACCACCCTAAAGACTAATCATTGTCTCCACCAGGCCGAAGGCATGTGGGGAGAGTATGTTTTGCACTCCGTCCGTCCGTGTGTGTGTGTGTGTGTGTGTGTGTCCGTGTGTCCGTGAACAGCTAATCTCGGCCACCGTTAACCCGGTCGATGCCATATTTTGCACACACACTCCCTGGATGCCAACCATGAACCTCTGCCCCAAACTTTCCAGAACGGCCTGTTATAGCGCCACCAGGAGGCCGCTTTGTGCAAAACAAGTTTTTCGATGCCATATTTTGCACACACACTCCCTGGATGCCAACCATGAACCTCTGCCCCAAACTTTCCAGAACGGCCTGTTATAGCGCCACCAGGAGGCCGCTTTGTGCAAAACAAGTTTTTCGATGCCATATTTTGCACACACACTCCCTGGATGCCAACCATGAACCTCTGCCCCAAACTTTCCAGAACGGCCTGTTATAGCGCCACCAGGAGGCCGCTTTGTGCAAAACAAGTTTTTGCACAGTACACCTACAGATTTTGTCCAAACATCACGCAAATTGGTACACAGTCTCTCTAGAGCCATTCAACGAAACGGGTCTTTCAGATTTATCAGACTCCATCCTGATTGGTTAAGATTGGCTTCCAAAGTTCACAGGAGTGCTCAGTTTCAAACAAAATGCTGCAAATCATGAACACATCGCGTGATTTCCGTGAAATTGTGCACCCACATTCCCACTAGGCCGTGGACGAAATGCCACATGAACAATTTCAACTCAGCCTCAAGGTGGCGCTATAACTGGCCAAAAAGTGTTTTTACCTCTAACTGCACGGATCTGTGGATAACCTGGTGGAGACCTGTGCCCGGAAGGGCACTTTTTCTAGTTGTGTATATTCCTGCACTATACCTGCATCGATTGATCTTGGTACATAGAATTTGATCTATTGAAGATTCTGACCTTCAAATGTACATAATTTTTGTTTTGATTGTATTGCTGTATTGTTGTATTGTTTCTTTCTGCTTTGGCAATATAAACGTATGTTTTCTCATGCCAATAAAGCCCTTTGAATTGAATTGTATGGTTCCTTGTCCAATTGTGTCCCTAAATAGGTGACAGGTAGTCTTTGTGGTTCCCTGAAAATGTAGATAGGCCCAACACAATTTTGAATAGATCTAGAGTTTGTAATCCGTAAAGTGATGTAGTGATGTTTTGTTCTTGCTTTTTTTCTTGTATTGTTTAAAATTTGACCCTGCCTCGTTTTAATTTGTTCTTAGTCATGTTTTTGATCTTATCGCTTTTAATGTTTAGTTTAGTTTATTTGATCATCTTCACAGTAACAATTCAACTTATTTGTTAACACACGGTTACAATAACAAAAAAGGAACTGGAGGTGATCAAAAGGAATAGGCTGAAGATGAAAGCTTATAAATGCCTATCCTACGAACAACAAAATAAAAAATCCTCAAAGTGGTTACAATAAACAATCCAAACAATTTAATACAATCGTCAAGAAGATTCACAACCAATTTACGAGAACTAACATCATACCCCACCCACCCCCGTGACACCATAGAGATCCACCAGGATCCCTATAAATTAATTACCATAATCATCATCCTCATCATGGTTTGATTTAATTTGATGTCATGCATGTGCTATACAAATAGTTTATTATTATAATGTGTGAAAGGGCAACACCGTACAGTGTCCTGAAATCATTCTCCTTGTCCAGAGTTCATGTATAGTTTAGGATTGCATGCTTATCTATTGATCTGTTGATTGCTGTACACTTCTATTTTGAAGTATGGGGAAATACAGTATGTGAAATAGGATACAATTACAAGGATGTTTAACTCCAGAGAACTGCAATGGCACTTGAAGTAAGATTTGACATGTGATAATTAAAATATCCTCATTCGTTGAATGCTAGAAATCAGGTTTAATAGGATTTTCTTTAGTTGTAGTGCCTGTGTTGTGCCAAAGGCCTATATAGGCTATTGAAACTTTCAACTCTTAATGCTGTTAAATTAACGTGAGACCTGCATGGCTTTGAAGAATTGTGTTTGCACAGCATTATCTTTAAACCAAAATAAAAGATCAAATTGACAAAAGGTGGGGACAGGGACATCCGTTTTATTTCTTTAGATTATTTTACTTTGAGTAGTTTCTGTCTTCTGTATTTTATTGCTGTATAGTATATGAATGTATAATTGACTCTACCTGTTGAGTATTGTTTTCTGTATCTCTGCTACATTGAAAATGAGGGCCTGGCCCTAAAATGTACTCAGTCTGAGTTTAAACAAAGCTTATGATGATGAGGAAATAGCAAGAGGAGTAGGCCTAACTTAAATTAGAAATACAGGAGGGTTGCATGGCAGAACTGTCTTGATCAAAAATGATCATTAAACAACAGCACAATGCCCGAGTGGGACTTAACATGTTTATTCTGCATCATAGAAGACTATCAGCAAAACAAAACTAAATAATTGTAAGATACTAAAACATGGGAAACACAAACAGAAAGGCAATTAATAACAGATCCACTCATGCATGTTGATGAGGAAATTAATCGCTACATGCCAAGTATGTGGGTGTGCAACTGGTTTGCAAAAAGTCACATGTCAAAAGCAATATTGCAAAAGCTCATACTGTACTGTGGTATCATGCAGTGACTATACAGTCACACCAATGCTCTGACCTTCGGCTACAGCAGCTAATATCAGCTGGCAGGTCAGTGAAGGGGCATCCTTTCTCTCCCCCTCCCCCCCCCCCCCCCCCCCCCCGCCCCCGACAGCGAAAGGAACACACTGGCTCTCTGTAGTACACACAGTAAATCCCAATGTTCATGTATCTCTGGAAGTGAAAAAGAATTGAGACCTTTGGGTTGATTTTTCACTTAAATTGATAAGGTTTTAAAATAATTGTAGTGGAGTAAAAACCGCAATATTGCCTCAGAGAAGTAGTGGATGATGAATATAAAAAACATGGACATACTCAAGTAAGGTAAAAAAATAAAATAAAAACTGTACTGTACAGTACAGTACTTGAGTAAATGTAGGTACAGGTACCTTTCACCATTGCACAGTATAATGCAAAATACAATTATCAGCAAACATCTGTCTAACTTTATTGATCCTGTGGGGAAGTTCATCCTCCCACATGAGCACCTGGGGCTCCAGCTCTGATTATATAAAGAGTCTTGGTCAAGGGCATTGGCAGGAAGGAGTATGTTCCTAACAAGCATGTCTAAATTAGGAAATATGTAGGTTCAGCTGTTACATAACACTACAAAATACCTGCATCTATATTCTGGGGAGGAACATTAGGCAAAAAGGAAGGGGCGCTAGCCACTTCTATATACAGCTTTTGACCCCACACGTCTCAATATTTGCCAATGACAATGAAAGGAGAAATTAGGTCAAATGTCAGCAAGATCTTGTCCCCACACGTTTCAATATTTGCCATTGACAATGAAAGAAGAAATTAGGTCAAATGTCCGCCAAATGCGTATATCTATCTATTCTATGTCCATAATGTCCGAGCATATAGCCATGGTAACTCCCCGCTTGCCTCTGATTGGCCTACCGACACTGCTGGCCTTACCAGACTTTCCTCTGAGGTGGATAGCTATATGCTGGATACAGTCTTCTGCGAGGTTACTCCGTGGTGGGAAATAAATAATTAAAGTAGCCTACGATATAATACAAGAGAATGACCGCTTGGCACGCGCGACAGTAACTTTTGTTTTGTAGAAGAGGCAAATTAATATATTGTTTATGCCGTTTATTTTATATGTGTACAGTGTAAACTTTAAACATTATTGTACTGTAAAGATTTCTTTTTTCCCTTGATCTTTATATTTTTTAGTATAATAGAATAGTATTAGTTTACTATAATTAGATTAATACACGATAATCTAACACTTACATTTAGAACAAACAAAAACACGGAAATCAAATCATACAAATATGTGTTCAATCAATCAAAGCAAACAGCATAAACAATATTAGTTTGCCTCTTTAGTTACAAATTACTGTCGCAAGTGCCAAGCTGTCATTCTCTTGTACTTGAATTATTTCCTAGTTAGGACCTTAGAGTATATATATGAGTATATATATATATATATATATACAGTATATATATTAGGACAGTCAAGACAGGCAGTGTAGGTAGACCAATCAGAGGCAGGTGGGGCGGTACCATGTCTATGCTCGGACGTAGAATAGATATACGCCTGCCAAATATGACTACATTTGTGGCAACAGGCATTCTGATTGGCCAGTATGAGATGATGATGTACGATGATATGATGATAAGAGCGCCCCTCACTTCACACGGCTGTGATTTTTTTATGTCATACGGAAAAGTATAAAATAGGGCATTCATAAAGAATTACACTCTTGCTCACAGTTGCTCTAAACAATAGAGCTTAAAGTGAATGGCACATCGAGTGGCAAAGCAACATGCAAAGTGAGTTTAACATTGTTTAATGCAATCAGATATGACTTTTCTGTTTGGATGTATGGGCTGTCAAGGCCAGGAAAGTAAAGTTTTTTGCCACTCAGTAGGCATTCCTGCATAACTTCCTGGTTTGATGATGTCACACGCATACCCTCTATAGCCTATAGTAGAAATATATATAGTTTGTGTGGGAATGCATTTGCATTACTTATTGTGATGTCCCTCCCGTCTGATTGGACAATATGTTGTCCAATCAGAAAAGGGGCTTTTGGGATTACAGAAAAGGTTATACAGAAAGTCCATTGAACAAACTCAATGAACAAAAAGAATCCCACCCGTGTGAAGTGAGGGGCTCTCTTGTCATCATACATCACATTCCGGCCAATCGCAATTTGCGTCCTCACTTTTCCATCTTCACATTTCTGTACTCAGACTCCTCACTTTTTATCCTTAATATGTACTTTGCTCAGCCAATCAAATCATCGCTATGATTCATACAAACACACAAAGATGGGCATAGGAGGGACTAGCACCCCTCAACAAAAACACGTTTACTTTAGGTGACAAAAGTTCTCGGACTTAGAACAATAGTGTGTTTCCTACAGCAACCACACTAATAATAATACATTGTAAAATACTAGACCAGTGCCCGGCTGTAGAGCACAGAGTCGGTAACGATGGAAGTTGGGGATCCATATATGGAGCATGGGCAGGGGCCCTGTCCAGAGCCCGGGCAGAGGCCTTTTGTGGCAGTTCTGGACAACCGTGGGTCCGACCGACTCGACACTGGGCAAAGCACACTTACAAACACTACACAGACTTGGTGCATTTATAAATGTAGATAGATGTTTGGTTTGGCCTTTCATGACGATCAGTTTATTAGAGCCGGTCAGGGCATTCTGATCAAGGTCAAAACATTCTATACTTTCTGGAGCTCTGATTGAAATTCCACAGCGGTGAACATCCTCCCCCCCCACTGTGGGTCAGAGGGAGGACGGGTCGACTAAATCACCTCCTATGCTGTATTGTATCCCAGAGCGGTCGGCTGCCTGTCAAAACGGTACTCTCTCAAGGCATGTGTACATCTTTGTCTGTATGGTGCATGCTATAGGGAGCTGCACAGTGTTCCCTGGGGCCCACTAAGGTTCGTTCCCTGGTGCATAAATGGACGAGATGGTCATGGTCAGTGAGACAACTGTGGTCTCAGGAGAAATGCCTTTCCCCTATACATAAACTGTGATATAATAGGGAAGGACAGGGACAATTTGGTCCGAAATGGTTAGAGGCAATGCATCACCTCTAATTGGATGCTGAAGACGGATGGCTTATAATGAAGGTGAGTCACGCAGACTAATGGACTAGACTAAATTACATCATGCACTGCAAGTAAGAATCCTCTAGTAGGCCTACAGCGCTGCATCAGTTCTGAGACTTGTTAAGAAACTAACACCGAAGGAGAGCAATCCAATGATTTTCCGCTCTGCTTCTGCAGCTGTCAATCTATACATTCTTCCACCGAAGTAAAAGCAGAACAAAAATGCCATAAGCAATACTTCTTCCTAGTAGTATGCATTTACTTGTTGTTGGTCACTTAATTAATACAAAACCTACAACGCCATATTATAAAGCCTTAATAAATTAAAATAATAAAAGGAAATTGACCTTCAGAGTAATTTCAGCACTTTAATAGAAATCCCATCTTTCATTTCTACCAACATGAACAATATTACAATATGCAAATGTCCAATAATCTTGCTTTGAAGGCAATATTTTTTCTGCATGCTACCTCACAAGTCCAACATTGAATTAACCACTGAGGTAAATGATTTATCATGTCTCTGATAAGCGTATTAGTATTCCTTTCACTCTTGGCTGCTTCATTTACATTATTCATACAAGTAGTGTCAGAGCATGACATGTAACAGATGGTTTATCAAAGTACTATTTATTAATGAGCTGAGACTAAATCAAAACAGTAGACCATACAGTCAAGAAAAGACAAAGTCAAGTCAAGGACACATAAATTAAACCCACTGAGCATTTTTTGTCTAAATGGCCGTCTAAAAAAATGGGGTAAAAATAGTCTAAATATTTGTATACGTTTTTTAGCCGTCTAGGCTTAGATTGTCTATATTTAGATCTTGATTAGCCAGTCTATTTTTAGACAGTCTATAAATACCCAATTTTTAGACGGCAATCTAAAAGCAGACTATTGCCCAGTGGGAAATGTATTGTGCTAGAGCCCGACATGATACAAGAGTTGTGCTTAAAATGTTTCAGAAATATTCAAACATTAAAAGGAAATGCAAGATGTCATGAGTTGTGAACTTCTGAATGAGGTTATTATCTAAAGGCTGATCGGGTTAAGCTTTTGTTGGGGGAACCCAAGGACCCCTGTTTGAAAACCACTGGTCAAAACTATCCTCATCATGGAGAATATCGTATGTCCCCCAAAGTAATTTCCCTCAATGCTGTAGAACCAAGCTGTAATGACATAAAAATGAATAGAAACATTTCCTGTAGAGACGCTGCCCTCACAGGCAGCATCTCTACACTCCTTTTGTCCTATTCACTTCCTTATTCCTCCTCCTGAACTGCATGGTCCCCAAACCGAATTTGCATGCTGTCCTGTTATTGGCTGCCTGGATACTTCATCAGGTTGCCAGGTGCTGATTGGTTCAAACCAGAAGAGGGCATGGAATCCCCCACCAACAACAAGCATAAAAGGCAGCGTACCACGGAGGCTGCACACTAGTCATGTTTGCAAGGCTTTATCAAAACCCTGCTTTCAGTTACTACTGCCAGTGAATACAACACTGGCATATGAAGAAAGAAAGACTTTAAAATTTTAAAATTAAAATACTTTGCTGCGGAAAGAATTCCAGGCCAAATCCTTCACTTTTAACCAAAATAATTATATGCATACATTTTGTAGGAGTTAGAACATCTTTAAAGTGAATTTAATTCAGGCTCATCTAAGCAAGGAGCATCAACAGTAGAAAGAGAGCATCAGCATGTCTCTGGCAGTGAAAGAGAAGACCCAGGTTCGAGTGGTGTTTCTGGGTGCAGCAGGAGTGGGCAAGACTGCCCTGATCCGGAGGTTCCTCCAGGACACCTTTGAAACTAAACACCGCCGCACGGTGGAGGAGCTGCACAGCAAGGTGTACGACATTGGCGGGGTCAAGGTGACGGTCGAGATCCTGGACACGAGTGGCAGCTACTCATTCCCGGCCATGCGTAAACTCTCAATCCAAAACAGCGACGCCTTCGCTTTGGTGTACGCCGTGGACGACCCAGAGTCACTGGAGGCGGTCAAGAGCCTCCGAGATGAGATCCTGGAGGTCAAGGAAGACAAGTTTGCGCCAATTGTAGTGGTGGGGAACAAGGCAGACCGGGAAGTGGAGCGCCAGGTGTCCAGCGAGGACACGTTGTCGACCGTAGAGCTGGAATGGAACAACAGTTACTTGGAGGCCTCGGCCAAAGACAACTCCAACGTGGTGGAGGTGTTCAAGGAGCTCCTTCAGCAGGTCAACCTGCCCAGCCGCCTGAGCCCTGCGCTGCGCAGACGTAGGGAGACCTTCCCCAAAGACAGCAGCTTCCGGCCGCCCATGAACAAGACCAACAGCTGTATTTTATCATAAACTGAGACACTGTAAGACGAGATGTGATGGACCGAATCGGAACGGAAGACGAGAGATCATGAGACCTAAACAAAGATGTGTTGTGTGTATCAGCCAAAAAGAAGTGCTGGACAGAAGGAGGATCTGAGGAGAGATGCTTGATCGTAGTGGGTGTGACTGTTAGGAGGCAGAAAATATATTGTGAAATAATGCTGCAAATGCTGTAGTTTGTTTCCTACATATGCAGGTGCAATGTGTTGCTTTGCAATACAATCTGAAACCGAGGCAGATAGTAAAAATTAACTCTGATTGCACATGGTACAAGGGAGTGAAGAGGGGAAAAATGAGAAAGACATTTATACCACTCATGTTTACTTAAAGTATACAATGTTGCTGCTTATTTGGTGACATGCTGCTGGTCTTTAGATCAATGTATAGCTTTTCTATTTGCATTTAATGTTGATCTGTAACAAGGGATTTGGAATGTACAACAAAATGTTGGACTTTTGTATATATGCATTTGGACTGTTGCAAACAAAATGTGGAAATCGATATTTAATGTTCTGCGGTTTAATGTAAAGAAAAAACGTAGCATAATTTATTGTTTACATTTTTTAATCCAATATCTGCAATTAATTTGTCATCAGGTACAGGTATGATAGTGTTTGTCAAAATTAAATTAAAATACATAAAAATGTGGTGAAATGCAGATAGTTCATGTCAATGCACTTTTCTTTTTAAATTAACTTTTATATATTATTTATTTCTTAAATGGTTTTGCTGTGAATGTTACAAATTTAAGTGGATATAAAGGCTTAATAAATGAAATAAAGACAATTGTAAATCTATGCAAGTCTCACAAGTTCATTCACGCTTCAATTGTATGCAAAGGTCGTGGAAAAATCTGAAATCTCATGAACATTTATGTTGCTGAATAATATTTTCTGGTGCACACAGTGCAGTATAATTAGAAATAACTAATGCAAATCTACTGTGCTTGTCATACTGGCCTACATCCACTTGGTACACAAAACACACCCACCTAATCCGCTATGTCTGACAGCATAGTAGGGTCACATAAAGTATTACATGTCACTATTCAACAATGCATCTCCCTTCCATTGATTTGAGTTTTCATGCTCACTTTAAATTCGAAAAAAGGTTGTTACTGAATAAATCACATTTGTGGTTTTAAAGAGTCTGGTGACCTGAAATAAATCTGTGTTTTGCATTGATGTTAGGAAGCATGGTTCTTGTAGGTGTATATCGCCCTCTGCTGGCTAGAAAGAAAATACTACATTCTCTTTTAAATAGGGTATGCTGCCTCCATACTGAAAACACAGTTCATTCAATAATACCCGGCTGGCCTTAGTGAGTTTTAGCATAACAAATATTTCATGCTACACCTCTAGTGATACAAACACCATGAGACAGCTGTATACAAAATAAAAGGTTTAAATACTAAATGTCAGATACGTATCTTTCAAACAGATGACAAGTTGGTCCATAAATGTGCAAAGCACAGACATTTGTGTGCTGCACTGAGGTCCATGCACATCCCCCTCTCTGCACTGAGGTCCATGCACATCCCCCTCTCTCCATCAGAATCAGATAGGAAGGACTGAACTACATTTCCTGTTTCATTTTGAGGAAGTGGCCTAGTAAACGTTGGGTCTCTAGTTCCTCTTTCGGTCCAGTTTTAACAGCTTTTTGCACACTGCCTGTGTTCATTCACACGCTACAATGGAGGAGGCCTAACAGCTTCGGCCACAGCCATGCAGGTGTGTGGACTTGTCAACTTATTACTAATGCTGATATATATGATATATTGACAGGTATACATTTTACATCTCACTGTTATTTTCCATGAGTAGCCTATTGATCAGTTATTATCATTCAATTCTTTATTAGAGGCTGCAGTCAGAACAGAGTCAACTTTGTGTTTCTTTAAAAAAGGTTAAGAGATTTTTTGTCCACATTTTCCTTGTTTACACTCTTGCAGTTTACATCATTTAACCATTGTTTTTAAAAAGGCTTTGCTGCTGTGTTTTATCAGTGTGCCAATTAATTTACTTAATGAGTGATGCCCAAACGTCTTTGCCCCTAGACTTGGTCAAAGCTCCTCAGCAGACAAATTGAATCCTGAGGCGTTTAGAACAAGTTCAAGGTTCTGGACACAGACAGTCCTGCTCTATTATTCACTGCAGTGGAACGGCCGGTTATGTTCAAATAGATTTGTTGTGGGAGAATTATTCAATAAACTTAACTAAAAGCCAACAATGCTGAGACAAGCGTGATATTACAAACCTCACATGGTCTTGTTCCTCCTTTATGAAACAGCAGAGCACAGGCTAAATAATACACATATGAGAAAAGGATTCTATTTGATCAACTCCTTTGTTTTCCGACAGTGCTGCAGCTGGGCAGACGCTGGCCAGTGCAACACTTAAGGCTCATACATAGTCTGGATTTTCGGTGGTGAAGTGACCACACAACTACATGTCACGAGCCGCGGTGAAGAGCAAACCACTGCCACCGCTCCAGCCCTTCTGTTTTTTTTTTAGTGTGGTCACCTCACCACCGAAAATCCAGACTATGAATGAGCCTTTATGGAATTACCGCAAGCAAATAAATATCTCGTTTTGTTGTGGGTCAATTTTATTAATTTATGTATTAAGTAACCATGTAATAAGCGGGATGTCTACCTAGGTGGTCATTGTCTGGATATAATTCACCTTCAGGGTGATTAACCACCTCTGCGCTCCTGAAAAACCTCAGTGAATTATCTCCCGACAATGACCACCTAGGCAGACATTATGCCTTACACATTTCCTTTTCTAAATCATGTTTACATTTATATATACAATATATGACATTTGCAGGGGTTTTACAACCTTTTGCGTATAATCAGATTTATGACTTACATTGATTGAAGCAGAGATGTTATAACCTGGCACAGCCATAATGGTCACTATACAGAATGGACCTGCACAACTCAGGTGGCTATGAAAGTACGGTAACAGTTTAGAGACGGCATGCTCTCCCATGCCTTTCAAACAAGAGGCCTAATCAGTTACTGAAACTGGTACTGAAAGTTGTTTAAAGTTTCAGGACTGTGCCATTAATCCACCCACACTACAGGTTAAGCTTTGACTTCAAACTTGTGCTATTAATCCACCCACACTACAGGTTAAGCTTAGACTTCACACTTGCACTGCATCTACAAACTAAATTTGCAGGTCAGAGTGCCATTGTTAAAATGCATAATGTTCAAATTAAGACAGAACCTTATTCATCCAAGATGCAGTTTTATTATGCGGATTGATTAATTCTGACAATACATCACGTGGCAGATGAGATGGACATATCAATGAAGTGGGAGAGTTCGTACCGTCATCATGACCAATAATAATTATAAAATTATTGTCCTCATGTTATCATCTTCCTTCATAGCATAAGAACGCAACATTCTCACTGACAACTCTAACGTGTTAGCAGAAAGTAAATGCTATTTCTGTCACTGTGTTGTACAATGAAACGCACTAAAACAACATGAAGAAGAAATAACTGTTATGCTGTGGATTCTTGGTCCTTTAGGATGTGCTTTTTACGTTTAGTGTATACAGGAATGTGTGAGTATCAGTCATCTGTGGTGATGTTGCGGAACAGGTAGGCCATAGATTCTCCATTGTGGATGCGACGGATTGCCTCGGCCAGGATCATACTGACGTCCACAGTCTTGATCTTTGGACACTGCAATTTCTGCACCTCATGAGGAACAGTGTTGGTCACCACCACCTGGGGGCGCAATAGGACTGGTGACTGATTTGGAACCAGATTTGTTTAGTTTCCCCTAAAATGTCTTTCCCAATTATGACTTTTACGAGATTAAATCGATGAATAAGAGTTAAATCATGGCGGGTATTTAAAATAATAATATTACAATGTCGCGCTGTGTCTCCTATTCTGTGGATCGTTTGAAGCAAATCGAAAACCATAACACTGAAAACAAGATGGGGTCTAATGCCCTTTTTTTGGGAGGGGGAGGGGTGGGTTGGGGACTTAGTGCATGGAGACAAACACTGTTCTTAACATGTAACCCCTTCGGTGCCACACCGCAAAAAATCCTTTATGCTGACATTTGGTTCTAAATACTCTTTATCGTTTTCATACACTGAGCATAGCGGTCAGAAGAGTATGAATGTCCCCGCACTATTGGGGGATGACTGGTCTATTTATACATTTATTTTCCCCGACTGGCTCTGGTCTAGCAAAAAAAAATTGAGCATTTTCGTGTTGACTGCGGATTACATTTTGCATCTTTGCTAATTCCGGTGTATTTATTTGCATATATTTGTAATGTTCATGAATATGCTCTGTCCTGTCAAAATAAACAAATAAAGTAAAGTAAATTGTTGTAGTGTATTGGCTGCCGCAAAGCCCATTCAGGCTATAGACTATGTGCAGTTGCCCTCTCAACTCGATCAAGGTGTCAGACAAACAAATACATGACAAATCATGACCAGATATGGGGAACAAAGTTATTTCCCGTCAGTTAAAGTGACAGTTGAGAGAGCACGCACAAAGCACATCAAGCCTCGGTGGAATCAATGGTGTGATCATGGATAACTTTACTTATTCATCGAGATGAACATACGATATGCCATTCCATTAAATAATGGGTGCCAAGGTTGATCTGTTTTTTAATATCGGCTCCACTCAGATTTCATAGCCAATTTCTGGGGTCCGTCATTTTGAACCTGTGAAGAGCTCTATGTATATATAAAGTATATTATCTAATATGTTCATTATTTATTCTGACTTCCTTATTACTAACCTCGCGTCATCAGGCTTTACCGAAATGGTATGCCTCTCAGGCTACATTATTACTAGATGTTTATGCAATGCAATGTTTCATGTACCGGTAGTTCTTCTATCCTTCACGAGTTCCTTAAATAGAAAGTCTGAAAATTACTTTTTTACAATCTGGTCTACCAGAGCTACTTAGTGCTTATAGATGGTTAATTAAATTCTGAGGAGAACTCATCCATTTTGTTCGGAGCTACACGATAAACAGTTAACAGTTAAAACAGTTAAAATCAAAAAAGTGCCAGCACTTTTTAACTCCTGACAGCACCTCTGCCCTGAGCCCTGATCTGAATGGTTTACCTCATCAATAGCAGACTCCTCTATAAGTCGTGATCTGAATGGTTTACCTCATCAATAGCAGACTCCTCTATAAGTGATCTGAATGGTTTACCTCATCAATAGCAGACTCCTCTATAAGTCCTCTATAAGTCACCTCTGCCCTGATCTGAATGGTTTACCTCATCAATAGCAGACTCCTCTATAAGTGATTTGAATGGTTTACCTCATCAATAGCAGACTCCTCTATAAGTCGTGGCGCCTCTCCAGACAGCAGGCCATGTGTGGCCATGACGTAGATCTTATAGGCTCCTCTCTCCTTCAGGATCTCTGCTGTTGCAACAAAGTCCTGCACGTCGTCAATTATGTCATCCTAAAAGAGCAGCAACAAAGACAAGGGTTAGTTATGACTTTAAGGATGTCCCAATAATCAAAGTCATGCCATAACTTATTGTATGTCATATCGTCTTTATGTCTTGATAAATTGAATACACAGGACCACAATAGAAACAAGCTCTCAGGGCTTTTTGCGTTCCTCTGTACCCATGTATTTTTTGTAAATTGTAAAAAATTAAAATAAAGTAATCTTTGTGTAGGACCAAAATACTGGTTTGCTCGGACACATGACGTAAATTATTAATGTTTGTCTTTGGACAAAAATCTACACTGTACAGTAGCTAAATATAGGAGGGGCTGGCGCGCCGCAAAAATGTGTAGAAGAGGTCTTACAACAATGATGGCAATCCTTCCTCCTACATCCCCCACCACAGTAATAGGTGGTTTCTCTTTGGCCATCATCACTGCAAGACAAAGGACCATTACTTTCAGTCAGTATAAAATATATGCAGACTAAACAAAAAGGAGGAAGTAGATTAGTTGAGAAGGGATTGGTATTAAAAGCCTACCATAATCATGCAAAAACAGTACCACTTCAAGTCAACAGGCATCCAATTAAACCACACACTTTTCAGGTTGAAAAGAAAAATGTGAGGCTACTGAAGAGGATATGGTTTAAAATCCATTCAAAGTAAGAAGCAGGGAACCCACACACTTAATTACATGGTAACATAGTAATAATTATGTGTTGTGCCAGTGGGGCATTCGTCAGGTCTTCTGTGATGTGGCCTGCTCTGAACCATAAAGTGTGTAGTTTCCCAGTTACTTACTTTTTTTCAACCCAGCATCGTTTAAGATCTGCTGTAGCACGTGCACTGCAAACCCTTATCTACAAACCACCGTATTTCAATTGCAGAGACCGCAACACATCACATCACACACCTGTCATGCTGTAAAACCCTCTTCCAAGTCAGTTTCAGGATCTGTTCCCAAGTGCAATACACATTACACACACACACACACACACACAAATCACAGCCCTGCACATGTAACTCTTTCAAGGCCATTGGTGGGGTGAATTCCGGTCTCTGGTTGCAAAAAGCAGCAGGGGTCAGGACTCAAAGAGATATGGGAACTCGCATCTCGCATAAGCCAACAGATATTTAAAATGAACAAGAATCATATTGGTGCCGAGCCAGAGCTTTCAGCCCAGAACTCAAGGTAAACGATCAAGCAACAGGGTGCAAATGACAGAACAAAAGTAAAACCGTGTCACGCAGATCAGCTCATATTCATTTCAATGCAACACAAAAAAAAAAAAAAAAGGAAACAATTTCCATGTCACTTGCAGAACATCCAGATTTTGCAGACATTCTGCAATTTGTGACTTGTAGTTGTAACCTGTAGTTCACAATTAGTAAATGTACCAAATTACATCTTTCCTTCACATACTTTGGGACATCCAGCCCTTTGATCACTAAATGTGAACCACAATTTGATAATACATTTGAATGTACATTATTCAGATCAGTATTGAGTAATTCCAAAGAGTATGTTCCAATCAGTTCAAATAAGAGCATTGGATACTGAGAGCTTCCAGTGATTCACATGGATACACAGCATGAAGCCCATTTCATTTTCAAAAAAATGTATGCCTTTTCAATTAGCCTTGCCAGCAAGTTGGCACAACCTTTGGCCATACATACACTCTTGAACAATTCCTAGCATTGGAAATTAAGGGGGGGGGGGGGGGGGGGGGTAACGGTACGTATACATTAAATCGCCCAATCACACAGCTAAGCTTAATTTCTTGAGCAAATAAATAATATGCATCTCCTGTGTCACTAACCAAACCTGCCATGTACTTTGTCTACCGGTATGTTGTTTTCAAATATACACACACACACACACACACACACACACACACACACACACACACACACACACACATCACAGAAGTCTACATTAACATGACCTGAAATAATACATAATCCAAATCATAGCATTTTCCTTATGATTAGTTTGGTTTAAGAACTTTCCTTCCTCTGTGTCCATAGTTGAAATGACCTAGAAGCCCTCAGTGGCTGAATCATTGCATGCCGTTAATCATAAAATATCACACAAAAAGGGAAGAGAGGCAGCGTTACGGTCATACTTGGGAGTTCTATGCCAGGGAAGGCAACCTGATGCCTGCTGCCTGCATTAACAGTAGATAGAATTAATTAGTAGAGCGGTTAGATAATTACCCAGGAAAGAATCACACAAAGCAGGATCACTGGGTTTTACTTTTAACAGATAATAATCTGAATAATATTTACAGCATAAAATATAACTCAACTATGGGTCAATTTGTATGGACCACAGTTCCACATGGGAACTGTGTGGCTCAAATGTGTAACTCGGACTTCGTGTGGCCAGTCTGTGACGTCAGAAAAGATTGGGCAAGGTTTCAGCTTGATCAGAGCCCTATTGAATTCCATATAAATAAAATGTATTCAAAAGGTATTTAGCAGTGTGGAAAAGGTTAGTGGAGGTTCTTCTGTGGCCTACTGTCAATGTGCACAAAGATTTGACACTGATCAGCTTGCGAGATTAGTTCCATACACACAGACCCTAGACAGCTAGAGCCACATCTAAAAGTCACAGGGGATTTAAATAAAGCACATGCAAGTTATGAATTTGTCAAGGCAGACAGATGCAGGGAGGATGAAGTTATAATTCAGGAATCTCAAGTTTCATTTTAGAGAAGCTGTACATTCAGAGATCAACAAACAACCTCCCAACTCAGTACGGGGGAAGCAGTAGCAAGTAGAAGAATGTGGATATTCAGCTTGGAGATGGAGAGAACAGGAATCAAATTTATAATTAGAATAAAAAAATTTAAACAAAATTTCTTAATATATTAATTTATTCTAGTGGGATGAAATCGCTTTGGAGGTTTCTGATCCAGTCTGAGTCTAGAGAGGATACAGAAATGATGCATGCATGTTTGTGTGTGTGTGTGTGCAAAAAAGTACCCATTCGGTCAAACTAATTTTTACCGAATGGGTAATTTGCTGGCTGACCATCAGGAACAAGGTCAACGGGCTGAGGCCGTTATGTGAACTTGCGCTAAGAAACCGAAGGTAAATTTGTAACATTTGACATTTTAAATGAAATAACAAAAACATGATCTTCGATTCATTAGCACAATGACAATATGAGTCATCACAAGCAGGGAAATCATAACTGATTATATTTAGAGGCAGGATAAGAGCACTTAGTCTTAGTACAGTAAGACAGTAAGAACACAAAGTTCTTCTTTCTCAAAGAATGAAGTAAGACAGAACAAAGACAGTGTGGAAGAACAGGTTTGGTGGGGGGAAAACTAAAATGGGTTAGGATATAGCAACACCCATGGGTCATGAAAATAAAAAATAAAAACATGCAAGCAGGGTATTCCTGTATACAAGCACTTCACAAAATGGAAAAGAGAATATTGTGAAAATGGAGAAGTGAGCAACATACTGCCTGTGTGTGCGTGCGTGCGTGTGTGTGTGAGACTGAGTGAGCGAGCGAGCGAGCTTATCTTACATGGCAGCTCTAGGCCAGGGTGTCCTGAAGAGCTGGTCCGAGCTGCAGGGGGTGAATGTCTACCGTCTGCCATGTCTGACTCGGAACACTGGGCTTCACCATGCATCACAGCCAGCCCTAGTCTCAGCCTCTCAGCAAAAGACTGGGCTCTGAAACACACAGGCATCCAACAGATAAATACCATATTAAAATACAATATACATAATATATTATGTTGACACATTGAGCACAAAAACACACAAGCAAAGCTTAGTTGTAAAAACTGATAACACAGTTTGCTGTAACACAAACTTAAATGCATACATGAGTATTTACTAGTAGGGACACCCTGCTAATGTTTGTTTATTATCCACTGATATGGATCGCCAAATCATCAACCGGATCAACAACCATTATGTGTGTGTACTACTGCACAACATGGTTTAGTGAGACACCTATTTTTTTAATTGATAAAAATGACAGTATATCAGCATCTTTTTGCAATCAGCAACAATTATTATAACCATTATCAGAATTCCCAATATCATATTTATGCAGAATAGATGCCAATTAAGGGTAGTACTAGTACACACATAGAAATAACAAACATGACAATGACCACAATTCAGACACATAATGTCCTTCATGATCACATTAACAATGCAATGGGCATGCATGGGCAACTGGCCTCCCCAGGACGACAGGGGCCCCAAGGGGCCACATGCGGCCTCACCTTCACTTAATGCAGCCCGTAAATTGCATTTACGTTCATAAAGTTAACATAAGTACCGGTATAACTAAATCCATCTGATATTAAATAAATAAAAATACTTTTCAGGATTCCAATTCAAAAATAGCAAAACAATTATAATTCTGGATTTCAATTCAAATATCAAAAATTGCAGATCTACAAGCTCAAACACGTCGCAATGCTACATACACGTTTTGAGCTTGTAGATCTGGTATTTTTTCCACCACAGTATACGTATATGCAATGTGGCCCTCTGGAGTGAGTGTGGAACTATAGTGGCCCTCTCCATCTTCAAAGTTGCCCATCCCTGACATACAGTATGAGATCCACTACTGTGACACATAATGTAGGACTAGAATAATTGCAGGTCCTGCATGTCCCAGTTTTGCTGTTACCTCTTGGCAGCTGCCGGGGATTTTGCAACAATTATGGCATTCCTGTAGTCTGGGATCTGGGAGATGAGGGAAAAGAAAATCATTTGAAATCATTTTTCAACTTTGAACCAGACTACATATAATCATTACAAGAACAACCTGTTATTATTCTTTGTAGCTAGGCTAAAATATAGGTTTTCTTGAGTGTCTTGCATTTTCTATATTGTATTTGAGGTCATTTGATTACTTGGTCTTTTTACTGTTGTTTTTTCTCTCTGGTTTGTACCCTCTTGGTGATGTTTCTGCTCGTTTTGTTTTGTTGCCCGTTTGCTGTTTGGGGACTACATATGGAAATTAGCATCCTTGCTAAATCTGACATATTTACATTGCATTGTTATGTGTAGTGTAGTGTTCATTAATATGTGATGTCCCGTCCAAATAAACATATTAAGTATCTGTGTGATACAGGAATTTCATTCTTTTAGGGGCAAGGCCACTTGGCCTTTAGTATGGTCAACTTTTTGAGGGGCGAACATTAGTTCAGAACAGTACTGCTTAAATAAATAATCACAGCTTTAAATAACAAAATATAAGTAGCTACTGTTGTAAAATATTGTAAATGTACTGTATGTAACATGTATTGGGGACCCAGTCTCTTTTTTTTAACATGATCACAACTTCAGTTAGCGTCTTATGTTGTTGTTGAAAGCTGTTGCTGAATTAAGGACTTTTCAGATGGAATACTTTATTTGGAACAATAAAACAAGACGACACGCAGCAGGAGGACTGCACAAGAGGAAAGAGGTAGAAGACTATACGTTTGCACCGACAAGCTCAATTGTTCAACCGTGTAAAACAACATGAAACCTGCGTTTATAACAGTGAAGGGCCCGTTACTTTAGTATTACCCCGCTCTGAATCTCGTCAGCCATCATCTCCCTTCATGTTTGTTATGGAATAATAGCAGCGTGGCTGGCCGCTGTGACATGTGTGTGTGTGTGTGTGTGTGTGTGTGTGTGTGTGTGTGTGTGTGTGTGCGTCATGACGACCAGCGGGGGTAACAACTACAATACACAAATATATCTCTGGTGTTCATGTGCGCTACACAGATTTGTTCTGCACGGGATGTTTGGGGAACATTGGTTACCGTAATGACTGGGAAATTGTGCAGAGGAAAACGGTTAAATGAACTGCTGTGGGTGCCGGTCGGGGCACAAAGGCCACTGTGGCCGTCTGGGCATATAACTTTGAGGGGCACACGGCAAAAGAGAGGGGTAACGACGGCCATAGACGCCTTGAAATTCCTGCCCTGGTGTGATATATTCGTTGGTTTTTATATATGTGTGTGTATATATATATATACACACACACACACACAACATACCACACTGCAGTTTTCTGTGGCTGCATAAGAAAAAAGGTATTAGCCCACATTTCTGTACCTTTTCAATGGTTCATGGAAGTCTTTCTGAAACAGCTGTGTATGTAATGCAATCTAGAGTCTTACCTCTTCTTGGATGTACTGAATGAGGAAGGGGGAGGCCCTCAAATTGTCGACAGGGAAGCTGAAGAAACCCTGGATCTCTTTTTGGTGGAGATCCATGGTGATTAGGTGAGTTAACCCTGGTACAAGGAATACAAGAAAAAGATTGTTACCAATACAGAAAACACAGCATTCCATGTACACTGGTAGAAGTTGTCATGATTTAAGACCTTATCTGCTTGACCCAGTGTGAAACAATCCTCTGCAAAAACATATTGATATACATGATACAATGACCATCAACTACTTTATCAGACTGAATGTCTGTGCACAAATACATGAGATGTATGCCCTGTTCCTATCTTGTAGGCACATCATGTATCCATCCATTGTCCATTTACTGTATATACTGTATATTCCTCTGTTTGTAATAAACTAGAATGTGTCGTGCAATGCTGCATGGTGTTGTCATGTTCTCTATGTGTGCGTCTCAGCTGAATTCTCACCCACCACCCCTTGGTTAGACTCACGAGGGACCACTAGGGTGGTCAAGCAACAATTAATGCCTTAACTGTATCACCAGTACCCTCCCGAACAACATTCCAAATGACTCAGTTATAAATCATGACAGAAATGTACTAGTAAACCGGACACCCGAGTCCAAGTATACACAATTACACATGGCAAATCCCATACATATTAACATGTGAGGACTGAGGAGGAATTCTAACAACTGGGTTCAGGGAATATTGCTTAGTCAATCTGTGTTTTGTTTTGTATGCCCATTGCAATCAGAACTGTACTCACTCCCAATCTTCCACATACTCATTTTAGCCCGCAGCACTTGCACTAGTCTTGACGACCTTACAGGCATATTGCAAAGGCTATTTTAGATAGCATATTATGTAAACATAGCACTCTATAGTGCAGGGGTCAGCAAAGTTTTCACATGAAGTGCCATGCTTTTTTTTTCTTCTTGATAGTCAGTGTGCCATATCAACATTACATTTTATTATGACACCACATCAATACACAAATATATCCAACAGATTTTGATTCCCATATTGACAACCTTATTTGTTCTTCTTTTTGAAATATTGTCTTAACATTAGGCCACTTTAGGCCTACTGATGAGTAGACCTAATAGAGGAATAAGTACCCACTTATCTCCCTCTCAAGTCATTTTGAATGAATGTAGAATTATGTGCAGGATGTGATTTGCACACTGATGTGAGGACACTTTAATATTATAAAATAAATGTCCTCTCTCACACTTATGTCAGTGTGCCAGTGATCACCCTCCCCTGTGCCAATGTTGGCACCCATGCCTGAGGTTGCCTACCCCTGCTATAGTGTATACTCCGTTTATTTGTACAGACATTCTACTGATGACTATTTCTATGAATTTGATGTATTACCAATGTGTTACCCTACGCTCTGGATTAAGAGCGTCTGCTAAATTACTAAATTGTAAACTGTATGCTAAGAAATCAAAGTTGAGTATTTTACTTTACACATGATTTCGCTCATAACATGGCCATTCTGCTTGGAGTAACAATGCACTTGGAACATACAATATATTCAGTAGTAGAGTAATAGTACCAGCTTTGGCCAACATTGATGCTAGCAGCTTGCAAACAACAGAGCCCCTCTTTCTCATCTTGCACTGCTTGCTGTAGGGGAAGTATGGGATGACCCCAATGATGTTCTTTGCACAGTTGGTCTTGAGGGCATACGCCATAACAAGCAGCTCCATGATAGCCGTGTTCACATCTCTGAAAGCGAAATAAGAACACACACACACTGTATGGTACATCATGTGAAATGACGGATCTACACTGCTGGTCCCCTCAAAAGAAAACCGGTTCCAATACAATTAGGTTTTTCTACTTAGTAATTGTGGGCTAGCTGTTATGTGACAAATTATTGGGCTTCGTGTATGGATCATGTGAGCCATATGGTTCTACTGACTGAGGTCAATTGCCTAAGAAGACTAAGGGCCGATTCATACTCCTCTTTTAGAGCCGAATAAAAGTCGGTTTGTCGCTGTAAAGCCTACAATGTGACGTAATTTGAGGTTCGGGGGGGCGGGTACCGTCCTAAAGTCGGCTCTTCGGTGCTACTGAAAAATTCTGACGAGCCGAAATCATTTCAGCACTACAGCTGGACAGGAGCATAAAACAGGAGTATGAATCGGCCCCAACTTGCTGAAAATCCCCATCCTAAACTTATCACCAAAGAGGGATCCATAATTAAACCCATCACTAGGCAGATATATATATATATATATATATATATATATATATATATATATATGAAAACAACTGCTAGTAATTGCAATCTGTGATTCTTTATAGTTAAACAGTAGGTTTCAATGTTTTAAATGTATTTGTACTAGGGGTGGGACGATATGGGTACCTCACGATACTATATATATCGCGATATTAGGCCCTCAATAACGATAATCGATATATTGCGATATATCGATATATTGTATGAAATTTCATCAACGATATATCACGATATCTGCAACTACAAAATACTTGGAACTGAAAAAACGTTATTTTCGTGCTCGGACACAGGGAGGGACACACGCATAGCTGTCTACACTACAGGAGTGGTTGCACCACTCAAACACTAAATGAATACTCAATAAACTCCACCTTTGCCTCATACCCTCATCATAATACCTCACAAACACCACCAACTGACCATTATCACCGGTATCATCATGCCTCAAACACCACCAACTGACCATTATCACTGGTATCATCATATTTCATAATACCTCACAAACGCCACCAATTGACCATTATCACTGGTGCAGGGGGGCAGTCAGACAGATATTTTGTGAAGCCACTAAGGAAATCGGGATTTCCTGAAAATTCATATAATGGCCTGTTGTGGCGCTGTCATTGGGCTCAAAAAACCCCAAGCTCCATAGAGATCCATGTATTTGGGCCTAACTTCACATAGACTGTATTACCTTAATAAACATGGTCATGAATACTTTCTGCTTCCAGTCACTAGTTTAAAGTCTCATTTCTAATGTCATAATATTCTTTTTGGAAAGTTATAGTCCCATTTATTAAAGAAATTACCATAAAGTCGCGTATGTTCTGAGGGGCGTGGCTACCGTTACAGTCTATGAATGGGATCCCCCACCCACTCGAGTCAAAATAAAAACCAACGAAGAAGAAGGGGGGGGGGGGGGGAAGTCCCGCCTCGTTGTCTGGGCCAGCCAATGGCTCAGCTGGGCCCAAACGGATCTAGAAAGATGGCGATTTACAATTCAAGGACTGACAGGCTTAATTTTACGTCCATATCAGACCCGGAGAACGCTTTGTCCATATTTATTTACAGTCTATGCACTGGTGTCAGTGGACTTGTCCACTGCTGGGGAAATGCATTCTGCATTTTGTATTCCCACAAAGCTGTTTGGACAAATCACCATCGAGTAATTCAGTACTTCTGGTTGCTGTGGAATCTGAGAGTGGGATCTGCTTTATTTTAGCTGTCATGTCCTCCTTTTCTAAACTTTTATTTTATTTTAATAAAATTGATATTTTAATAATCGATAGATTATTTATCGCGGGAAGACGTATCGATATATAGTGCAACATCGATATTACAGCACACCCCTAATTTGTACGTCTCTAAATGTTCTGTTGAATTGAAAATGGTGGACCCCATTGTAAACAAGTGCAATGCTTTATGGTGTCGTCCAGTTAACAGTTTTTGTATTGAGTTGTGCTTGAAATGTACTGTAATTCTGCAAACTGTTAATAAATACTTCAATCAATAGATTATAACAAAGGTTATGATTAAATATAATCTTGACTGTTTACTTATACACATAGCACATGCATCCCTTTTGCACTTGAGTGGTTAGTGAAACAAGACCGCCAACAAAGCCAGGGGTCACTGGCCAGCAGGATCATACTCTGTCTCACTTTACATGGTACTGCCAGTCGATAGCACTGTCAGTATGGGTCAAGGCTCATACATAGTCTGGATTTTCGGTGGTTAGGTGACCACCGAACTACAACATGGCGTCACGAGCCGCAGTGAAGAGCAAACCACCGCCACCGCTCGAGCCCTTCTCTCCGTTTTTACTCACCACCGCTCAACGTTATTTCAGCTCCGGTGGTCACCTCACCACCGGAGCGGTGGTCACCTCACCACCAACAATCCAGACTATGAATAGGCCTTTAGTCCGACAACTCAACATGATTTTTACCACAAAATATTATTTTATCAATGATTTAGAAGCAACTTGTTTGTATGCCTGCCAACTGAAACAGATGGTTAAGTAAGTTAAACTCCTGCCTGGAATTTCAACACTAACCCTAAGCAATTTTGCCACAATTCTCATTGATACAGAAATGTTATACAGGCACATTTTGGTTACACAAATCTGTAAAGTGATAGAAAAGAAAAGATATGGATAACAACCTTGGAATGGTCTGAATGATAAAGATGTCTTGACCACGTACAGATTCTTTCACATCCACTCTCGTCTCTGGTAAGGGCAAAAGACAGATAAATTAGGAGCAATGCAAATAATGATTGAGGTTCTAATAATTATGAATTGCATGAAAGCATAATTCCTAAATTGAAATAGATATTCAATCTGAAATGGGAGGGGGCTTTCACCATAATGCCTAACCATACTGTACCTCTATTTGACTCTTGAAAAACGACTGACTTTCCCAATTCCACACCCAAACGTCTGAAAAACAGTAAAGAGTGTGTCAACAGAAAAAGCACATGCACACACTGCTGGCTCAAACTAAAAACGCATAACTCGCTGTAAAATATTAACCAGTCCATTTCAGAACATTCTTTCCTGGAGACACTGGGGTTGTCAACAAACAATTAGTCTAGCCTAGCCTATATCATGTCTAGCAGCAATTTATCACATGGCAACTTCTTATCGGCTGTTGTGCAAGCACTCAATGTATGGGTCTCCCACTAACACGGCTTTCCAAAGAGTCACTGGGTGTGGTCAACAAGAGAAATGACAAAGAAAGAAGACCACCGTCCATAAACGGTGGAATAACATTCAAGCCAAAGTGGTCTGTTAATTAGCCTTCAGCTGTGTATACCTGTCAAAATAGCTGCTGTGAATAAATGTTCATGAATAATGTGTCACAATAATATTTACATATATATATATTTTAAATAACAGACTTAACATCACAACACCTAAAACTGATAATTTTGTATAGTCCTACTGTGATAATACACTAACAAGTGTATTATCACAGCATACGGAATGTCAGAACAGGTCAGCTCCATATAATAATGGAGAATTGGAGATCTAAGCAGGGGCAGTGTCTTGAGTGTACAGGGCTTAATGAGGTCATTGAGGTGACGCCTGGCCATATATGGAGCATGTCTTGAGTGTACAGGGTTTGATGAGGTCAGAAGTTCAGAACAACATACAGTATGTATGGACTGTCAGAACAGGTCAGCTCCATATATCGAGATCCAAGGGTGGCAGCGGGAGCAGTGTCGTACAGGCTTTAATGAGGGCCCAGGTGGCAGGTAGGGCCTGGCCTTAATTTCCGGGCCTGTTGAGAACTGTCAGAACAGGTCAGCTTTATGAGATCTAAGTGTTTGAGGTCAGATGTAGAGTTGCTGGCCGGCTCCATATATGCAGATCTAGGTGATGATCCCGTCTTCTCCATGTATTGCTATCCAGGGTTTAATGAGGTCAATGTTGTGATCTTCATATATGGAGACGGCCATATATGGAGCATGTCACGAAGTGCGACGGACTGACGACCAAATATGGTGGCGTGACATGTCACGAGGCGTGACAGACTGATGGCCATATATGGTGGCGTGACTGAGTCACTGACAGGTTTTAATAGTAATCTGCAACCTACGGTCGCAACTATACATACACATAAATCTTCACCTTTGCAGTAATAAATCTGAGTTCTGTCTGATTGCAAAACAATATCCTAATGTTCTGCACCACTGTTTCCAAACAGTATGATGGGGAGCAAGGACATTTTTCCCTTATACAACTGCTGCTTGGCTGACTTACAAGTAAGGCTGCAGAGCAAGAGTAAATGGATGATATTGTTCCCCTTGCAAACCTCTGAATCTGACCAATATGAAAGATTATGAGTTATTAATGTTCACTTAGACTCAGTGTTGAGGCCTATTTGACCTAGCTATATACATGATGCTCCCCTTCAACTAAAGTACCTTATGGTTAGCCACAAGCAACTTAGATGCTATATGCCATCTACATCTAACTTGCAATACCCTCCGTTGACATGAAACTGAAAATGATTGTATTAAACATCGATAAACTATCAATTTGACGTCAAGTCTTTTGTTTCCTAAATATCCACAGACTGTATTGAGAGAAAGTAGTCCACTCCTTAACATGACAACGGTGGATTTGTATGAAACAAGAACTTGACAGAGACAGGATAACGCATGCTATCCATACGGTGAAATATTAGAGTTTAAATTAGTTTAAAACAAGATAGAACATTTGTTTCATGAATGGGAAGGCAGAGAGCGCCTGCTCGACCAGGCTGCTCCTGGCCAGCAGGGCACTGCTCCATGGATGCGGTGTCCTGTTGGACGGGTGTGACTGATGCTATAGTATAGCTGGTGCTGGATGCGCCTCGTGATGGCTGCGTCTTCCGTGGATTCGTCTATAACTGGAAGCCTGGATGAGAGAGGCAGTGATTTGGCCAATCAATGCTCGAGCCGCCAAATGGAGTGTAGTGTAGTGGTTGAGGATTGAAACACTCTAAGGGCCGATTCATACTCTTATTTTAGAGCCGAATAAAAGTCGGTTCGGTGCTGTAGAGCCTAAAATGTGATGCCATTTGGAGGTTCGGGGGGGCGGGTACCGTCCTAGTCGGCTCTACTGAAATTTTCTGACGATTGAGACCACCTGATAGTCCAGGCCAATGCTTCATCCATTACAAATTGATTAATCGCATATTTTGATGTATTTACAAAAGGCTGTCAATGAAGGGTAATGCAGATAGCATTCAAGGCATGGAAGTTGCATGAGGCTACCTTATAGTGCTACTTTTAAATAAAGTTATTACTTTCAGATTTATAAAGGGGTGAATCAATCTCCTGTAAGCGGTAATGCGCTTCTACACAACACACACACATTTTATTGGGGACAATAGCACATGGCAAAGGTCATTGCAAATAATGTCACTTTTTTACACTTCACAAAACAGAAAACAACGTACAGTCCTCTCGCCCGCACTCCTCCAAAGAAACGACAAGTAAACAGCACAACAAAACAGAAACAACATGATAACAGACTGTCCGCTAGTACCCACTAGTACTACACACACTAGAACATCAATGTGTCAACTGACAAACACAAGTGGCCAAAACAGTTCTGTGGACAAGACCAGTACATGTGTGAGGTGTGCTTGTGTCTGGGCACAGCAATCGTACTTGTCTGCGTGAGTCTGCCTCAGGATACATTTCAAGATTAGCTCTATGTAATACTTTCAGTTGAATTAGACTGAGACATGCACATGAGGTGGTTGAGTAAGAGTTCACTCTATATAAAGTGTCTCCCCAGTGGCCACCCCTCATCTGTCAACTCCGTCCACAATCCTTTCCAATTTATGTTTTAATCGCTGTGAAGAACTATTAACATCAGTAAGAGATGAGATAAATGTTACGTATAACTCAGTGTAAACTATAAACAAACCCATTCTCAGTTGGTAACATAGGGGCAGTTTCTCCCAATTCTGATTATTAGGAAGATGTGGAAAATGAACCCTACTACCCTAATAATTTGCAGGAATAAGAACTAAGTGGTCGTTTGAACAATGCAAATGATGCAATGCATACTTGCATAGACATCTTTAATATAAAATAGTGCATTGATGTGTGTGTGTGTGTGTGTGTGTGTGTGTGTGTGTGTGTGTGTGTGTGTGTGTGTGTGTGTGTGTGTGTGTGTGTGTGTAAACAACAGTCTATCCAGACTATTCAGGGTTAACCTCGCGTCACCAGACTTGGGTAGGGTAGTACTACTACTCGGCCCCGTGGCTGTCACACGATCAGCAAACGCATGCATGGGACAGTACACAACCGATCACTTCGGGACGGGTCAACAGGCTAATTGCACACACACCGTAAGGGAAGTTAATAGCCTTGGATTGGATCAAGACTATCAGATTTGGAAGACTGTCTTCCAAATCTGCCTGAAGTTTCAAATACAAGCGAAGCTCAAAACTACAATATACCATGAAAATTAAAACATCACTTACTCAGTAATCTTCTTCGCCAGTTCGATGCAGGAGGTGGTGGAATTGGCAGAGAAGACACGGTAGCCACTTTTTGAAACATTCATGTTGGCGTAATAACCAAACGACAGCTTTGGAGTTTGAGAGCGAGAGACAATAGACCCGTGAGCCCCAAAACGCCTAATGGGCATATTAGCGTTAATCAACTTGTGGTTTTGGGTTATTTATTTTAACCCACTGTCAAAATATAACACTATATACTATAACAATCCCTAACTAAACAGAATGGTGGATCGATTTAGCTTAACTCGGTTGCATCCGACATGCATTATAGAATATGTCGTGTGTATTCTTGGTAAACATGCAAACTAAACAAACATAGCACTCACTCTCGGCGAAACAACGGCTTTATAATAATGAGTTTGTCAAACTGAGCTAAGCGAATATTTTGTGAATCGTGATGGTAACGTTACACACACACACACACAGTCTAAATAACCACCTCTGTGTCGATGAGAGCTCCACTGACTCCACACAAAAAAAACCTGGGGGAGAAGCAGTTATGAAGCTCAGCTCTCTGTCTCCATTCTGACTGGACACAGGGAAGCTTTCAGTGTTGTTGCATATCTCCGAAACCCACAAATATAATATAATTACTTCAAAATTCAACAAGACGACATCTAGTGTCGCGGAACGTCGGCTCAGGCGAAACACATTAGCAAAACTCCGCGTGTTTCTCCTCAAATGTGTCTCCTGCGATGATAACTTTGTTTGCAGCAGCAATGCGGTCAGTGGTCACATCTCGCACCAGGAAAAGACGCCACGAGCACATTGGACGCCGGTGGAGAAGTGGGAGTGACGTTTGGGTGAGCCAATCAGTGGCGTTGTCAATACAGCAATGGTGGGGTTATCGTCCAAAGAGCACGCAGCATCCGCCCCATGTCATAATCTTTTAGCGTATGACATCAGGAGGATACTGGGTGCTCATTGGACGACAACTACTAAAACCCTTTAGCCTTTAGTGGTTTTGATGTATGGATGGAAGTCCCCACTCCCTATGATGGAAGTGGACTAAATTAGGTTACTGAGGTTACTTGACTCTGGTCAGTGCCAGTGGTCAATATTGATAATTTTAGCTTTCAAAGTGAATGTACCGTTGCAAAATAATAATAACGTGCACAAGATTGTTTTTAATTTTATTAAAATACAATTTAACATTTTCTGTAGGCTATACATTGTATAACCTTCTCTATAGTCTATAGTCTATACCAGGGATGTCAAACTCAAATACACAGTGGGCCAAAATAAAGAAATTGGTACAAGTCAAGGGCCGGACTGTGTTTCAACACACGGGCACCGCGGTCATGAGGACATCCCAGACGAACTCACCAAGCACTGCTTTCATAGTAAAATGAGAACGTAAATCAAATCAGTTGCATTCATTTCTTATCATAGTCTTCTTAGGTAATATTCTTTCATTACAGCCACACTGTCTCCACACAGAAGAGACCCAGAGGTTTGCCCTCTGCCTCCCACCTGACTTGAAAACCCTGTCTTCAGAGTCTAGCTTTCATTTAGCCATTTTTGGGGAGAGAGGTAGCTGAAAGTTGACCACAAGCGATATACTTTCACTGCTGATCAATAGTGAAGAGTAGACGCATGCTTGCGCTTGCGGGCCCTCGATATGTGCCAATGCACTCGCAGTGCATTGTCAGACTTGTAGTATTATGGTGGTCTGTACAATATACCAGAGGGCCAGTTCTAATACTAATTAAATAGCATAATTCATTCACGGGCCTGATTTGGCCCCCGGGCCTTGAGTTTGACATATATGGTCTATACACTAACAGAAAAGTACTGATTCTTTAAAAAGGAAAACAAAAAACAAGAATGAATAACATAGTGATATAATGGTCAGGTGAAAGAAGAGCTGTCTCCGTTGTGTTCTCCCCCCCATATTAGTATGATTATTGTGCCAATGTGTTACCAACTGAGAATGGGTTTGTTTCATACAGTTATAGATTTATCTCATCTCTCACTGATGTTAATAGTTATATGCAGCGAGTAAAACATAAATTGGAAAGAGGATTGAGGGCGGATTTGACAGATGAGTGGTGGGCACTGGGCAGACACTTTGGGTGCGTTCGGAAATGCGCCCTGAACGCACTGGTGTGCTCTCTTGTCGTTCGTTTATTCAGTGCACTGAGCGACCCTACCCTGAAGCTGGGGTTGTCCGGTGTCGGCGGTGTGAATGCGTCACAGCTGTGGTCGTTCGTAAATAAGGCACACTGTGACGTCACCGCTCACCACATTCAACAAACTGACCACATTCCCCGTGCGCATTTCCGAACGCACCCATAATATAGTGAACTCAACCACCTCATGTGTACGTCTCAGTCTAATTCAAATGAAGTATTACATAGAGCTCCAGGATGGCTGAAATGTATCCTGAGGCAGACTTAAAGTGCAATTCCTGTGCGGAGACACAAGCACACCTCACACATTGGACACTTGTGTTTGACAGTTGACACACTGTCTGATGTTCTAGTGTGTGTGGGTATACTGGTATAGTGGGTATTAGCGGACAGTGTTTCTCCCACTGATGTATGATGACACAATGACAATTGGATAATGTGACCCATGCCATGACCTTGTTTGTTGTACACATTTCACACTTTTTGACACATTTTTGCAGTTTCTTGTATTCCCAATGTAGTCGTTATGTAGAGAATCAAGGAGATTTGTCAGTTAGCAAAATATTAGTGGAACTTGTTCAGCAGAATTATGCTAACATAAACATAATAATACAATTAAAAAAGTAAATGCCAATTACCAAATGCAACAGCCCTATAGGGAGAGCACAGAACAGTCATGTCTTCTCAGAAATATGACATCAAGACCGATTCTTTTCTCCTGAGAGATAAATTTCACCGGCTATTACTACTATAGCGCAGGCTGAACAGGCTTGAAGATTGGTCACATTAATCTGTACCAGTCGCTAGTGCAGCGACAGATATTTGCACCTTCTCCTATAAACACAGCCAGTTGTGTTCCTATGGACACTGTTGCCCGGCCAAGCTGGAGGCACCAGTGAGGATTCAAACCCCTAGTCTTTCATGGTGGGCATGAACTTTACCCGTTTGCCACCCAGCGCCCCTGACCTTTTTAAATTATCTCCCCAGCAATTCATTTCTCAGCTTTTCAACACCTTCTCCTTCAGCAGGTCCAGGATGACCTGCCTCTCCTGGCTCTCCAACTCAAATCTTCTCGCTCTCTCGTGTCTCTCAGCTCCAAGACGCTCCCTCTCCATGGCAATCTTACCTAAGATTAAAATAATCCAAAACAAACCTGTAGTTCAAGAATAATGACACCATATAATTTCAGGCGAAAAAAAAAAAAAGAAAAAAAAGAATCTGGAGCAAATGGAAAGTCTTCCAAGGGTGCAGTCACACCGTACTTTGATTCTGCCTATGCGGCAGATTCTACCTTTCAATGCCTTTTTTTGTTTTTGCAAAAATCCACTAATGGCAACAAACTGCTCCGTTCCCATTGAAAAGTATTGTCAGAGCAAAGGCAGAATCTAAATTCAGTGTGACTGCACCCCTAATTTGCATTACTAATACTACCAGTGCACACATTTGTGCACACATTTGTTTGCTGCTATTTGTGCACATATTTGTTTGCTGCTATTGGTGTTCAAGACATCTGATTTGGAGGAAGGCTAATCATACAATGTTTCCCAGCCGTGTGACGAATACCAGGTGAAAGACAATATCAACCTACAATGAAAATGCCTAACTATTTTACCTTTCTGTGGAAAGCAAGTTACAAATAACATAATGTTGATGATCATTATCATCATTATTTCAGTAGTGTAGTAGTAATAGTAGTAGTATTACACCATGTATTTGAACTGGACAAATGAAACACTATGAAAATCGTACTCCTCTCGATCTCCAGCTCCTCTCTCCTCAGAGCGAGCTCCTCCTCCCGCAGCCTCTGCTCCGCCTCGGAGCGTTTCTCCAGGAAACTGAGGATCTCCGAGTAGGTCTGGCAGCAGCACTGGCACGGCCGCTTGGCCATAGGCGAGGTGGACAGCTCACCACAGCCTCGGTGCTCCTCCTCTACCTCTGAAGGCGTGGGGACCATATGGTGATCTAAGGTGAGGACGGTAATGTGAGGAAGGTAAGGTGTCAATTATTAGAGGAGCGATCTATGGATAGTTGATCAATTCGATTTTTAGAAAAGTCCTTCTTTCTTTTTTATATACTTTTATGACTTTTGGCATCTTAATTAAGTAATGCACTCTCTCTCTCTACCTGTGGAATCTGTTGTTTCACAGTGTGTCACAGTGATGATGGGCTTGTCCTCCTCAGGTAAATGCAGTTCTTCCATTGCTCGTTTCCTCAGTTCCTCATCCTGGTGATAATATAATTATAATAGTAATTGACGGCTCGTTGGTCCGACTCGCCCTATTACTAACCCTGTCCCCAACTGTTACCCGGCCTAACAGCACTCAAAGTCACTTTGTCAGACCAATGCACCGTCGGAATTACCTCATCTACTCTGACGGCACTGATGCTCACATGTTGCTTGTTGCCCGCCAGGACACCTTTCTCGACCTCCAATTCCAACACATCATGTAGCAGGTCCTCCTTCTGTGCATACAACCTCTCTGTTCCAAACCTGAACACATACAGAAATCCACCAACATACATGCACACATGCTCGTAGGGTCAAAGGCAAACATCAAACAAGCTCAAACAGGCATGCACAAAAGGATGCCATTACTATTATTTATAGAACTAGAGCGGTGCACGTTGGGCACTGGCCTACTTGGAATGATGCAAGTTGGAAATGCATGCCTCGAGATACCTGGATTACAGATGTACACACACAGAGATGTGTGTACGTCTGTGTGTGTGTGTGTGTGTGTGTGTGTGTGTGTGTGTGTGTGTGTGTGTGTGTGTGTGTGTGTGTGTGTGTGTGTGTGTGTGTGTGTGTAGCATACTTTGTAAAGCAGATTTGCTTTTTTTTGTCTCCAGACATTTATCCGATTGACCTACTGACTAACCTGCGCAAGCTGGCATAGTCTTGTTTCTTGTAATAGTCCAACAGCAACATGGTTCTCTCCCTACATCGTCTGCCATCCACTTCAAAGTTTTCATGCTCAAGGGCTGCTGTAATGATCTCTCCCACACGGGCCCAAATCCGTCCTTAAGATGTTACAGTGATTGTTACACATTTAAAAAATGCATTGCGTTAAATTAGGGATTATTTATTTTCACTCTATGGCCTATTTATGGCAGATTTAGTCAAAAATAAAGGAGACACTTTCAACCTGACTCCTTGGAGGCAAAAGGGTTCTGGGCGATAACCTCTTTGAGGAGGAGGATGTCATGCCGGGCTGAGAAACGCACCTGTTTCTTCCGCGGGGTAGGAGACCCACCCAAGGAGAACCCTGAGCGACAGTAAGAGAACAGTGAGTGTAGGCAGAACAGAATATAAGACATTTAGGAACAATATAGAATAGAATAGAATGGAAATGAAGGCCAGATAATATTATGCCAACTCCACAAGTTGAGCCTGGGAGAAGAAAGGGAGTCTTACTGGCGCGCCTCAGCCAAACAAGGCAAGGCTGCGTGCATCACAGGAGCAGGACAACAGAAGTTGTAGAATAGAATTGACACTGGAGAACCTTATTCAGGTCCTGGTACAAATAGCGTGACTGCCATTTCAACACAAATGCATCTTCCTCAGAGGCAAAACCAGACTTAAAGGGATATTTCACTTTAAAAAAAACCTGATCCCTCCCCTGATGGAGGGGAAAGGAACTGGACGGAATAACGCACTATGTCCGGCCGGGGACACTCCCCCCCCTGTCAGGTGAAAAGAAGCAGCTTGGACTCCTCATGCATAGAAGGAACATGAGGTCAGTCCGCTGCCCCCCCAGGATGGCAGAGGAAGTGACCAGGAAGTGACCAGGATTACATTAGATACCCCAAAAAATGGGTTGCAAAATCGTGGGCTTATGTGAACACCCCAGACAGTTTTTCAGTATTTAGATGTTTGATATTCATTTTAGCTGCCTCGCCCCCTTCCTATACAAACCCACTGTAACTTCAAACACCCATCCTTTTTTTTGGTGACTGATGTTGTCTTCCTAATATGCGAGAGGGCAGTGCTTTTTCATTTACTGTTTTTTTCTTCTTTTTTATATATATATTTTTTTTCAAGTCTCTGCTGGCTTCTCCCTCTCCTTATTCTTTTCCAAAAATAATTATTAAAATAAATGAAAACAGTAAATGAAAAAACACGGCCTCTCACGTATTAGGACAATATCAGTCACCATGGTTAAAATGGAGTTGAAGTTTGAAGGTTTTTATAGGAAGGGGGGTGGGGGCTGCTAAAATTAATATCAAATATCTAAATATTGAATCGAGCAACTTATAAACTGTCTGGGGTGTTCACATAAGCTAGACGATAACATGACCATGAAAGTGAAATATCCCTTTAACAATCACACATTTTACATTTTAAGATATCCACTCTGATCCCCCTTATATACTGTAGGCTATTGTTGTTATTTTTATTATTTAAATAAATACAGTGTTTCCCATGGGTCTACTTTAGGTCCATCCTGGGCTGGATGAGGATAGGATGTGGAGGACCTTTTAGGGGCTGAGCTCAAATATTTTGGAGATGAGCTGGGACTGGGAGGTGAGGCCAGGGTGTTGCAGTTTGTCTTCAGACCCTGTTATTTTACCAATACAGTTCAGATTCAATATATGGCATGTATTTATTTGAAGTGTGGAAGAGGAGGATGCAGCCTGGCCTTGCAGGGCACAATATTCGCGGCCAGGGCTGCGTGATCAGAGCAACACAGCAGCTCATATAGTCACCAGATGACGTAGCAGCCCATCGTCATACAACAACAGTGCCTAGCCTACTGCACCGAAAATATAGGCGATCAACATTAAGCCAGTAAAATGCGATTATACTATGCTTGCCGACAAACAACAAGTCTTAAAAATCTGTTCTTGTCGACAAGGAAGGAACACACACACGTACTGTCGTGCGCTTTGCCATATTCTGCAAGCCAACTGCCAAGCAAGCACACACAAGTGCAAGCACTGTACTGTCTGTAACTGTAGTCTACGTCTACCTCTATACCTCCCTGTTTGCCTGACTACACAAGTTACACATTTTAACTAACATGAAATGTTGAATTGGAAACGCATCAAAACATCGCACCACGGCGCAGGGTGATTTCTAAACATGCGGAGATGCCAGAACACAACAGAAGCTCAAATAAATATGGGGTGTGGGATTTTTTTGTAAGCCAGAAGGCATGTCAGAAGTAGCAGTTGAGAAGCTCTCACCACCGTTCATCGGCATCTTGACCACCACCACTTGACGTTCCATGTTTCTGTGTACATCTAGGATCAGCTTCTGACGAAAAAAGGTTGAGGTCACTGTACACGTCCACTCACCAGTACATGTATTCTTCTGACGTGTAACTCAACTTGTCGGGAAATCCGACGGGGAAAAATGGAGTCACTGATTTTTCACTACAGTTACTATATATGTCCACAAGATGGAGCTATAGCAACGTGTGGAATTGAACATAATACATAACTTTAATGTGATGTCAGGGCACTTTAAAGGATAATTGTCCAAATAAAAGACATGGCCACAACTAGGCATTTCAACCTCTTAAAGGGGCACTTTGATTAATTGAAAATGGTGGGCCCTATTGTAAACAAGTGTAATGCTTGTTCCAACTGCCAATCCCCCCCCACCCCCCCCACCCCATTTTCCCTCACTGTATATTGTATCTTTTCCCTTTTTTGCTTCCCATATGATGAATTTAGCTACATAGAAATGTCTATTTGTATGTCTCTAAATGTTTGTATGTCTTTAAATGTTTTGATGAATTGAACAATGTGGACCCTGTTGTAAACAAGTGTAATGCTTAATTGGGTCGTCCACTCACAGTTGACAGTCTTTGTATTGAGTTTGTGCTTAAAATGTACTGTAAATTCTACAAACTGTTAATAAATATTTCAATCAATCAATCAAAAGCTTTATGGTGTCGTCCACTCACAGTTAACAGTTGTTGTATTGAGTTGTACTTGAAATGTACTGTAATTCTGCAAACTGTTAATAAATCAATCAATCAATATTTTCAAACTTATCGTCATATAACTGGTCCATAGGCATAGGCCTACTCATTATAAGATGGCACAATGTCTGTCTCATTTGTTGGCATGGACAGTTCAGCTGCCTTCCAATGATGGCATCATTGATGGGTTTCCAAGTAAGTTAATATACTTGTCTTCCTGGAATTATGTGACTGTTATAAAGATTTGTTAATTAAAAATAAATAAAACTTGTCTTCCTGGAAATAGCATGCTGAAATAGAAGCCATGCATTGTTCTTGCATAATACATACAAAATAAATAAACAGTTTTGTCCTTTGGATAAAGGCGCTATAATGCCCCATTTTATGCTGCGTAATTGTCGAGAGTAATGGCTGTGCGCAATATCGAACAGTCAAAACTATTTAACAGAATAATTATGTCCTAGGTATATGAGTGCCTCATATTTGGTGTTGAAACGGACCTCCAGTTTCCGCCCCTGCCATTGGCTAGTCAAAAAGACCACATTCAGAGTTTTACAGTAGGCTACTCTATACTTTTCATTATTTGCAACAACTTTTAATAATATCTTCCATAAAGCATTTTTAGGGAAGGGTTGTCCACAACATGTTTAAGTCTAAAGCAGGGGGGCAGTCAGACAGATATTTTGTGAAGCCACTGAGGAAATCGGGATTTTCCTGAAAGTTCATATAATGGCCTGTTGTGGCGCTGTCATTGGGCCCAAAAAAAACCATAGCCCCATAGAAGTTCATGTATTTGGGCCCAACTTCACCTAGACTGTATTACCTTAATAAACATGGTCATGAATACTTTCTGCTTCCAGTCACTAGTTTAAAGTCTCATTTCTAATGTCATAATATTCTTTTTGGAAAATTATGGTCCCATTTATTAAAAAAATGACCATAAAGTTGCGTATGTTCTGAGGGGCGTGGCTACGTCACAGTCTATGATAGTCTATGAACTTCCCCACCCACTCCAGATTGATTGATTGATTGAAATATTTATTAACAGTTTGTAGAATTTACAGTACATTTTAAGCACAAACTCAATACAAAGACTGTTAACTGTGAGTGGACGACCCAATTAAGCATTACACTTGTTTACAACAGGGTCCACATTGTTCAATTCATCAAAACATTTAGAGACATACAAACATTTAGAGACATACAAATAGACATTTCTATGTAGCTAAAGAACAGAACAGGAATTCATCATATAGGAAGCAAAAAAGGGAAAAGATACATTATACAGTGAGGGGAAATGGGGGTGGGGGGGGGTGGGGGATTCAGATTTTACAGAGGCCAGTTTCGAATTGCAGCCATCCGTAGGTGCCCTTTGAGAGCGGTTTTGAAGGAGTCAAGGGATTCACATGTCTTAATGACTGTTGGTAGGGCGTTCCACATTTTGATGGCATAGGAGCGAAAATAATTTAGTCCCTTGTTTGTGCCGAATCTGGGTTGTACATGGTTTGTTGCACTCCCTCTGGTGTTGTGGGTGTGGACTTCGTTTACATTAAGGAAGTATTTAGACAGGTACATGGGTATCTTGGTGGTGTATCGAATCTTGTGGACCAGACCCATTGCAAGATGCTGTACTCAGTCAAAATAAAAAACCTAACTAAGAAGAAGGGGGGGAAGTCCCGCCTCGTTGTCTGGGCCAGCCAATGGGCCAGCTGGGCCCAAACGGATCTAGAAAGATGGCGATTTACAATTCAAGGACTGACAGGCTTCATTTTACGTTCATGTTAGACCCGGGGAACGCTTTGTCCATATTTTTTTACAGTCTATGGTCTAAAGGAATTATTCCAGTTCCTAATGAGTATTCAGATCTGCCTGCTGTGGATAACACTTATAGGATTTTACGGAAAGAAAATAATACATTTCCTGCCCAATGTCTTATGGGCAACACACACACACACACACACACACACACATGTACACATACGCATACACACACACAGTATGCACACGCAGTCACACACACACACACGCAGTCACACACACACACACACACACACACACACACACACACACACACACACACACACACACACACACCATATAATAATCCTTCTACCCTAATGGAAAGGGGTGAAAGCTGAGGGAGGTGAGGGGAAGTGGAGATGATGACGATGGGCGGAGATAACCGTGAGACCGTTCCAACAGGGGGGGCAGAGAACCATGAATATTCTGGAATCTGATCAGTAAATGACAGTAAAGAAAGGGGAAGAATGAGGTGGAGGAAGAAGGGATACAAATTACAATGCACGAATGACATATACAGTAGGTATAAATACACATCACTGAAGAGATTATAGAAATGAGTTGTTATTAGAAGTGAACAGGTGAGCAAGGGAGAAGTTGCCATCAGACAGTTAAGTTAAGCAAGGAGAGGAGTTGTTAAAACAAGTAAGTTGATGAGCAATCGAGGAGTTGTCAATAGTTACCATAGTAAGGGGAGGAATTGTTATCAGGTGAGTTGATGAGAAAGGAAGTTATGTTGTTGAGAGAGTAGAGTAAAGGAATAGAGTGGTAACAAAGATCTTAAACTTTTTTATAGTCATTCCTTTTCCAACACAATTAGTTGAAATGATGAGTGAAATCAGATGAAAAAAGAAACATCTAACCTACTTTCACTAATGCACTAAATCTGTCTTGACATACATACAGTAACACATCACAATATGTTGTGTCCACTACAGAGCTGCAGTAAAATAATCCTTTTTGGTCAGCTGAGAGACAGTGGAGTAAGCACATGCCAAAAGTGTAAAGCTTCATGCTATCCGGCCTTGTGTAACTGTGTCCACTGTGTCGTTCAACTTTATAAGGTAGGCCTACACACTACACACAGACATTCATCTCATTTGTGAGAGATTTTAAGTTTAAATTTGTATTGTCCCTTAAATGCAGACCCAAAATTCGTAGAGTAGCCTGTTAAGTTTTGTCTCAATATACATTACACATTTGCCTGAATGTTCTTGGGCCTACATTTCAACCACTGACAGATGGTTGACAGTATGTCATTCACAAACTAAAAGATAAAATATATTTTTTCATGACATGCATTATAGCCTACTTAGGACGGGCATTTGCTTGAGTGACAGCTGCAAAATGCCGGGGCCAGTTCATTTCATTTCATTTTGTCTTGACGACAAGTGACAGAGCGACAGCCCTTGGTGTTGTGCTGAAGTCTGCCATTTTACAAACTGCTGTGACAGCCCTATGCCTCTCAATTGTTGTCTCCCTTAATTGCTTCTGTGGTATAATAGAGCTGTCATCAGCATCATCCACCAGTACTTTCTCTATAAAGCTAAAGCCCAATTCATACCCTGAGCATAAATTTGCCATTACGGTAGTTTATCACACTCCAGTCTTTATGCGCATACAGACAGGGAATGTCAAATGTGGCTTTTAGAATATCCTTGATTTAACAGATTATGCCTGTTTGACCTATATCTGTTGAGGCTTTGTTTGAAGTATTCTCTTGACATTTGCTTGGATTACATTTTTGTATTTTGTTTTTTATAAAGCTTCTTTGTGTTGACCATTGTGTTTTGTTTTTAGCTTTTTATTTTCAATGAGTAACAACGTGCAACAAAATGTAGGCATTACTCTGTTTTGTTTCCATAGTGAGTTGACTTCCTGGTGACTCTTTCTGGGTGCTGGTATTTAAGAGGACACATGGGGAAATGAGTCAAATGACTGTTTAGTTCCCTGGATATTATTAGTAACAGACTAACTTTCCTTTGAAAATGTTTCTTGGTTTTCTGTCACGTTGCATGCAGCCTCTCTTCTGAGACAAAATACAGAGCAGGTGCCTTGCACACATACAAACACAATGAAAGATGTGCACACACGCACGCACGCACACAATCAGCACCACCTCTCCACTTTCTGTCTATGCCCATGCCCTCTGACTGTGACAGCTGTATCCACTCAATACAATGGAGAGAGAGAGAATGAGAGAGAGAGGTTTACGTAGTTATGGGCACATGCACACTGAAGAGAGACTATTAGTGGGGGAGGTAGGGTAGAGAGTAGAGACCCTTCGTCCCCTGATTCTCTCTCTCCCCCCTCTGTATATTTCTCCACCCCTCTCTCTTTTTCTCCCCACCCCTCTCTCCTTTTCATTCCATTAGGTCCTTATATGACAGAGCCACAGAGCATCTTCTACACCAGAGAGGAACAGAGCGACAGGAGAAGTGATGGAAGTAGTGAGAAAATAAAACTGCGACCACTGAGCATCACCTCCTCCAGAGAACCAGAGGGTGAGAGAGCGCAAGAGATAGAGAGAGACGGAAAAGAACAACGGAGAACAAGTTTTGGATGGACAAAGATAGTCTGAGCAGGGGAACAAAAGAGCATGTAAGAGAGAGAGGGAGTTTGAGAGAGTGAGAGGGGGAGACAGACAGGGGTTGTCGTGTGACGGGTTTGGGGGGACTGGGGACTTTTTTTTCTTTTCAAGGGGAGTCACGGTCAATCGCACTGGCCGTCAGCACTGTGGTCCGCTCCTGTCCTCTCTCTTCTTCCACTTCTTCTTCTCACCATCCCTTGCTCTCCAGCTCTCGCCGTGGGGTCTCAACTCTCCGTCTCGCTCCCCCCCTCCCTCACTCCCTACCTCCCTCGCACCCTGCTGGGAGCCTCCGAGCTGCTGCGGCGACGGAGGATGTCTCGCAGGGAGTCTCCTTCACCGCCAATGGAAGTGCAAGGAGTGTGCGGGGAGATGGGGGAAGAGCGGCCGGAGAAGGGGGAGCAACTGTCGGACGGTGAGCAGGGCGTCCTCCAGGACACCTGGGGGCACATCTGCGAGAACTGCGAGGATGTTGCGGACGAGCAGCCGGTGTGCGCCGAGCCTCTGTCAGACAGTGAGCGCTACATCATCCAGGACACATGGGGGCGTGTCTACGAGAACTGCGAGGGCGAAGGTGTGGGCGTGACCGTGCTCATAAGGTGAGTCGCACAATCAACTCGAACCTGGCGCGTAAATCCAGCTAAAGGCTGGCAGGGGACAAGCACACGTGCACGTTAAATGTCGTGTCCCCCCCTTTTTTCCTTCGGATACGGGCGTCTTTTTTACGGTTTAATAAAGCTGACGTCATCATTATTTTTTTATCTAAAAACTAAGTGACCGCGATAATCAACTGCATTCTCCTTTCGTGGACGTCAACATTGATTGACTCGGATGTAGATCAAAATCTCCGGATACAGAAATAGCCAGATCTGCCCTAGTTGGAACGGGATACGGTGTTCGTTACTCCTGAATAACTTTGGGGGGGGGGGGGGGTCACATCGTCCCCCCGTCCCCCATGATTGACGCCCATGATTCATACATTCGCTATTTGGGGAAATTTCAAGTGTGGTTGCTCCTGAAGAAGAAACAGTGTGGTCACGAGTAGCTTGAGTAGGTAAGTACAGTATGATGATGATGTATTGACCCATACATGACATCACAGGGGGCGGAATGATGAATAACAAACCTTAATTTGTGGTTTCTCTAAATAAAGTCAGACTATTACCAGTAAGACGCCTGAGGGCGAGAAGCGATAGTCTGTTTGCTACTATTATTTATGCCATACTGTATGGCCTATATACACTAGTAGCCTACTATTAATTATAATGAATTTCACAATTAATTTATTTCAAACAGGGTTGCAAAGTGCTTTACAGCAGTGCATATATATACTGGTGGAGACTTGTGATCCGAGGAACACACTTTTGTAGTTCGCTCAGCTTTTGGGTTTATACTTTCCAGTGTGTCAGATTTGTCAGACTTTATTTTTGTTGTCTTATCATTTGGTTTAGTCGTAGGTTTTCTGCCAGTTGGCTCTTCTTGTGTTTGTTCATTATAATGGAGGGTGTCTGGGTAACATTCTCTTTGATAATATCACATCAAACAATGGATGCAATTTTGTGATCATTTCATTTTTCAGGTTCTTGGTTGGCAAGTGGACAGACTCTATCTCTCGCTCGCACGCACGCACGCACGCACGCACGCATGCACGCACGCGCGCGCGCACACACACACACACACACCAGGCAAGGAACATTCAACATCATTAAGATGCTGGAACATTTCAAGGTCCATCTCTACTTGGACTGAAAGTGTCACAATGCCCAGATTGTCATATTTTAATTGCTTCATACATTTTTTATTCTTAATTTTCTTTTATCCATATAGAAGACATTTATATGCCCTCATTCATTTTCATCTTTGGTATTAAATACTAATTCACAATATAAAAGCAGTGGGCACCTTTATAAAGATACTAAAGATCCCAAATTTGAAATGGTTAGAGGAACAGAAAGTATAACCAGAAACAACTTGTATATTGTATCTGAAATGTATGTCAGTTTGTCAGTTGTGTTTATATAAATGTTTAGTCCAGTAATAATCTAATTGAAAAAAATAAAATAAAACTCAGCAGTTTTTGTATCTTCAATATATCCTGAATAACAGAAAAAGAAAGTTGCCTGGAATTGTCTGAGGGGAAGTTTAGAAAATGGCCTGTACAGTATGGCCACCATAGACATCCTATATAAGGCAAATATTTTCTAGATTTCCTTTTTCTTTAAGTAGCATGTGACATATCAAACTATAAGGGTTTCATGATTCTGAATCATTAGTTTTGCATAAAAACACTCATTGGGCTAAATTTGGCCACTTTTGTGATGATGGCTATGGCCGTTTTTAGCCCAATGAGTGTTTTTATGCAAAACTAATGCTTGGAATGGATTCAGAATCATGAAAACTCTCTAGTTTGATATGTCATAATGCTACTTAAAGCAAAAGGAAATCTAGAAAATATTTGCCTTATAGGGTGTAAAAACGTGTACGTGTACCAAGAGGGGGGCGGCGTCTGAAAAGCTATTCGCCATTCTTGTGGGCTTTAAACTAGGGCCGGGACTAATTGCGATTAATTTAGATTAATTAACTACAGAAAAATTAATCGCGATTAACTACAGATAAATTAATCGCACCTTTTTTTTCACCGCGGAACGTTTCTCACTGGGCGCTTTTCTATAGTACTGAAAACTGGAAATAATAAAAAGTCACCCCATTTTGTGTTGCCTAGAACTGGAGGTCTGACAAAAAACAGTAACAATATGAAGTAAGTACAGCTTTGTGATGTCACTGAGATGTACTTGTTACTGTTACTATTTTTTTTTCAGACCTCCAGTTCTAGGCAACACAGAATGGGGGGACTTTTTATTATTATTTCCACAACAGGTATATTAATGACAGTAAAATGTTGAAAATGAGTGGTATCCTGTAGTCACCATTCATTGATTCACTGGGATACCAAAAAACATAAAAAAAAAAGGTTTCTCGCTGTTCTCGGGTTGAATATTACATAGTGAACCAACACCAGGTTCAAAATCGGCCTTATGGTGGCGCTATAACCCGGCCCGATTCACGTTTTGGCCTATAACTTTTAAACTGCATTATTAACTTCCCATATAGGCCACATCCATTTCCACCATTTTGTGTTTTCTTCAAAACACACACTGCTAGTGCTACTACTTCTCGATTTATCCAAAACTCACACAAATATAATATTCTCATATTCCACTCTCATTGGCTACAATCAGAGTCCCATTTTCCTATTAATGCCACAAATCATGAACCTACCTGCACTCATTTTAATTACACATTGAGGGGCTTCTAAAGCAGAGCCAAAAGCAATTTCACTTTCACAAAAGGAGGGCACCAGAAATGCGTTGTTCCATCATGTGACAATGACCTTAAACAGGGTTTTCATACTGTACTGTTTTCCTGCGATTAATACATTTTTCTTACAAAAAATACAAGTAGAGCCTCCAAATTACCCCCAGATTGTAATTGAATATTCACCGGCCTCTAGAGTGCACCTCCAAAAGCGCTTTCACTTTCTCTCATACTGTAAACTATTTCCTCAATCAGAGAGACAGCCTCCATGCATGAAGCCATGGTCTGTTGCAGCCCAATTACAGATGACACTTTTGGCTTTTTCATTTCATGTTCTTAAATACCTAGATCAGAGAGGAGAGAGTGTAAAACCTCTGATCTCTTCACTGTCCACATACAAATTCACTCTATTCCACAAGAAAATGCCCTGAAGGGCCCGTTTAAAATTGACAGTTTTTGTAGCCATGGCGACTGAAGTGACTGAAACTACGTGACTAACATTTCAGGGTGATGGAAATGAGTAAGGGAGGATATATAAGGTGCAAAGAGCATTCTTCTCTTTGTGTTTGTGTGCATGCATGTGTGCATGTGTGCATACATGCGTGTGTGCGTACTGCGTAGTGCGTACACAAGTTTGTGTTCTTGTGTGCTTGCGTGAATGACAGCAACAAGCTTTGGCAGTTCAGTGTGTCTCTCTCTCCCCCACTGCCCCCACTGACTGGCCCTTCTTCTCTTTTTGGTTTCTTGCACATCTCTCCCACCCCCCTCTCAAAAATAAATTCTCCCGGCTCCCTCAATGAAAAGCAACATGGCCTGCCCGATCTGCCGCCTGTCTGTCCAAATATTTCAAGATACAGTTTATCGTGGATTATGTACTTCTTGAACAATTACCTGTCATGCACAACATACGACCAGTTGTGTCATTAAGTGTCAACAATCATGTAATTGTAATAGGCTACTTACTACATACGGAAAGATGATACGTGATACAGTGTGATGGAACAGAGTTGCAGGTAATTGCCGCTATTAAAACTATAACTAAATGACCTAACTGTGTCTAAGAAGATGATAATCCTTCCATGACTGGTGTTCTTGTGCGTACAGATTTGCATGTCTCTGTCCGTCTGCTTGGATACATGGAGAGAATATACAGTGACAAAAGCCTCAAAGCTCTGACGTTCTCCCCAATGCATACTAATGCAATTGCACCCCCACCCCCCTGTCCCTCTGGCCCCGGCATTTAACAGTACAGTGACACTGTCAACTTTGTATGAGCAATCAATCGTAATAGAATTAGGGTAGGATTAAAAGCCTTTTTTGAAAGAAGACACCATCTTTGGTGACATGTGGTGGGTATTTATTTAAAGTGTGCATTCAAGAGTCCTGAAAAGAGATGAGCCATGTTCAGGCATACTTGCTCATATCCCTGTGCCTAATGGAAAAATGTAACCTTCAGAATTCAGTGGAGTAGAATCCACCTCCCTATAAAAGGTCCTTCAAGTCTAATTAAAATCTGATTAATAAACCCCACTAAACAGCACTGCTCTGGCTTTGATGAGTCAATTTAAATGCAAAGACAGGTGCAGAAGTGTGCTCAGCAAAGTCTGAGATGCCAAACGCGGTCACATCTCGCACAGGAACCAAATGTCTCCCAGCATTATCACTGATCAGGGACCTGTGAAGCTGTAATAACCAAAACATTGTTTTCCCCCTGCCTATATGCGAATAGCAGCCCGTACCCCTAGAGTAGACAATGCTCTTCCCAACTGTTTCCATCACCTCTGAGTGTCATCTATATTTATCACATACTTATATTGTAAGTTACCAGAAAAGTAAAAATGTCTTAGACAAAAGAGCAGTTGAGACGAACCAAGTTCTACTAATTATCCAAAATGTACAAATACAATATCACTAATATCACTGCGTAGATATTAGTCTGGAACTTTTGTCTGGAAGATTTATTTCCGAGGGGCAGTTACCAACATCAGAGCATAAAAGTCTCACTTTGAATAGTGGGCTCTGATTGGTCACCCACAACTCTGGGGTGAGCGAAATGTAATTCAATTTCAAACTGAGCAGTGCCAGATTCGTCTGGTTTCCAGGCTAGAGTCGCCATGCCAAACATTGCAAAACAAAGATGCACTTAGCAGTGTGTGTCAAGTGGACCTAAATCCTATTAAATAGCCTCTTAATATTGCTTTTGCTCCAGTTATATAATCAATTATTTTACAAACGATACTTGGGAACTATAACTATAGCACAAGCAGAGCTACGCTGTGAGCTTCTGTAGTTTTACCATTAAGTGTCTTATCTGCATGGGACAACTATTATCTGGTTTATAATTCCTGTCACAAAATAAATGATTGAATAACGACAGCTGGGGATGCTGAGCAAAGACCACTGCAGGCGAAATAGGGCTTCTGTTAGGCTGCCTGCATGTCACAGGATCTGCAGGGGACGTACACAGTGTGGGCCTGCCCAGGGCAAACTCACACAGGGGAGGAACTAGACTGGCATAGCCAGTCAGCTGGGTGCACTAGGGCAAAAGGACTAACGAGTGAATTTGGGTCATGAAAATTAGGTGAATGTTGGTGCACGTGGACACACACGCTCTGTATGTTTGGGATCATGCCTAAATATGTCTTTTGTAAATAGATATTGTATCATCATTGAGAAGACTAGTGCTGTGCCCGTTTCGGGCCTCAGCTTTCTTTTTCGAGAACTGCTCATCCTATCATCTTTCTCACTCAAGACCAGTGCGCTACCTCAGCAATACACCTTCTAAGTTTGATGTTGATTGGATGACCTGTTCTCGACATACAGTAGGCCAGTATGTGAAGGACATACAGTAAGCTACCTGTACATACCTAGAATTTATAGAAAAAATGCTTGCCATGCATGGCATCCATTTCTTCATTGGTGAGCTCTGTGAGCCTTGTTGAGCATGTTGAAACATTGTTGTGGCCTTGACAGACACGCTACTTAAAACAAACATTAAAAGTCCATGGACTTGGCTGCCACATGCCGTCACGAGTGAAAGCCAGACGTTGGAGGGGCTCAAAAACAGCTTTGAGTTCACTCAGGGTCCGGAAACACGGTTATTCGACTATCCGTCATTGTCTTCATTAACCTATTAAGACCTGAGGCCCATTCTAAAATCACACCTGTGTGAAGTGAGAGGTGCAACTGTACCGTGTGGGGGTCCCCGCAACATCCAGACCAATCCAATTACCATGGGTTATATTGAGAAGAAAGGTTTTGAGTAAATGTTTTAAAATAAGCAGATCCACAAGCTCACAGGAGGGCACAAAGTGGCACTTTCGTTGGCTGCTCGCTGTGGAAACAGATAGTCGGATACCAATGGTAACCAGAATGCTCGATTTAAAATACACTCGCCCTCATTTATTTCCACTGACCTGACGCTGAACGCTCGTTGGGGCGGTTCTTGTATTCTTGTATTTGTTTTACTGAGAATATAATAAGTTTAGGTTTAGGCATAGTTTTCCTGGGGTTAAGTTTAGGAATAGGGTTAGGTTGTGGCACCGTTTTACTGTGGTTAAGGTTAGGAATAAGCTTAGGTTTTAACCATTTAAGCAGTTTACTTTACGAATACCAGGCTGAGTGGTTCCGCCATCTGTATGCCCGGGGTGACTGTGTTTTGAGGCAAGCGTTCCTGTATCCATACCAATTGGCAGAGAATCATGAATCATCACATCCTTGTCAACATGCGAGGAAGCAATATCCCCATTAATACTGGCAGACACAACACACAGTATGTACAAGTTGTTATCCAGTCAAATGGAATCCCTAATAGTACTGCAGGATGTGCAGGTTTAAGATTTATATTTGGGAATTAAGTAATTAGTCTGTCTTCTCAGCATGGATTTTGTTTTTGGTAGTCTCAAAGTTTCACCTCCTAAACCCATGTTTTTTCACAAAGAATGTAAACACTTCAGTGGAAAACTCAGATTCAGAGAATAAGAGACTAGTGCTCACTGCTCAGGGCATAGTTGTGCATCTAAAGCCATTCCGTTGGTTGTGTTTTGTAAATATGCTGCAGGTCACACATTGTAATGAGCAATTTTATTGATTTATGGCCCAGGCCGTAGCGTAACGGTCTGGGCACCGGACTGGTGATCCAGTCGCGGTGTGCCGCGGGTTCGACTCCCGGACCTTACACAGCCTTTACCGCATGTCATCCCCCCATCTCTCTCCCGTTTCCTGTCAGCCTACTGTCTGTCCCTTAGAAAATCAATAAAGGCGTAAGCCGCAAAAAAATATCTTAAAAAAGAAAAGAAAAAAATGATTTATTAGATGTCCCTAAAATAAGTTTTTGCCTGCACATAACTGTTATCTGCTATTGTTGCATGAGCATAATAAAGTAGCCTAACTATATTCACATTTGCATACAACATTTTTAAATCTAGCTATTCTCAGTAGATGAACATCATATATCTTAACAGACCGCTGGCGAGCATTGTAGCAACTATACAATGTAGCCTGACGACGGCCTTGCTGCATATCACTCCCCATCTCTCTCTCTCTCTCTCTCTCTCTCTCTCTCGCTCTCTCCCCATTTCCTGCATCCTACTGTCCTATATTCATAATAAAGGCATAAAAATCCCCAAATATATCTTAAAATATATATATATCACATCTCCTTCATTCCTCATCTTCCCTCCATGCTGTAAGAGACGTTAACAGGTACGGTCGCCACAAATCACAGTCGCCATGGAATGTGCCCCAAAGGCCCGGCCCAGTCGCCTCAGAGAGTCAGTCCAGTCGCCCAGAGGTTCGCTAAGAGACGCATACTGACTGGTAAAGCTGTATCATCCAATTAATTGTAAATGTTGTATTCCCTTCCTTTACTGCCCAGGTTTTTTGTGAACTTTCCATCGGCCAAGCAGTACTTCAGCCAGTTCCAGGAGATGGAGGACCCAGAGAAGATGGAGCGGAACAGCCAGCTGAGATACCATGCTCGCAGGGTGATGAGCGCCATCAACACCGTGGTGGAGAACATCCACGACCAAGAGAAAGTGTCCTCTGTGTTGGCCTTGGTGGGAAATGTCCATGCTCTCAAGCACAAGGTGGAGCCCATATACTTCAAGGTCAGTGGTGTAAAGTAATTAAGTACAAGTACATCATGTACTCAAGTAGCGTACTTAAGTGCAATTTTGAGGGATTTGTACTTGAGTATTTCCAATTTCCAACACTTTTACTTCTACTCCACTACATCTCCGATCCAAATATTGTACTTTTTACTTCACTACATTATTTGAAAACTTTAGAAGTTATAGATTTAGATTATTATTACAAAATATACATTAAGCACTTCAGCCCTATATACATTTCGGCCATTTGAAAATAGCCGATCTACAAGCTCACAACGTGATGCATACTTCTTGGTGGGAAACGCATATACTTCTATTTAAGTACAAAATATGAGTACATTCTGTATGTCTATTTACTTGCATAGTGGGGAAACTTTCGTGTTGTCATAATTATGCATTTACCTTGCAAACGTATGTAATTTAATTAGTTCATGAATCAATCAACTAAACAATATTTGATATGGTCTTTTGTCAGGTGTGTGCTGTGAACAAAACACAAATAACTCATAGCCAGACATTCAACGTAAAAAAAATGAAATAATTAGTCTTTCTTTGACCCCTTCAGAATGAGCCAAGAAGGAACAAGGAATCCTGACAAATTATAAATGCCAAGGTTAATAAAAGACTTTGATGTAAAAATGTCCCATACTGTTGGGCATTGGGAATCTTTACCCGGCTATATTGCTGTCTTTGTGTTGTATTGAAATGTGATAGTCAAGTTGATATGATGTGATATATGAGTTAACCAGCTTTTTAATTTTCATATTTTATGTGATTTCATTTATATAAAACAAATTATTCTCAGAGGCCGAGGCGAGGTGACTTCTCCAGTGCTTGATGTACCGTAGCCGCAGTGGGTTGTAGCTATAACATGAAAATGATGCAGCCATATACAACAACACTGAACAGCACACTTTTTAAATGTATTGTTTTCTATCTTACTTGCTCCCATGTTTGAATTTATTTCTCTCTGCTACTCAGCCTATATCACTTTAAGCTTATTTCTGTATGTGTTGACATGAGTGTAACGTGCAGTACTGGTTGACAATGACATTATACAGTATATTTATATTTTTCAACTAGCTACCCATCCTGTTAATTGTACCTACCACCTTCCCCATCTTAACGATTCCCTTCTCCCTCTCCCAGATCCTGAGCGGGGTGATGCTGGAAGTGTTTGCGGAAGATTTCCCAGAATGCTTCACAACAGACGTCCAAATCATCTGGAGCAAACTGATGGGTGCAATCTACTGTCATGTGACAGGGGCTTACACTGAGGCAGGCTGGGCCCAGGTCCACAGTTCAGCTGTGTGAGAGAAGGAAAGGTGTGGCTTTAGTGGACTTTCTGAATTGGGAATAGATCGAGTAAAAGGAAAAAAGATGTGCAAATGGGTTTTCCTGAATGATGTGTGCGAAAGAATAGAGACGTCAAAAAGATTTGTACGAGGACTTTATGAATTATATTGAGAAGTGTTAACAATAATGAGTGTGTCTTAGGTCATTTCTGTATAAAAAAGAAAAAAAGAAAAAAAGAAAAGAAACAACAGTGAAAGAAGGCACGTGCTTAGTTTAGACTAAACTAAATGCCAAAGCATTGAGATTTTTATAGAGGAAAATAAATGTAACCCGGGGCCATATGCATGAAAGTTTGCATAGCTGCTGAACAGTGCCACTTTAGGTCAACCAGCGGTATTGCAGCTGTTCATACGACAGACAGACAGACAGACCCCACCATCACTTAATATCAGAATACTGTTAAAATTCCAAACATCCCCTGCTTTAATTACTTCAGTCTATATATTTAGCTTAATGACTATATAAAATTATATTCTTATGTCCAATGTATTTAGTTAATAAAGTTAACATCTATACTATAATAGAGCGAATGTCTGAGTGTGTGTGACTGTGAGTGTGTGTGTGTCCGACCGCATTTTATCTCCTCATTATCTCCTCACTGCCTGCACCAATCGTTCCCACTTTTCACACAGGCATTGACCATATGAATATGGAGGGCGTGACGGAGCCCTTTTTTCGATTTGACACATTAATGATTATTAATTAATTTATTAGTGAATTAAAAACGCACCCGGGTGCAGTACCCCCCGCAGCCACAGGGCGGCAAAACTCCAAGTGAATTGCATTTTGGGACCGTCACTGATTAATACTGGGACACAGTTTTCCGCGTAACTTCAGTTGTTTCGCCCGCAGTTACAGATACACACACACACACACACACACACAAATATATTATAGAAGTTGAAATATATCGGAACGGGTAAGGACTAGTAACTATAACTACCGGTACATGCATTTGAAATTAAATAAAAATTAAACTTTTCAGGATTCCCATTCAAAAATAGCAGATTTTTGCTACGAGTAATATGCTATGTGACCCTCGGGAGTGAGTGTGGAAATATAGTGGCCCTCTCCATCGTCAAAGTTGCCCACCCCTGATCTAGGGCCTGCCCTAGGGAGACAGGCAGCGATGCCCAAATGTTGTTTTGTTGTTATTTTGAGAAATTTATTATCCCATTCATTCCGGAAGGAGGGAAAGTGCATTAAACCGAAGATATATTTCCTGTAGCCTAAACATACGGAATGGGCAATAAAGCATTCTTATCTGATCGTGAGCAGAAGGCACCAGTTTAAAATACACAAACGTTAAAGTTGCTCTGAAGCTTTACTGGACACAGACTTGTCAGCACTGACAAGTCTGTGTTCTAACAACTAAGTCTAACAACTGCATAATCTCACATCATGACACCTTCCACCAGAATATATAGATTATGTGGAGCGGTACCCACCTTTGCACATCGTTTCCTTCTCATACATACAGATCTTTCTGCAGATTTGAGATCATTTTCATTTTTATATGTACACACTTCATACATATGGTCCCAGGAGGTGAGGTGTCTTCTGGTTGATGTTGTAGATTAAGAAGTAATATTCAACAGCCTCAGCTATAACAGGACCATATGGGACTGTTGACTGTTAATAGATTATATTTGTGTTCTGTAGCTTCTATTCACCCCTTCTCTCTCTATTGATGCATTGTGCTCTTGCAGTCCTGTTTATCCTTACTGAGGTGTTGTTTGTATAGATGTACATTGAGCAAGTGTCCATACTCGTCTACCTTTGTTTACAACTTGACTCATTGATGTGTTGAAGAGGGTCAGTTGAAACACTTACAAAACCACACTTTGGCCAAAGTTCCACTGGTCTCGAACTCACAAAAGGAGATGCTTACATTTCTTGCCAACTGCTAACCCTCCATAAACAATCATGACATGTATTGTGCAAATGTGATAGGATGCAGCAATTGGAGAGAGCACATACCTGGAATACAATACACACATACACACGCCTTAAGACCTCCCCTATGTTAATATTTACAGGACTGCCAGTTGGTTTACAATTCCAAAGCCCCATCAGAGAGACATGATGCATTAAACACTCTATTAAGGGTTTATGAAACTCACTCTAGAGGCCTCTGGAAAAACATGGCAGCTTTTGAACTTTCAGTATGTCCTTCAGACTTTGGAATCTTAAGACAAGGAATTTGCCCCAAGTAATATGAAATACACAATCTGGCATGTGAGCTCTCAGCTCTGAGACAGTTAGGGTAGTTAATATGTTAGGATGTAAGAAGGGAAAATGTCTTTGTGGACAGCTGAATATATATTATTTTCCTTTACTCCTTTATTACTGCCCTATTTATTATTATATTATTCTAATTGTTTACAAGGGAGATGCAAAATGCAAATTGCCATTGCCATTCATCCCTCTCAAAATTGCCCCCTGCACATGCTGGCTATAAAATTATCTTACAGACTTCCCACAAATTCCGCTATTGATAGTCACTTGGGACAGAGTGTGCTGTTGTGTAAGGTCCTCAGATCCAAGTCACTCTCCATTCAACTCCCAAAGATAGACCGCAAATCTGTTTAGGATGGACATTAAGTCAAATGTGCTCTGTGCGTCTGCTCTGATGATGTCCAGGACCTCCCTTCTGGTCCCCCTCAGCGACGGCATCTGGCACTAATGAGGCAGTATAAATCTCCTCTTCATCTATTCTAGTTATTCATACAGTATACTATATTTATACTTCACCGGTCACAGAAAATAGCAGATGACCCATTGTATCAAATAAATTATAAATAAGCCATAAGCCCATAGCATCCAGAATGTCTCTTAAAAGAATGCTTCATTGAAAGCCAGAAGCCAGAATAATAATAATAATAATAATAACTTTATTTATATAGCACTTTTCTGGACAAAGTCCCAAAGTGCTGCACAACAAATTCACAGAAAAATCGAACACATCCAAACGGATGCAGCACAGTAAATGAAGAACCCATAGCAGAAAGCATATTCATATACAATATAAAAACAACAACAATGTAATAGATAAAAATAAAAATAAAAATACCGACAGAATTCAGTGAACAAACATTCAAAGGGGCTAGGGGGGGAATGCTTTTCTGAACAAGTATGTTTTAAGAAGAGTTTTAAAAGATGCAATGGTATCTGCTTGTCGGATGGTTTTGGGGAGGGTGTTCCAGATTTTAGGGGCACGGACAGAGAAGGCTCGTTCTCCCTTGTTTACCCGATGAAATTTCTCGGGAACCTTTAGGAGAGCCCCGTCTGAGGACCTAAGGGTACGGGGAGGGTTATAGGGGTGTAGGAGATCGGCAAGATATTGGGGTGCCTGGCCCATTTGTACCTTAAATGTTAGTAAAAGGATTTTAAAATCAATTCTAAAAACAACAGGGAGCCAGTGAAGTGTAGCCAGGACCGGAGTGATGTGGTCCCGTTTCCTGGTGTTTGTCAGGAGTCTGGCGGCAGCGTTTTGGACAAGTTGTAAGCGGGAAATTGATTTATGGGTTAGGCCTGTGTATAGTGCGTTACAATAATCTAAGCGTGATGTGATGAATGCATGAATAACTTTTTCAAGGTCGGGGACTGTTAAAAATGGCTTGATTTTAGCTATGCTTCTTAGTTGGAAGAAGCATGCTTGTACGGTTTTCTTAATTTGGGTGTTAAAGGTAAGGCCTGAGTCAATGAAAACCCCAAGGTTTTTTGCTACCGGTGTGATGTTCATAGCCATGTCTGCTAGGCTGTTTTTTAAGATGTCGGTGTCGCTTGGTGGGCCAAAGAGAACTATTTCTGTTTTATTTGCATTGAGCTGGAGAAAGTTTTGGGACATCCAACTATTTATGTCCAGGAGACATGCCTTAAGGGCGACTAGACTGTCAGGGGTAGGGGACTTTATGGGGACGTATATTTGGGTGTCGTCTGCATAGCAATGGAAAATGAGGTTATGTTTATGGATAATGACACCTAGGGAGAGCATGTAGACTGAAAACAGTAGGGGACCAAGTATGGAGCCCTGGGGGACACCACAGGTGAGTGGGGCTATGGAGGAGGAGGCATCTCCGGACGTGACGCAAAAAGTCCTATTTGCCAGGTATGATCGGATAAGTTCCAGGGCTGTTCCCTGCAAACCAACCCATGTCTGCAGAATAATAAACAGACTGGTGCTGTCTGTAAAATATGTCACCTTAGATCTTAAAAAAAAGAAAATGTTGCACTACAGTATTTCAATGAGTTGAAGGAATAGGTTTTGCAAAATATTATGTAAAACATTAGTGGTAAACAATCATTATTTTTCAGTAAGGACAACCGCAGGTATATCTGGTCTAAAGAAGTTGTGTTAATATACATTATAGGAGTTCATTGGTGTCCACTCCAGGTTTCAGTTCAATTCGAGGCTAAATAAGCCCAACAATAAGGCTTTACTGAACAAGTCAAACCTTGAAACAAACTCCAAATACTGTAGGTGGCTGTGGAGGCAGGGCAAGGAAGTACCTCAAACAATATTATTGTTGGTCGACTCGACTCATCAGTCACTCATTTGGCAAACAAATGCTTTGACAAACATCATAGGCCTTTTTGTCCCCTAAGTCGCAAAGTCCTGCTCAGTTGTGAGGTCAGCGTCTGTCTGCCAGCACAATACTCCATTGAAAGATGTGTCCTCTAACAGGACCTGCGGACACAAAAATACACAATATAAATGCACACACACACACAAACGCACACATGCATAACTATGTCCAGACACCTAATCAAAGTCGCAATTTCTGTCAATTAGTTTATCTCACGCACGCACAGACGCATGCACGCATGCACATGCACGCACACACGCACGCACACACGCACACGCATACACACACACACACACACACACACACACACACACACACACACACACACACACACACACACACACACACACACACACACACACACTACCTTCCATTAAATTTGCTTGGGAGAAGGCCATGCTCTTGCATGACAAGTGTGCCACAGCAGCATTTACCCAATATAATTGTATTAATTTTAAACTGAACCTTTTAGAGACTCTCCTTGTGTGCTTATGATCACATTCAACAAATAAGGGCATCATAGTGTACCGGTATGTGGAAGTGGAACAACGTGCTTTAGTTTTGAAATGTTTTTTTGTTACGTTTGAAAGTCAATACCTTATATTTTTATATATTACAAATCTATAACAATTATGTGTATGTATTGAATACTGTACTGTATATGATTATGTCATTGAATATTGCATACAAGTAGTTTATTGGAGGGAGAAGTGGGTTTGTGTTTTTAGCATATTTCCACAGCCTACCACAGACTTGTACATTTGCAGATCTGGTGAAAACAAAACATGATTATATCAATAAATGTATCTGTAATTTGATACTGTATTTCTAATAGACTGATTAGATATGGACATGTCTTCAGATAATAACATAAGCTACAGCCTTTTGTCAACTCTCTCTCTTTCTCTCTCTCTCTCTCTCTCTCTCTCTCTCTCTCTCTCTCTCTCTCTCTCTCTCTCATTTTGAGCAGGAACCCCTTTTGGTGGTTACATACATTATGTTATAATTTAGCTATTGAAAAATAGATCTACAAGCTCATAGCGTGGCACTGAGTGCCACGCTATGAACTTGTAGGTCTGCTATTTTTGAAAAATCGTTAAAATGTGCCTCGAATCTTTCAGAAAATTGTCATGATTTAGAAAACTTTTTATTTTATTTCAACGTCAGGCCTGAATGGGTCCTTTCCTATAAACCTTTCAAATATATGTGCATTTTCATATTGGGACTGACTGTTTCTGGAGAGGAAATCACAGCCACAAACCTAATAGCGAAGCCTTGACGTTTCTTTTTTTATCTGTTCTGCCCCTGGTGAACTCAAATAACACAAAAAACCTGGAGCAACCCCTGCCCACAGGTGTTCACTGCAGGGTTTGACAGTGCTGTGACAGTCACTGTTTCAGGAACAGGAGATGATTAAATCAAATGAGATGTAAATTATGTTCTTAATCAATGATTAATGCATTCCGCCTGTTTGCTGCCTGAAGCTCCCACAAAGGCTCTTTATCTGAGGCCCCACTGGGAGGTACAGTACAAGGAGGAAGGAAGACATCTTCATCCTTTCATCAGATGGCTAAAATAATCTATCTAGTGATAATGTGACAAAAAGTAGTTTTTGTATCGTGATGATTTGGAATCATTTGTTTTTCATTAGTAATACTAATTGTATTGGTACAACTTCCAGGCAAAAGAAGCACTAATATATTGAACTCATCATTGGCAATTTGCCATTATAGTGTAAGTTAGAACGCAAGGTTTGTTTTCAATATTACTATAAATCATATAAGTCGCAGCTTGTCTCCGGATCTTTTAATTTATGCATCTTTAATGCAAACCTTTTTTTACTAAAATCTTTGCTTCTGTGAACAAGATATTTTGAGATGGGGTCCGCGGCCAAATACATATAATGTTGGGGGTCCTTGACATGAAAAGGTTTGAGCACCACTGGCATTGATAGCAACTATACGGTTTTCGGAAAACTGTTAGGATTTAGAATCGACCTCCACAGTAGGCTACTATAGTAGGCTACACACATCCTCCTTCACTTTCAACTAGTGTCCTGCAGGTAAAAACACTGTATGTAGCGGTCAGTAAACAAGAGCCCTGCCTCAGGTAGCTTGCAGGACATCGACTTGTCACCATGGTGACACATTTTCCTGCCACCAGGAGTGTCATTCTAGGCAGCGCTAATTACAACAGGGAGCCATTTGGACAGTTTCCCGTGGTGAGCCCTGGACACAATAATGCAGTAAATCTCAATGTGTTCATGTGCGCGCACACCACACAGGTAAGGCCTGAAAAGTACAAATAAAGAGTCATGAACAGACGTGCATAAATGCATGCATTTTAGGGGTGTGCTAATATCCATATAGCGATATATCGTGATACTTCCTCCCGCAATACATATATTGCATCATCCTCCCAATAGCGTGATTGATTATTAGTACTATAGTAGTAGTCCATTGTTGTGGACAGACAAAGTTGTGGACAAGTTGCAGTCAGTGTGTTACTGTTTGCAGGAGGCAAGATTCATGTGCTTATTGGCCAGGTTGAGACACAAAATATCTTGTAAGATTTTGTAATAAATACATAATTCAAGATGTTTGAATTTTATGGTTATTTTGATCATATTATCGAGGCCCTAATATCGGCACAGATCGTATCGTGACATGAGGTATACCCATATCTATACACTGCACCAAACACAGTGCAGTGTATAGAACAGCAGCACAAACACACTTGACTCAGAAGAAGAGGCAAGTTGAAATGTCAGTCAGCTCTGCAATTTAATAAAACTGGCAGACCCAGTTGAGTGCTCCACAATTGTATTTGGGTACAGTACGTAGTCTCTTTTGAATGTCTTTTGATGTCCAGGTATTTTTGTTCCACTTTGCATCCACTAATGACATACTATTTCACCGATCCATTTCTATCTTTTCACTGTACAGCTGAAATAATTTACAATATAAACTACATTTCTATACAACTATTCTGGACACTATATTTAGAGAAAATGTACAGAGAAATGTGTGAATTCCCTTTCAGAAATGCTCACGAAGAAACAGCCATGCACAACAGAAATAGTAGCTGCATGTCCCCTGATTGTAAGTATCTCTGCAGCTAACCATTCATTCAAAGAGGAAACCTGAATGCTTGAAGAATGTCCCATTCAGGTGGTATAAACACACATCCCAAAGCTCTAGATTGAATGCATCGCCACAACACGTACTGCAGAACTTGATGCTCCTGAATGACAGTGACTGCGGTGCACCTCAGATCAATGCGGTGTTCAAGGTCCACAGGCCAATGACAGGCCAATGGCAGCTAGCAGAGTCATGTATGCTCCCACTGAATAACAGCGGCTCTCAAACGTTCTAATTTCAATGACCCCCATAACTCTGAGGCCCCGTCGTCCACAGACCACAAGCTGGTTATTGAGTGGTGCAGCCACTCCAAGGAACAGCAATGTCCCTATGTCCATATGTCCATGTCCATCCATGGATTATAAAAATGTGAAGTGAGTAGTGTAACTCCGTGTGGGGGTCCCCGGAAGTTCCAGACCCACAGGACCACGGCCAGGGTGCCGGACCGGTTCTGGCGAGCCACCCCACATCCGAAACGGTACAGAAATGAGTTACCATGTGGGGGTCCATCTACTGTACCCTCTACTGTACTGTCACTGTACTGTACTGGCACACCCAAAATCATATACAGTTAATATGTGTTTGTGTGTGTTAGGTTGCGCACAGGTGGTGAAAAACAACCATGCTGTTTACGTGCTCAGACCCTGCAGGCACCCACCCACCCACCCACCCACACACATAGCTCCGTAAGGGAGTGGTTGCACCACTCAAAAATACCTTTGTAGGTGTGTACAAAGCCTGAGGCCCCTTTTCCACTAAAACCAAATTCGTTCAGAACCCTAAAAGTTGTTTTGGAACTGCAGAACCAAAGTTGGTGTCACTATTCTACAGGTTGGAAGATGCAGTATGCAATATAAACGACAGCAAAAGGAAGCGAAAAATCATCACAGTTCTAAACAGGTGGATTTTCAAGGCAGTTTTGGGGAGCTAATTCCGGACAGAGGGGCAGCCACAGAGAAAGCCCTGTTGCCCATGTAGGTTCGGAACCTGGTCATGGGGACCTCAACATGTTCTATTGGTTTCCGTTACGCCTGCCGGAAACCAATAGGTCTTAAAAACATGGAACTTCATGCTGACTAAGTCAGCAAGTACTACTCGGATGAGTGGGACATCTCAGAACTTCATAGCGGATGGCTACTGGAACAAAACATACCTTCATTTCCTAGAAGTTTGTCCTTTCCAAAGACTGGAAGGAGGATTAGTCACCCTCCATACAGCAGATCAGGAGGCAACTGCTTGGCTTAAGGACTTTGCATTCGCTAAATTACCTAATGTCATAACTTTATACAAGCAGGATCTACTTTAATAATTTCATGATCGATGGAAATCTCATTCTTGTTGCCAACTTACCTAACAACTGTTGCCTAACACCAGTGGACAATTCATTTTACTTTTGATGCAAGAGCCTGAGCATACAGCACCTACAGTATGGGTGTTATGTACTGTATAAAGTGCCCACACATCACAGTGTAGCTTATGTTTGTATTATAGTGCCCCTGCCTGGCCTCAATAACACACTGTCATCTCATCTAATCCAGTAATCCAGTCTGGTTCTGGTTCACATGGCAGTTGGGTGAGGGGAAGACAAGACAAGACAAACAGCATACGTATTAACACTGTGGCACTAAAGCTACATGTTTATGCTTCACTTCTTTTGAACCTATGGGTGGGTAGTAGGCATTTAGCAGCAGAGATCGGTAGGTACGTATAGCAGCAATGGACGGATCCTGTTAAACCTCGTCAAACCACTGGGGGGATGTGCACAACGATCATGGTGCTTTCAACCCTGGCTATCCTTCTGCGACGGCGTTTCAACGTCCGTGTCAGTCCGTAAGTTTATTTTATTTTTATTTTTTTCCGAAAGGGTTTTTCCTGTCATGCAATCACTTCTTCAATACCATCATTATTTAACATCAGCACCTGAGAGCATCCTGGTATGCCCATAACCACAGTTTTTTCTGGTGCACACTTGTTACATACCTTGATGATAGTTCATCTAGGTGCACACTTGTTACATACCTTGATGATAGTTCATCTAGGTGCACACTGTATACCTTGATGATAGTTCATCTAAGCAGATTTACAACCAGATTCTCAGTTGGTTCTGCGATTAATGGCTCAAATCAATCAATTGAAGATGGAATACCCTAATGATGATATTATGATGTCACTAACATGGTGTATTTCGAATGGGCCTTTTGACACAAAGGCTTTCAGGAAGAAACCAAAAATAAAATACACAGGGAAGACATATTTCAATATTATATTCTATTAGAGTAATGTTAACTCCACATACAAAACAGAAAAAGTGCAAAAATCACAGCACTCCATTTTTAAGTCACTTTCAGTACACACTTGACACAAGAGTGGAGTATAGTTTCCATTCATAGTATACAGGGTTATAAATGAAAGAAAGAAAGAAAGAAAGAAAGAAAGAAAGAAAGAAAGAAAGAAAGAAAGAAAAGTAGCGAGAGATACAGTGCATAATCAAGCTAATTTACGTATGTTGTTTTGGGCGGCGGTGGCTCAGGGGTAGAGTGCCTGGATGGTAACCACAAGGTTGCCAGTTCGAACCCGGGCTCCCCCAGAGTTACTGTCGAAGTGTCCTTGAGCAAGACACTGAACCCGATTGCTCCCGATGTGCTAGTTGGTGCCTTGCATGGTTTCCGCTGCCATCGGTGTATGAATGTGAGTGTGAATGGGTGAATGTAATGCACAATCTCTGTAAAGCGCCTTGGATAAAGGCGCTATATAAATGCACCATTTACCATTTACCATTTACCATTACATTTTAGAAATGGCCCTAGATCATTTAAAGGAGAAATCATTTCCACAATCATGGCCTTCAGAGTATCGTTTGTCATTATTTACAGTTTGTCAGATATCGTCCTCTTCACTCTAATAAAAGAGTGAGGTTTAAACACTCTAATGATGTTAATAGACGTAATGGGATCCAAATTGAGCCATTTTCCTGGAGACTTTTCCTCCCTCAAAGCTTCAACACCCCCAGGCATGGTGTGAAGACCACCCAGGCTGTTGAATTGATTAAAAGGAAATATGTTCTGGGATGGGAAACAAAGATACTTAACAGTGAAATGTTATGTTTCTCAGTCTATTAACCTCCTTGGTGAATGTTTGGTCATTGAAGCGCACCTCCAGGAAAAGGTAGCCATGTTATGCTCGCTATCTGTCTGATTGTAAATGCCAAGGTGATTACATTGACTGCCACAATAACAATAAAAGGTTGATTTCTTTTTAGACATGGCCGATTTGAAAATAGTAGCAGACAAAATGTTGTTTGTTGATAAATGACTAAATCGATACATGTCCTAACTATAGTGACGTCACCAATGCAAAATCAGCAATTTAGATTCCAATGATTATGTGCAATAAGCTAGTAATCCGCCTGGATTCATAATCATATTAACCTGCATTTCACCTGCAGAAAAAAAAAAAAAAACTTGAGTGGCCGGTCACAAGTCCACCTTCACTACTGTCACGAAAGCTAAAATGAAACAGTGACAGGTCTAATTGTAATCCTTTGTCTTTTTTTATACCTTACCTCCCATCGGCCATCGCTAAAGGTCAAACCAATTTGTGAGATGCTGCTGCTTTGGATAAGTTTATGGAAATAGTCTAAATCCTCAGACTAGCTGGGAAACGGAGAAAGTGAATTATAATTAATTATAATATATTATAATTATTGATAAATTGTCCTTCTTAACTGAATCTTTTGCTACACTGGCCGTGATAAATGGTCAAGAATGGAAGTAAATTGTAACTGTGTGAATTTATGCAACTGTGTGTGAAGGATATTGGTACAAAAATAAAATGTGTTTTTTTTTTTATTGTGTGATCTTTCAGTGAGAAATAAATGTGAAAATGTAAACTGTCATACCATTGTCTATCACTGCAATGGTCTGATGCACACAAGCATAATATTGTGTGTGTGACTGTGTGCTAATGTCATTGACTAGCACACACTCCTGCAGGTTAAATATTACTTAACTACAAGTGAAAGTTGCTCTGTCAAGTTTTTACTTGAGTTAAAATACTGTGTGTACGCCTACTGTATAGATCGATCAGATTGTCAGTATTTAGCCAATGTGTGTGTGGTGACTGTGTTCGGGAGGAGAGGATGGATATGTTTTGTGGTGACTCCTGAGTTGAAGAGTAGGCTATAGACCGAAAAGAGCAATATGTCCAGTGTTTCCATAGTAACATAAGATGGCGCTGTATTAGGCTATGACATTCAATTCTAGCCTGTGCTTTTTGTATTTAGTGTAAATCACAGTGGTGTAAAGTAACTAAGTAGATTCACTCAAGTACTAGTATTACAATAACATTTTAAATAGCAGATCAGAATAGTTGGGGTTTTTTATTATCTCTCAGTGCTCACAATTCCTCAGTTGTGATTATAACAGTTTATCGGACTAATTTATTTAAAAATATATCAATTTGAATCAAAGAATCTATTCAGGGGGGATTTATTTTCTTCAATAGGCCTACAGTATCTTCTAAAATACAGAAAATAGCCTTCTATAAGCACACAATGTGACGCGATGATGATCATATGAGTTATTGTTTCTCATAAACTCTATTGTATTACAGGCCCGTGGTTATATTTATAATAATCCTTCTAGTGGATTGTAACACTGCCAACAGTCACAAAGAATAACTAGTGTTCTTTGATTCACAGTACTGTTAAGACACAGACTAATGGTATTTTATGGGCCAGCACATAGCCAGAAGGCACAGACATCATTTAACTTCCTTAATAGGAGATGGTACATCAGTTAGAACGTCTTAATCAATCTATTTCAACAACTATTATTAATTTCAACAACAAATCTTACAATTTACAGTTTAGGCATTTAGCAGACCAACAGCTTGGCGATAGGGTTGGACCAAGTTATGTCAATATTTAATCTGAGCCAGGGCTAACATTTCATCTCAAAGGAGAACATAAATCAAGATATCTTTAAAAGTTTTTGTATGTTATTAAAAGGTGTATTTGAAAAACACAACATAGCCCTCTGATTGCTCTGTTTTCAGTCATTCATCAGGTATACACTGTTATAAAATGCAGTTTCACTGCACAATAAATCCTATGTTGACCTTAATTGGAGGGCTTTAAAAGTTGACTGGAGTGAGTCAAATCAGTGCTAGTTGCATAATGGAAATACTGTATGGCTCTATAGACTAGGGCATATATGGGCATACTGTATGGCTCTAGACTAGGGCATATATGGACATACTGTATGGCTCTAGACTAGGGCATATACGGACATACTGTATGGATCTAGACTAGGGCATATATGGGCATACTGTATGGCTCTACTGTATGTCGCTGCCCGCACAGAATACAAAACTCTGATGCTGGCATTCAAAGCAACCAAAGGTATGGCTCCCCCATATCTTGCAAGTATGATCAAACCCGACAAACCCTCCTGCGCACTCAGATCAGCCAACGCAGGGAAGCTGGAAGTACCCTCACAAAAAACGCCGGGACAACGCTCCACACGTCCCAAACTCTTCTCCCTTCTGGCTCCAAAACTGTGGAATGCACTTCCATCCAATGCACTAGCATTTCTGTAGACTTAGATAGCATTTGATACAGACTTATAGCATGTTATGTAGACAGCACTATAATTGCATTGTATGTAGTCATAGCACGTCATAGTACATATGTATAGCATAGTAGTATAGATGTATAGTTTATATGTATAGCTTCATTATATAGACTAGAATTTCGCGGGCCTTCGGCCCGCTCATCCTAGTGCCATGCGATGTGTCGCAAATGGGAAGAAGGCAATAGCGGGAGGGCGATGCGAGTGCTGTACTGTACCCCTTTGTACTGTACTGCACTCCTTAGTATTGGCACTTTGGGGAAATATGGACAGAAGATATTTTGTCATAGGCACTTTTATTTTAGGAATTAAGGTGTAATAGTAGTGATTTACATGAAATGACAGCATGAAAGAGTATTGAGTAACAGTGAGGTAGTTAGCAGTATTAATTGTGAGCAATGTAAAGGTGCAGGGAGACAGTGTTTTCAAAGAACAGTATAAAAATGTCTTCAAGAGTGAATGAATATCTTCAAGAATGAAGGGGAAGTAGTCCTTACGTATACAGGCAGCATAGGTAGGCAAAAGTACAACACTTAAGAATGAGACACAGTTTCAAGTGTTTGTATAGCAGTCTACCAAAACAAATAGTGAAAACCAATATGTAAGCAAGAGGGCAGTGTGTTTCTGCAGGCAAATACGGCAACACAAAAATGTATAATATTGGTTTATGTAAACACAGGGCAAAGTGACATACTATAAGCGTAGAAATGTGTGCAACATCAACAATAATAAAATAATTATCTAAATATATAAATGTGTAAAGTGTTTGTATAGCAGCAGTAGCAGTGAAAGTGTGTGCAACATGTTCTGTTATTGTCAAAAGAAGAATAGGCAGTCTGAAGTGTGATTTATAGATAATTAAAGGAGTTCAGTGTAAACAATGTTGTCAGTTTTGCCCTCATCATTATTGTCTATTAAAACTTTGACAGCACTGGCTTTCTTTCCCCTAGAGAAGGCTGTGTACAGTTGGCCATGTGCGAACACAGGCTGAGGCAAGTAGATGCCAACTCTGTCCTTTTCCTGGCCCTTACCTTTATTTATGGTAACGGTGAAAGCTAACCTGACAGGGAATTGTCGTCTGATGAAGGTGAAGGGAAACTCCTCACCTCTGTCATAGTGCGGGATCCTTGGGAGGAAGATTCTTTCACCTCTGTTTGTCCCTAGTGCAATTTCACACTCAAGTACTTTGTCCATCATCTGCACCAGCACCATTCTGGTGCTGTTCTTGAGAGTGCGGTCGCGACCTGATTGCAAGTTTCTTAGCAGCATGACAGGAGCTCCTAGTTTGAGCTTCAGGTTATGGTCAGGGATTCCAGAGGGTGTTAGTGAGTTGAGGAATTCTATAGGCAGAGAATCCTTGTAGTTGTCCTCTTTAACTGTGTCAGCTGAAAAGTAGATTTTATCTTCTCCAGGGAACTCAGCTAAGCACCTGTTGTTGATTTTGCGTATGTCCTTGTTTAATGGAGTGTATACAGTGCCTTTAAGAAGGTTGTCTTTGTGGACACAGCCATTGTGCAGGTCAGGAAAGGTGTATGAAATGAGAGTATCCATATCCTTTACCAAGTGCTGTGGTGGAATGTGGACCTGAATGGCAGTATCTTCATGTGTGATTTTGTCTTCCCCCAAGTCCAGGAGGTAGTTGGCGAACTCCCTCTCAGCTATGTCAGTCCTCATGTTGAAGTGTAGTTTGTGTTCTTTCATGGAGAGGATAGAGTGGAGACATTTGGATGCAAGCTCTAACAATTTGGGCTCTGCTTGCGCTCTTGATAATGGGGAGTGTCTGCCTAGGGTCTCCACCTAACAGGACAGTTTTGCCACCCTAAGGTTGGTCAGAGTGCATCAGGTCCCTCAGTGTTCTTTCCACGCACTCTACATTGAAGCGGTTAACACTGAAGATCTCGTCAAAAATGATTATGCTGCTTTCTTTGATTAGCTTAGCCAGGGAGGACTCAGCTTTTATGGCACAGACGGAGTCTTCAAAGATAGGGATTGGTATTTTAAATCTTGAATGAGCTGTCCTGCCACCCTCAAGGTTCTGAGCAGCTAAGCCTGTGCTGCCAACACACAGCACAATGCCATTCTGTGCTCTAATGTTGGCTGCAATGACCTTAAATGTAAAGGTTTTGCCATAGCCTGCTGGGGAGTTGAGAATTAATTGTCTTGTGATGGTGTCCTCTTCTGGTGCATTCACTGCCTGATAAACCGCCTGGCAGAGTGCCATCTGTTCCACATTCAGTAGAGGACTAAGCAGCTGTACAATTTCTTCTTGTTCGGTGGTGTTGAATTTTTCTGATCTGAAAATTTGTGTCAGCTTTTCCTGCTCAGTTAGTGGTGTTGGCTGTGGCATGTCCGTGTAGTTGGATAGACGACTACCCATTTGTGAGAGCTCATCATCCATTGCAAGTAGTACCTGATTTTGGATAAATGCCTTGTCTACTGCATCTGTAGGGCACTTCTGTGCAGTGGCTTCTGCATGGAGGTGTTTGGGCTGTGATGGGTGACAGTATTGGAGGATGATAGCAAAGGTTTCTCTGAGTTTTCTTGAGGATGCATAACTTGAGACTTCATGCATGGCAGTGATCCATTCTCCATCGTCCTCCAGCAAGCCCATGGCTCGTGCTGTGTCTTTGAAAGTTGTGTAGTGGTTGCCCTCATACACCTTAAGGTCGTCATAGCTTGTTGGTCCCCTGATATGAGCCAGGAGCATTTTTAAGTAGAATCTCTCTCCCTGGAGTACTGGTACATTGGACATCCTTCCTATTGTCTTTGGAATGTGCGTGTGCTTGGATGTTGGAGATCTTTCCTTCCACATGTGGCTGTCTGAATTCCAAGTGTAGTGTTCTGGGATGTCCATGTACAGATATTGCCTTGCGTGATGGTCACTGACATTTAGCTGGAAGAAGGCCAGTAATGTAGTGGGTTTGGCTGCTGTCAGGGCCTCCTGTGCATGGCCTTCTGTGAAGATGACATTTTGCTGGCCTTCTGTGTGGATAGCGAGACTGAAGACAGCAGGGACTCTGTCCTGGATTTTGTACTCCATTGTTCTCCAGTGTGCGTCATGAGCATCAATTGTCCTAGCATTGATGAATCTGGAGATCTCATCCTTATCTTCAATGGTGACAGTGCCAACATCAACTCCCTTATGGATGTACTTGTAGAGGTACTGAAAGGAGCCGACAAATTCAACATTAATGTGGCACTTGTACTTTGTTAACAATGTCTGGTCTGTCATTGGGCTGCTGTCCTGGAAAGAGGTTTTGCAGAACACCGTCACTCCGTGGGTTTGCACTAGTCATGGTGATGAATAAGTCAAAGTTCTTGTATCTGGCTGCTATTGCAAGGGCATCAAGATAGTGCTTGTACAGGTATCTGGGGCTCCCAGTGTGGCTAGCTGGAAGAATGATGCGTTGACCAATGTGGGCAGCCTCAGTCTGTCCTGGCTGGGTTTGCTGAGTAGCCAGGATGTCAGACAGACCTGAATACTGATGTACCCTGTATTTGTCTTGCAGTTCCTTCCTCCTGTAGAAGATCATCCGGCAGCTTTCTATCTTGCTTTACTGATCGCAAAAGTACTCTTGGCCAAGTCTCCCCGACCTCAGTAGAGTGTTGAAGGAGGTAGCTCTGGGATGTATGTGGAATCGGAAGAATTCTTGAAGGCTGACTTTTTGTGTGGTTGAAGTTGCATGAACTTTCATAATGCGATTATCAATGCTGTAGCCGGCATCTCCATGTGGCAAGATTATGGGATAGGCGGTTGGATCATACATAGGATGGAGTGCATTGATTTGTGTCGTTTGTCTCTGATGAGGTGCATTAGCTGAAGTTCTGTAGAGTACAACATCCCTCGGCTGTGTTTGTTCCCCGGGTGCCAGAATAACCACATTAGTCACATCTGGATTAAGATGACGTTTGTGTGCTCCCTGTGAGTTTTTGGCCTTGAACACAATGGTGAAGTCCTCACTTGGGTTGAGGTTGAACATTTCCGCTCCGCTCTTAAAGGACCTGACTAAAGGATTAACTGTTTTCAGGGCATCCTGAATCAAGGTCAAAGTGTCTTCCCTAATAACTCCATCTCCCCTTGCGTGATGAAGGCGGTTCTTAATTTCATTGTCTTGGTCATAGACAAAGATTTGTGAGTATTTGGGTTTGTGTGTGTTGTCAGGAAAGACTGCTGAGGGAATGAGGTGGTACATCTGGCCACTCATCTTGAATGGTTGTGGGCCACGTCCTCTGAAGTTCATTTTTGTGCCAGACACAGACTTAGAAGCCATAGAAACCAAGCCATTGTAATGTCTGATGTTGTCAAAGAAGTCCCTTTACTGTGGTGACGTTCTGGCAAACAGAGATGCTAGTGCAGGAGGTGGGTCCATGAATGGTTTGAGTTGAATTTGGCCATAACGGCAACAGGCACTGAATGTTTTCTTTCCAACAGGACCTTTTGACTTCTCCCAGGGGAACATGAGAGCATGGCATGAAATGCAGACCGAGTCCATCCTAGGTGTCTGTAATGGATTGCTGTGTGTAAGTTGTTGAGGAGGTGTCCAGGCTTTTCTGAAGTGTGTTGTCTTTTGTCTGGTCATGCGTGATTGTGGTTCTGTGAAGGTAGATAGGAGAGCATTAATGAGTTATTAGAAATGATGGGAGTTCGATTCCCGCTCGGGGCGCTGTGGGTGCTGGCGGCGTGTTTCCTCCTCCGCGTCATCAGTGCCCATACCCGAAGGCGGGGTTGGCGAAAGGGCCTTTCTGTGTGGAGTTTGCATGTTCTCCCCGTGTCCCCTAGGGTAGGTACCCTCACAAAAACATGCAGTAATCCTGGTCTCTAAACTGCCTCCCCCTGGCCAGCCGGGGCGCCTGATGGAGGGGAAAGGAACTGGTTGGAATAACGTGTTCCTTCCACGCGCTACGTCCAACCAGGGAAACTCCCCCCTGTCAGGTGTAAAGGAGCAACTTGGACACTCAAGCATGAAGGAAGCATGAGTTAAGTCCGTTGCTCTCCCCAGGTTGGTGGAGGGTGTGTAGAGCCCAGGATCACATTAGATGATTGACACAGGGGTGAAAAATGGGTTACAAAATCGTGGGATAAAAAATATATTAGAAAAAAAGAAATGATGGGAGTTGTGAAATGTGTGCATGTTATGACATGTGTGTGTGGTCAGCAAAAGTGCAGTACAGGGGTAATGGGAGAAGATGAGTAGTTAGTTACCTGTGGCCAGAGGCGTTTCCAATGAGCGGGTGTGTGTCCTTGTGTGGTGGCTGGCCTCATGGTGCTGAGCTGTGAAGTTAGTGGTGAAATGTGAATATTGTGTTGTTAGAAGTCATGATAAACTGCAAGTGTAGGTCATCAATGGAAGAAGTGTTATTTAATGATGGTGTTGTTGCATTAAAGTGCAAGTGACACACACACACACACACACACACACACACACACACACACACACACACACACACACACACACACACACACACACACACACACACACACACACACACACACACACACACACACACACACACGTTGATAAAATGGAGAATAGGAAAGTGCATTCAAGAACAGAAAGTGCACGGGCGTGAAAACTATTACCTGTTTCTGGTGCTGTTGCGCGAGTGGAACGCTTCTGTGTGGCGTCGCGTGTATCTGCTGAAAGTGATGTGCGTTTTCTTCGTGGTCTGATGTGTGTTTCTGGGGGTGATGTGGTAGTTGTCCTGTCCTCATGGCTGGGAGCTGAGATGGTAGGGGAGAAAAGTAAATTGTATGTTGTTATGAGAGCTAATGTTAACATCTGTGGTGCAATAGTTATGTAATAATGCTGCTGTTGCATTAATGCAGTCAATTTAAATATTTGTGAAGTTGGTACTACTATGTGGGTAATGATATTAGTGTGTAGTTACCTGTGGCCAGAGGCGTTTGTGAGGTGTGTCACACACAGTCACACACACACACACACACACACACACACACACACACACACACACACACACACACTGTGACAAACACACACACACACACACACAAACACTGGGCCCAGGCTGCGACAATGATTTCATAGAGCGTAGTTGAGGTGAATGTTAAAATAGTTTTGAACAGGCAACTAATGTAGAGATAGATTAATTGAATGGGCCTGAATAGATCTGTGTAGGCTGGAACAATTAAAAAACGTTTTGAACAGATGTCTTAATTGAGTAACTGAACGGTCGTGCTTTGTGTAAATGGCCGTCGTGAGGTTCAAAGAGTACTGTTCCCTTTTAGATGAACATTCCACGCCACCAGCGCCATGGGGGAGGGAGGGCGCACACACACACACACACACACTGGGCCCAGCGTGTAGGTACTGTAGTAAATATAGGCGACTAATAATGTGCATGGGTCCATGGGATGGGTTCAGCGCACACTCGCAATTGCAGCTGGAGAGCGACGCGACACACACACACACACACACAGCGATGTATGGATAAATCACAGAGTTGGGAAATGGGCACGCAAGCACATAAAGAAGCAATGATGCACGGGCGTGCAAACGATTAAATGTGTTCAGATGCTTCGGTTTCGTTTGCGCGACTGGCTCGCAAATGTTTGGCGTCACGCGTGAGTTCAGAAAGTGCGGTGCGTTTTCTTTTTGGCATGATGCGTTTTTTGGGGGGTGATGGCAGAGTATTTCAGTCCAAGCATGAGTCGTTGTTAACTTGTTTGTTGTTGGAGTGGGCGAGTCTACAGACAGTGCAGACAGTAGTGTGTAGTTCACAGGTCACATCACACACAGGAGCAGTGAAAGGGGGAGGGTCCTTCGGATGGCTGGCCTCTGTGCTGGTGGAGAAGTGTGACGATTATGACGTCACAGCAACTTTGCCCGTGGGATCGTGTGGTGATGTAAAAACAATATCTGTACAGTAAATATGACAGTTCCTTCGGTAAAATGTAGCCTAGCTGGATTGTGGGAACGTGCAGATTTTTTCTGGCATGGAGAGATGTGTGCCAATAGTGTGGCTCGGTCGGAGATAGACCACGGACGGATAAACGGACGGCAACGGCTGTGCTGTCTATTAGGGTAGCAGGATATTCCACTGTTACTTTCTTAGCTTACGCATGTTTCTTGATAAATGTTTTTATGTAATGTATTCCCATGCTTTTTTTGTTCTTGCTTAATGTAAATCGCTCTGGATTAAGAGCGTCTGCTAAATGCCTAAATTGTAAATTGCTCTAGACTAGGGCATATATGGGCAACTGGCTGGCCAGGGGCCACCTTAATGCAGCCTGTGTGCACTAAACTGACTAAAGGTTAGATCCGAATACTGATATTGATTTCAGTTGTTACAATTCCAAACATGCAAACATGACCCACTTCACAGTAATTACTATTATGTTTATATTAGTAGCTTAATGACTATAGTAGCCTATTAAAGGGCCACTTCAAGGGCCTATAGGGCAATGTTAGGCAAAAATAAACAGGCACTTTACAATGTTGCATCAAGTTCAAAGACATTAGGCAATCCAATTTTCACATTTCTGCGTAACTAGCCATATCGTCTGCAAACTGAAGTACCTTAGAACAGCTATAGGGATGGACCACTCTTCATATTAATAGGCTGTGTGCTTGAAATGCTCAAATGAAAATGAGAAGCCCCTGCATCAAGCAAAACAAAATAACTTTTTCTTTTTCCACTATTTTCACACATTCAACACAATTAATCTACTGTATTAAAGTCAAGTAACTATTATACAGTCATGGACTTTTTTTTTGCGTTTTTTACAATGCCTTAACCCCTAAAAATGAGTTATTTAGCCAGTAGGCCCATTTATACTATACTACTACTTAGATAATCTTGTACCCTCTCTGCCTCATTGCTTTCAGCTACACGGATGAAGATGAACCAGGGGAGAAAAACGGGAGCAAAACTGAGTGCAGCCCCTCCATCTCAACAAAGTGAGGATCCCCAGTGCTTCAAGCATAGGCTACTGCACCTCTTCAGGTAATGCAATCACTGCAGAAAGGCTTTGTGACTCCCGGAAACAGGTATATATATTATTTTTTTTGATGACAGGGGAACGATGGCATGCTCTGCTATGATTTGTATTATTCACAATGCTGTTTATTCAAGATTGATAGGTTAGAGTGCAGTCCCATCTCTTCAAATATGGTTTCTTCTGTTAAAACAGAAAATCATTTTGTATTATGTAGTACCTGGAATTGAATATGCCTGACTACGTCATGTCCTGCTTTAAGGGGTGGGAGGATTGGAACCTCGGCCTAAACCCTTCTTTTTCATTAGTCTGTCATGTTTACCCCCGAACAGGAACAAAGAGATGTATTTTTGTGCGAGGATAATAATAATAATAGACAGAAATCAGAATAGATGTAAATAAAAGATACAAAATTGTCAGTAGGCTATGTAAAACAGTGAGGGTAGGTAAAAGCATGGTGGTATAGGAAGTCCGAAGTCATCTTGCTCTTCATTTGTAAACCCTGGTAAGGTATGACACCGGAGTAGCCTACTAGTCACTCAGTCAAACAATAACAAGGCAATAAAACAGTGCAGAGAACCGTGTATAACAAGGAAACCAGAAAAACAATGATCTGTACAAAACTACCAGGTAAACAACGAACCTAGTATAAGTCTCTAAATAATATGAAAACAGGTTGTCAAGAAAAACAAATCTAAGAAACAAAGACACGACAAGAAAAACGTGTCAAGAAGAGGTACAGGGAGAGTGATGTGCTGAGGGTGAGGATGAGGAATCTGGAAAATTGGGACGCTGCAGTTCTGACTGCACTGTTGAGTTTATTCCACAGTTTGGGAGCCAGGAGGGAGAAGAGTTTGGGACCTGCGTTGAGCACTGTCCAGGGTGGTGTGTAGGGATAGACACTTATATAAATCCTGTGTTAGCTGATCTAAGTGAGTGGGAAGGGTGTGATGGGGTAGTCCAACATCAGTGTTTCGTACTTGGTGCAGGCAGCAACCGGGAGGCAAAGAAGGGAGCAGAAAAGCTACTATTTCATGCAGGAGACATAGGTTGCACCATTAACTGAGAGTGGCCTATTTCTACATTTAGTATAAAGAGTTAACACTGAACACATTTTACTGTCTGCACAGAGGTTCCATGTTTTTTATTTGTTTGTTTACCACCCCACTCAAACATTGACACTCTATAAGGGCGTATCAGTTTCTGGTATCAAATGCCATTGTGGAAAGTGTGTCATAGTCACCTGAATGAGGATGCGCCGTATTAAGAGCAATGACCCAACACTGGTCCTGAGTGGTGTGCTTCATCATGGCAGGGGCATGTGACAGATGGACAGCTGACGTCTACCAGCGCACTGGAGGGATGTGAGGGAATGGAGCATAGAGAAAAGACAAAGTCACAGGGTAAGAACTGGTCAGTCTTTTGTGAAAATTGTAGATCAACATGCAAGCTCACAGGACATCACTTCAGGATGCTGTGTGGGCTTGTACTGTAGATAGGCTGTTTTTGGCACCCAATGCCATCATGTGATCGACAAAGTACAAGGACAGGCCGGCTTTACACAGCATTAACATTTCATATTCTGGTGGTATGCGTTCTGGGGTTTTCTTCAAGCATTATTGGGTTTCTTAGCTCTCCGTCAATTACATGTGAACTGAAAGTAATGAACCCTCTGCTACTGTGTGATGTTCTCTCTCCCAGGCAACCCAAGCAACACCACAATTCTAAATCATTTATATGGTCTGTTATTTATTAATGTATGGGTGTACAAATCAAAAGGGTGGCTAGTTTAGTTGTGACTGAGGTATATCACACACACACACACACACACACACACACACACGATGTCTCAACAAGGCAAGGCATACATTACTACCAAGAAATATTCAGAAATTGAACTTTAAAGAAGGGAGCAACATTTTAAACAGTTTGGTGCCACTCTGAAGAGCATGTGCATATCTGTCAGTGGAGTAAAGCTATGGAATGAATTACCAGAGAATGTCCAGCAGTGCAATAATTTAATTCTAGGCTATTTAAGAAAAGGTACAAGTTGTGGGAGGCATACTTTGGTTAGACATAGCATTGGTTAGATATAGCATTGGTCCGACTTGGATTAAGGTTGCTGAGGGGTGCGTTAAGACGACAGGATTAAGGTTGGTGAGGGGTGCGTTAAGGGTTGGGAGAGGGTTAAGGTTAGGTTTAGGTGTGCTGCCCCGTGGGAGGTTAGGGTTTGAGATATCGGACCAATGGTATAAGATGTGGCTTTTGGAGAAATACAGATATGATAAGTGATTTATGTGTGTATGTGTATGTATACTGTATATGAATGCATGCATGTGTGATATGTAGGTAAATAATACTGTGATTGGAGGTATAAGAATGAATTTTCTAAGGTAAATACTGAATAATGTTGAGTGTTCGGTTAATGAACAATGGAAGGAATGTGAATGTAAAAGTTATTATATAGGGGGATCATTCATTATGAGTTTAAAATATGTTAGAGAAAAACAATGACATGTACAAATGTAACCGGGTGCAGCCAGGAATTTACTGTTAATGTTATATACCGTAGTATGACTACGCCACCTTGAGTTATCAAGGAAAATAATGAATAGTACGTAAACCGGGTTCCCCACACAAATTCACCAATGAGGTTTGAGACAGAGTTTTCCCCAAACACATGAGTTTATTTAAGTTAAAGACATGAAAGTATGTCAATATAAATAATACAGCAGTTTATAATATTATAGGTGCCCAATTAAAAAACAACAACGTCCTAGAAAAGTATCACCATAAATGCAATAAACCAATTGGCAGCAGTTGACCATTTACAGGGGGAGCTATAGGAAAGCTAACATTCACCCAACTGACAACTAAAGGGACTATAAGCACGCACACGCACACACAGCAAGTTAAAACACAGCATGCAATAAACAATAAATTAAAGCAAATGATAAAACTCAGGCTAAACAAAAATAGCAGTGGTGAGAACTAGGGAGTGGATAACAACAACCATTTAGTACAGTATACAAACACAAATAAATCACATTGTCTAACAAATTGAATGGATGTATATACCTTCAACCTTGGAGTGTTTGTGTTCATTCACACCATCCCCCTCTCGGTACATGACTCGTCACTTTAGGACTCGGACATATACAGTGCCTCAACCTGGGTAGTAGTCACAAACAATAGTTACCGTAATTTCCGGACTATAAGCCGCGGCTTTTTACCCATGATTTGAACCCTGCGGCTTATACAACGGTGCGGCTAATCTATGGATTTTTACAGCTAACGCAGAGCCATCTCAGGCTCTGAGCTAACGTAGCTGCGGCTTATAGTCCGGTGCGGCTTATAGTCTGGTGCGGCTTGTATATGGGATTTTCCCTAAATTTGGCTGGTGCGGCTTATATTCAGGTGCGGCTTATAGTCCAGAAATTACGGTAATAAAAATCCTGATTTAAACAATCAAAACATCAATGTGCTGTTGTGTTACTCACCCAGGCAGGGAAAAGGAAAAACCCAGAAAAACCCAGGTCACAGACCCCCAGCCAACATCAAGAAACGTGTGTTTGTTAACCTGCAGGGCCTTTAAATACTCCCACTGATTGGCCAGGAAGTGACAGTGCAGCCAGCCTATGGTGGCCCCTGAGGCTCAACTCTGTCTGGCTACGCAAAGGATAGGCATTAATAAGCTTTGAGCTTCGGCCTTTTTTTTAAGACTGTCCCAGGAAATGACCTTGTTGGTGTTTGTGATAGTGTTGATGTAGGCCTTTGAAATATAGCATGGCTATTTCCTGTGATCAAATATTTACTTTGTTGTGCCAACTGATAAAGACTGTTGGCAGTATTGCTACAACGGTCCAGAAACTTTGGCATTCAAAATGCAAGATGACTGTCTTTACAAAATAAAAACATAATTGCTTTTGAATGCTCCTAGGTATTGATCTCTCCAAATTGACTTAACATTTCATCTTTCTCAGAGTACCGCCTCCCTGGAGAATTATCCTCGCCATATAAACGGGAACAGCCAACACCGATATCCCCTTCCTTTACTACAGATGGCAAGCTTTCTTCCATCAAAACAATTTATCCATACAGGCAGCTCTAGTCTAGATGTTCATCCTCCCACTGAAGGGACTCAATGTGGATCATGGGGAACGAACTCAAACAGACTCTACAAACAGAGACGTTGAGCTTGCATTATGGGGGCATTTCAAAGATGTCTCACTGGAATGGAACCTATGCTCCTGCTGCCTACTCCTCTTCCTCATGGCAAAGCCATTCTCTGGAGTGACTTTATTCTATCCCTCACTCCTCTCCTGCAAGACTCATTTGGATTTTTAGTTTTTTCAAATATACTGCAATTTTGGATAGCTTGCATAGTAAATAATTTCCCCCACTCTTTAACACCTGTCTTCTTGTGATATGAAGTTGAGTTTGTGTTTATTCAATTACCTTGTGTAAATGACATGAAACACTAATGTTTTATTTTGTCCCTTTTTATGAACTGGTTAATTTCCTTCATGCCAAATTATATCCTGTCTTTTCCTGGCTAATTAGATAAACTAGTGAGTGCTTGTTGTTGTCATAATTGTTTTTTCTGTTCTTGTTGTCCTGGGGACGCCATGTTGTAATTGTTTACCGTCTGTGAAAACAGGCCACAAAGCTATCCCTGAAAAGGGACCTAAAACAATTAGTGTGACAAGAATATGCCGCAGTCATTCCATATACTCTATTATGTCTATATATGAAGTCTATTATCATGAATATCTCTTTTGTTGTCATCACTGTGTACCAACTCCTAGTCATGATGTGCTTCTGGCAGAAACCAGGAATATAATGTGGGATAATATGTCCCAGGGAACAGCGCCTTTGCCAACTGTGCACTCTAAATTTGCCTGTGTAATCGAGGGGTGTGCAGGACATAAAGATCTCCCGATAGAGGCGGTGACACATCATCCATATCTCAATACTCCTTCCTGTCCTGATGAGCTGGTTGGGTCTCAAATTACAAGGTGAAAGTGTGCCACCTGTGCGACAAGCAAGGCAGGACAGCTTGCCTAATGACTGAGTATACTGTAGCTTTCCTAAATGTTCTGGCAGGGGGAGGTAATCTAATGATAGGGGAGAGGGAAAAAAGATATGGCTCCTAATGACATCAGAGAAGCCACGGTATAGATATAGGGAGGGAGTAATGATGTCTGCAGATTTCTGAATCTGCACCCTTCATCAACTTCCCCCAAAATATCACATTATCACTTCAGCCAGCATCACGCTTGCTGTTATGGGTTCAATTATCACTCCACCTGACTTCCATATTCAATATGGATCATCTCTGACACAGGTAAATAAATAGAATACATATTGAATGAAAAGCTATTATGAGACTGAAAGGAGTGCATTCAGACATCAATATTTACTAGTACCACAGCCAGCAAGTTTTCCATGTTAGTATATGAGGTAAGACTTTCCCTGAAAAGTCGGTAGAAGGCTCAGGCATTCATCTGGCATGCATGCCTGGACAATAGAAATGTATTAATGTACGTATGGTACAAGTCAAGTGTCATTATGGACTATTTTGAACATTTCAGATAAGTAGGAGACATGAAATTGCTCTGCTTCCTTCTTTCTAGGTCGTGCAGGCACACATCTGTCTCACCAACTGGCAACTAATGCCTTTATAAGAAATATGAAATAAAACAAATAAAAATATCATGAAAAGGAAATACTGGTAGGCAAGGATAAATTAAGTGAATATGTTAAAATCTGTGTAAAACACGTTACTGACTGCCTGACCCATTGCTCTATATTGATGTGGGTTTTAGAAACAACCAAAGAGTGTCCTACATGAGGTTCTCATACTGTGCTCGTTCAAGCTCATATGAAATGTAATTTAAAAAAAAATACATATTTATAAAGCACTTCAAAATAAGGTTGGAAGTGCTTTACATAAACTGATGGAATAAAAAATAAATAAAACACACACAAGGCACAAGTAGTTAATGCGACCGAGTATCAGGGTCGGGAAGTGATTGGTCATCACTCACCCAACACCACTGAAGTGCCCTTGAGCAAGGCACTGAACATCCAACTGCTCCAGTGGAGCTACTTAGTGGCCAACAGTATAAGACTGAGGTTGTACTGGTCAGCTCCCAGGTTTTAATGTGTGTGTTTCTATGTGCAGGGCGTTGCTGAAAATGGGCACTTGTGTTCAGCTACTATACCCTGGGTAAATAAAGAAACAAAATCACATAGGCTTTGATGCCCGACAGCGTGTCCTGGGTTCGATTCCAAAGCCCGGCAGCAGATTTGCTGCATCGGTGAATCCCCAGCTCTCTCCCCTGTTATTTGTCTCTCTTCACTGTCTTTATCGAAATAAAGGTGAAAAGCCCCAAAGGAATACATTTTAAATAAAAAAATAAAAAGTATAACACTGTGTATATGTATAACATGGTATACAAGGTCCAGTGAGAAATAAATCATTAAAGACAGAAACAGATATTCGTATCAGACTGTATACTGTATCTGAAGTTGTCCCCTACCTTTAAAGGACCTATAACATAAAATTCAACTTTTTCAATTTGCTCCCATGTGTGTTTTCTATCCCCACAAATAACCAATTTTGAACAATCAAGCCTTCATGTCATATGGGTGTTTTAATGGAAATTGGCCTCATCGTGATGTCATCAATGTCACCCTACTTTGTATAATTCCTCCATTTCTTCAGTCTTCAGTTGCAAATTTGCATTTCCACTTTGTTTACAATGTCCACCATTGTTGATTTTCCAAGCTGGCATGGAATGGAAACAAGCCTGGTTTTATCTAGCATGAGTATTATAATGACTAAAATATTAAATAATCTGCATATCAGCACCCTCTCCACCTCAGGACAGTGTGGTACTGCAGCTAAGTCCAGAAAGAATTGACAAGGCCTGGTTATATCAGAGTGGTGATTGAGGCTCAAACCATTAGAAACTAGAAAAAGTGCCCTTCTGGGCACAGGTCTCCACCAGGTTATCCACAGATCCGTGCAGTTAGAGGTAAAAACACATTTGGGCCAGTTATAGCGCCACCTTGAGGCTGAGTTGAAATTGTTCATGTGGCATTTCGTCCTCGGCCTAGTGGGAATGTGCGTGCACAATTTCAGGGAAATCACGCGATGTGTTCATGATTTGCAGCATTTTGTTTGAAACGGAGCACTCCTGTGAACTTTGGAAGCCAATCTTAACCAATCAGGATGGAGTCTGAGAAATCTGAAAGACCCGTTTCGTTGAATGGCTCTAGAGAGACTGTGTACTAATTTGCGTGATGTTTGGACAAAATCTGTAGGTGTACTGTGAAAAAACTTGTTTTGCACAAAGCGGCCTCCTGGTGGCGCTATAACAGGCCGTTCTGGAAAGTTTGGGGCAGAGGTTCATGGTTGGCATCCAGGGAGTGTGTGTGCAAAATTTGGCATCGACCGGGTTAACGGTGGCTGAGATTAGCTGGTCACGGACGGACACACGGACACACGGACGGACGGACGGACGGAGTGCAAAACATACTCTCCCCATGCCTTCGGCTGGTGGAGACAATAACTTTGAGGGACATAGACAATATGATTAATAAAAGCAGTTTTAAAATGCATGTTATTTGCGCTTTAAGAGAATCAAACAATTCAACATTTTAAATTATGGAAGGCTTTTTGATAAAAGTATAAGAAGTTATTTTATAAGAAGACACTGATTCAACCTGAGGAGCCCTGACAGCAGAGTCTACCCTTTGTCTTCTTTGGCCTAAAGAACAAGCAGCAGGTTCCCTACCGAGGTCGAGGACCTCAGCCGTAATAGCAGCCTGGCCTTTGTAAGGCTTTAAAAGTCAACAGTACAATACGCACAAGCAGTGTGGAGAAATAAGGATGGGTGTAATATAGTTGCATTTCTTTTATTTGGTCTAGCTAGCAGCAATTTTCTTTGCTGGAGACGGGAGATATCTTTTTTTACTGATGAAGACATAGGCTACTGTTGTATGTGTCTGCATTCAAGCATAAAAATACGCCCACACACACGGAAAGGCGCACGCACACGCACACACACACACACACACACACACACACACACACACACACACACACACACACACACACACACACACACACACACACGCACAGGGAGTGGAGATCATCTGGTTTGAAGGCTGCGTTGGTGAGATAGCGTTCAGTGGCTCGGAGAGGGTGTCAGAATGGTGAAAGCAGCATGACATCTCCTGCTCTCATTACTGCCAAGGTGCCACTTCATCTACCAGCAGGAGACAAAGAGGAGCCTATACGCAGGAAAATACATCACGGAGGAAAAGAACAGGTCAAAATGTGTCTGATGAAAAGGTGTATTTATTATCAGTCATTATGTAAAAAGCATAGCAGTACATTTACTTAAGTAGGCTACTGTAGGCCTACTTAAAGTAGTTGAGGTATTTGTACTTTACTTGAGTATTTCCAATTTCCAATACTTTTACTTCTACTCCACTACATCTCTGCCCATATTGTACTTTTACTCCACTACATTTATTTGAAACCTTTAGTTACTATAGTTACTTTGTAGATTTTGATTATTATTACAAAACAAAAACATACATTAACCACTTCAACCCTATATACAGTACATTTCAGCCATTTGAAAATAGGCAAACTTGAAATCTGACATTCTGCAAAATTAATACTTTCTATACTTTTGCTACTTTAAGTACATTTTCATATCAATACTTTTGTTGTTTTAGAATTCCACACTTTTACTTAGTAGTATTTCTACATTGCAGTATTGATATTTTACATATAGTGAATAGACCTACTTTTTCCAACACTGAGAAAAAGAAAGTGTCACAACCGACACATGAACATCAACATCTGAAACAACAGCCTATAGGCGAATAACCGTTGCCTGGTAATGGATAAAGCATAAGCAACAATTTCCAGTCTTGTGCACCAATCACCACATCCCTAGTAAATTCACCCTTGAGACATTTCATACATTTCTAATGCCCACTGGCCGTGATATTTAATGTGTGTACAATCTGAGCTGTGTTCAAAGGGTGAAATGGGCTCCCCCTAATCAAAACAGGCAGGTTGATTTATTCATTGCACAAAGCTGCTTTTCTCCTTTTATGACAGTGCACACTCAAACACAATGTTCCAAAATCATCATGCCGCCACCACACCCTGCACAAACACTGGAGTGATTCCCCATAGCATAGCCTATAGCTATACAACAGTAAGTCCTGGGCCCCATGCCCTATATGGAAATGGCATGGAGATTTAGGTTCCCTCCATGTGTATGATTTCCTCTATTAGATAGTATTGACAAATGAATTGTGGTGAAAACAAACAAGAATAGCGATGTGGCCTCCCTGTCCAGAATTTAGCTATCGATACATTTGTGCGCACTTTGTCAATGACCTGATGAAGTCCCGCAAGGCGAGCCTTATATCATTTATACAGGCAAAATGAAACATGAATATGCAGCATGCTATAGGGTCACATCTGACAGCACATTTTTCAGGAGATGAAGCCAGATGGTTGTGAATATCACTTGTCACAATGTATGTGGCTTGTAATTGGTGATAATTGGTGCACAAGTGTTGAAATGATGCGAATCTTGGGAGCCAATATGGCCTCTCTAAGCTACTTACTGCAAGTTCATGTTGGAGTGACAGGAGAGTCTCTGGCCTCATGAAAAGGACCTCATGCAAAGGCTGTTCTCCACACAGCTGGAGAACTGCTGCCATTTGCAAAGCCTCTTGTGCCATCCCAATTTCAATCAACTGCTTTTAGGAAATTGTCATTCTTCTACCAGTTTCACATGAAAATCTATTCTGGTTGACATGCCTTTATGCAATGATATGTATGCAGTTAAATAAAAGGCTATATTTTCAAAGCCATTTCTAGGTAAAGCTTGAAAGCCTCGTGAAGAGAACATTTTTCACAACCCAAACCATATGATATAACTAAACTACCCATCTTTCAGATTGGAGCACATTGCCTTTTCGAAGCATTTAAGGCCTACATTTTGTTGCACAAGACTTGCATGTGAATAAGATCATCTCATTTACCCTCAGGGCCCAGGTGTTTACTGGTACCCATATTTTCCATCTGCATAAACGAAAACCTCCCCCTCCACCTCCTCTTTTCATCTCTGTGCATCATGTGCCACTGCATGCCTCCAGGTTGGAGCACTATCACATTCAGGGTTAGGGTAACAAAACACTGAAGTGACTTTGAGCAAGGAGAAGTCATACATGACCAGTTTCTCTTAAATGATTGATTAGTCTGTGGCAAATAATGAACATAGAGCAATTACTTTAATTACCCTTCAGCCCTCACATCAAAATTGAATTGATGTTAATACATAACAAGTTAATTTATAGAACAACGAAGAGTAACTGCATAAATTGCAGTAGCCTATGTCTTATGGATAATTTAACTTGACTCAATCATGTAGCATGGAGCTGCTTTCTTCCTATAGGATCCTATACTGCCATCTGTTGGCAGAATGTGTTCATACAATTGTTAAATTGTTTGCATAATCATACAGTAATAGAAATACAACATGATAATTAAGATCAGATTAATGTTCATTTCAATAATAAATAGAACTGGAGTCAGCAACAGGTGCAGTGCTTCGGTACATGGCTGCATTAGCCGCATAAATGTAATTTTGGGATGTCATCCACAACAATGGGCAAAGACAAATGACATCTTAACCGATTTTACTAAAATGTTTCTTTTTCTGACATGGTTAGATGTATGTATGTAGCTATAATAACATTTCATCCACAGAAAAATAAACAAAAACAAAAAACAAGAACAATATTATAATGATTGTAGCTAATACTAATAAGTGTATTGAGATGTGGTCATTTAAATAGCTGATAAAATAAATTCATTATTTACCATTTCAGACCCTGACATATAGCTCAGGAGAATAAATGAATGAACCACTGTAAACACAACACATACAATAGATTTCCAGTACAAGAAGTGTCATATCCCACAAAATTATTTGAAAACATCAGCTAATTCTATACTATGTCCATTGCAAACAATATGATATCCTATGGTGGCCCTAATATAAGTATAGGCCCTGCTGTGAGAACATGGGGTAGCCTAGACAACCTGTGGCTCTAGAGTCTAGAGCCATATGCAGCTCTTTGGCCCCTTTGGCTCCCTGTTGCTTTAGCAAATATACATATGAAAATGAATAGCGGTTGTTAGGCGTTTTTGTAAGTCTTTATGTTTTAATGAATTGAAAATGAAGTAGAGGACGCTGATATAAACAAGTCATAGTGCTTTTTCTGGTTTTATACCCGTAGCAGTCAGATTTTGTATTGACCTGTAGGCAACTTGGTACAGTTCAAGTACCAAGTATCCTACAGAGCACCGCTCTATATTTTTGAGCGGTGCCCACCGCTCCCATGAGTGACCGAGTGTGTATGTCTGTTTGTAATATGTATGTCTGACAGTGTAAGCACACCTAAGATTCCATGTGCGGACAAAATAAGCTGTCTGCCGGTGTCTCTTCCGTGTCTTTAGACAGCTGGTGGATGGAAATGAAGCTCCACCCATGCGGCAGATTGTCGCGTCGGCCAGATTCCCGAAAAAGCTTGCCCCAGCGGCATTCTGCCGCGTGGGTGGAGCTTCATTTCCCTCCACCAGCTGTCTAAAAACACGGAAGAGACGTCGGCAGACTGCAGCTTATTTTGGCCGCGCATGAAAGTTCAGGTGTGCCCAGGCTGAATGTAGTATGATCCATTGATCCCTGCAGCTGATGCTGATTGGGGTCACACACACACACGCACGAGTGGGCACCTGAATTAGAATTCTCTACCACAATCTCTACCACAATCTATTTTTAATGCTTGTGGGTGTGATTTTTCTTTCTTTTTGAAAAGAAACTGTGAAACTGTAGAACTGTGATTCAGATAAGAGGGCAAGAGAGTCTTTGGCCTGCGTTCCATGATAGCAAATGAGTCCTTTCAGGCGGCGATAGACTATTATATAAAATAAAAAAATCTGGAATCTGAAAAGTAGGCTAAATGATAGAGGAGAGATCTGGAAAGAAAGGGGGGCATATGGACATATGATGGTACTCGTTGGCAGGAGGTGTATCACTGTTTGGTGAGAAGGTATTGGTAGGAGTCATAAAGTGATCATAAAGTGATTCAAATCAGGTGAGCATGGGAGGAGTTATCATCAATGACAGGTAGTGGGATGGTTGTCATCAGGTGAGATTGAAAGAGATGAGAAAGGAGGTTAGTCATGCCAAGTTGTTGCTATCAAGTGCTATAGAATCAAGTGAGTATATGGGAATAGACTATAGTGAGGCGGTAGCATGGATGTTATACCATTTGATTGTTCCTCCTGTCTTTCCTCCTGAAAATACGATGTTCCAACTCCATATAATGTGCTCACATACAATCATGTCTGATTAGTAGCCTACAGCTTTTCCACTGAAGTTATTTGCGCAGTTTATGTATTCACAAACACTGCCCATCCAGTTTATACTAGATTAGAATGACAAGCAACATCTCATGTCAGACACAACCTCAGACAGTAACTGTGTCTGATGGTCCTCTACTCTCACAGTGGGGGACTATAGAAACAACCTCATGTCCTCATTTTGATAGAAACTAGATAGAAACAACCTTGTCTGAAATTCTGCTCATTAGTCAAATCAATCACACAGAGAATTCTAAAAGCATTAACTGTTTATTTTGTAACAGATTGTTACACAATTTAATCCACGTTTGTTGTATCAACTCTTAAACGTAGGCTATTTCACCTAATAGGCTAAGTAGCCTTCATCTACACTTTTTCAATAACTTCTAGGCTATGACAGAGCTCAGAGAGCTGGAACAGGGAGGTTTAGCCAACCATAGTTAACCATTTAGCTAAAGCCTATAGCTATTTGTTTAAAATGTTTTGCCATTGCTTAAACGCTTCATGGCTTCATCAGTCTATTTTCTTATCGTTGACCTGGATGTGCTGTTTGGTAATTCTTTCATTTCGTCGCTAGGTGGAGACGTGCGACCGCTTTCGATTCTCCCAACTGGTTAAACTCGCTCACCAGCGTCCATCGGGCTCAACTGTATATCATCTCAGTGACAACTATCAGCCGGTACACAGTCAGTCGCAGTCTGGCATCCTGCCGAGAGTTTGCTCGCATCCCCCCGCGAGTGCATGAGTGCGTGCGCGGTATCCCGGATCCCCGTCTGCTTTCAGGATCATCAGGATGGATCCAGAGAAAGCAGACCTGGACTCGTCCTGCTTTAACAACGGCTCCAGTCAGGTCGTGTTATACGGGGAATTCACGGGCACCCGAAAAGTCAGATATGCCTTAAGCTTGACCGAGACGGAGCTCACGGTTCAAAGGGTCCCATCCCAGAACAAGGTGGTCTTCAGCTTAAAGGACTGTGTGGGCTGCCGGGCGCACATTGGGGCTGACACCGCAGAGTACTTGTTCACAGCCTACTTTTACCCACTGAAGAAGCGATGGATGATGAGCTCCGGGGGGTCGCGACAGAGAGTGGAGCTGTGCTACCGCGTCTCGGGGGACGTGCAGGACCAGAGCGCGCTTGCGGAGACAGAAAAATGGGCTCGTGTGATTCGAGAGCGCGCGACCCGCCAACAACACCTGAGGAAAGGTGAGGAAAAGGTTAATTATGGCAAAACGTCCTTATTGGTTGTAAATTGCTCTAGGCTATAATTCAGTTAGCCTCGGAAACCCAGACGTTTTTATTCAGTTGATGCGCTGGTGGTGTCCCAGTCCCACTGCATAGCATTTTGATTGATTGATTGATTGAAATATTTATTAACAGTTTGTAGAATTTACAGTACATTTTAAGCACAAACTCAATACAAAGACTGTCAACTGTGAGTGGACGACCCAATTAAGCATTACACTTGTTTACAACAGGGTCCACATTGTTCAATTCATCAAAACATGTAAAGACATACAGACATTTAGAGACATACAAATAGACATTTCTATGTAGCTAAAGTACAGAACAGGAATTCATCATATGGGAAGCAAAAAAGGGAAAAGATACAATATACAGTGAGGGGAAATGGGGGGGGGGGGGGGGGGATTCAGATTTTACAGAGGCCAGTTTCGAATTGCAGCCATAGCATTAGCAGCATTCTGTTTGTTCTGTAACAGAACCTATAGACCCAGTCCAGGGGATAGAACAGAACTTCTGTTCTATCCCCTGGACTGGGTCTATAGACCGATTCACAGAGGGATGCCCTGGGCGCGGCCATTACTGAGGTGTAATACATGGAGCAGGTGCTCTGTAGACCAGGTGTAGCTAATCAGTGCTGCTGCACTTAATGGTACACCTCAGTAATGGCCGCACCCAGGAAACCCTCTGTGAATCGGTCTATAGGTCTAGGATACAAGTATGATGATGAGAATGAGAATTATATAGTCAGTATAGCCTACTAAGGAAAAAACGAAAACGAATGGTTGTGAACTTTGGTTCTATAGGCAGAGTATTTATGTATTTAATAAATGAATAAATAAGTCACAGTCCAATAAATAAGGAAACAATATAAAGATAGAGTTATTCTGTGTCCATTATATTAGTCACTTAATAGCCTGTGAAACTGGTTTCTTGTCTGGTAGGCCACCGCACTTATATTTCTGGTTATCCTGCTTTTAAGACTTGGCAAGGATCGAGTCACATTACTGGAATGCATATAAGTATTGGCATGTAAATGACGCATGGGAAGAACGACAAACGGTTATCATTTCTGCTATTAATTGATGTAGCCTAGCAGTCAGAGTAGCCCACTTAATTTTAGTTATACTTTTTGTGTGCATGCACAAGCTCACAGCATCAGCACCAAGACATTTAAATCAGGCTTAATTGCCAGTAGGTTACCACAGTGAACACAATGTTTGGGGGGGAGGTTGTCACCATATTATCCCCTTCAACAAGTTGCACTGGCTGTAAAAAGGCTTTACACAAACTGCTGTACGCAAACTCATATCTGGCACACTGTGACCCAGATAGTTTGCACATAATACAGAGGCAACATTTTTCTGTTACTCAATACACGGGGCAGAGAAGAAACGGGCGGTTAAAAACTAAATATGGCATGGTTATCTTTTTAGAACGTTAATTTTAATCTGATCCAAGTTGACCTAAAACACAGTTTCGTCCCCATATGGGAAAGAAAATGATTATGTTCAGCAGAAAGCCAAGAAAGAATAACACTGGCTCCACTTAGTTTTCTCACCCCAAAACCCCTTATCTTTGTTCGCAATACAACACAGCTCATGGCCATTTTCCAGTGTGATTGTTTTGCTGGGAGTCAAACCCAAACCAATTTAGTCTAACCCATGGGGAAGCCAAATAGCTCTGGTGACCCGATTTCTAAAATATTCATGTTTTAAATTAAAGTGGGCAGCCAGCAGGTCCAGGTGAATTGACATGCAAAGATCACCAAGCAAAATACAGAATTTTATCAGCATGTTGGGGGGGGGGTGTTTGTTGGGAAATATACGTTTCAATTTTCAAGTTAGCCCAGTTCACGTTTCAGAAGTTTGACAATATTAGGATTGATCTCCTCTCAGCAATGCATATCAGTGGACCTCCCAAACATTTTCAGCTCAAGACCCAAAAGATGCAATTGGTGTGACCCCAGGGCAAAAACTAGCTCACAAAATACATTCTGAATTACATTTAAAATACATTCTCGAGTCGTATTCCAAAAATAGTTAAAATAGTCGATCTACAAGCTTCAATGTGACGCATTGTGCATGAGCTTGTAGCTTGTATCTGCTATTTTCACTATTTCTTAAGTCTTTAAAATATATGGAATAGTTTTATATTTTTCCCTCTGAAATTCTTTTGAAATTGAGTGTTTAATGTTTATATTTTTGAGCATATTTTTAAACACAAATACTAATTATATATATATAATATATATTTATTTTAAATATATATATTTTTTATAAAGGAAGATAAAAAAGCGATATTTGCGAGCCAAAAATGGGTTCTGAGTCCTGACCCATTGTTTTGGAACAACTGATCTATACTGATGCTGCCAGAGGCTCTATGTGCCAAAGACTACTAAATCATGTTGAGTAATGAGGATCACTGGGGATCTTAGCTATTAGTCTAGTGATGTCAGCAAAATCTTGACTGTTCCATCAATATAGATGGACTTACAGTATACACAGAGTATTATTCGATATATTTGGACAATCTTAATTCCTCTGTCCTCCTCCTATACTATACATTTCTAACTACAGATCAAAGAAGATATTTGATGTATATGGCATATACTAGATTCTAGTACACACTATGGTCCATTTATTAGCTATTTATAGCAATGGGTTTTGCATCAGCTCTGTCCTCTTGATCCTTCCATTAATTAATGTATTGTGTTCACTGCTGAATAATTTCTTTGTCTAATGTACATACACAGACCAATTATTTGTTTAAGCAGGCTACACCTTATGCATGCTAAGATTTTCCCAGCAGGCCTCCTTCTGACACTTGCATGCTGAACCTCTGCATAGCATCAACCTCGGCATACCTCAGCATAGCATCACACTCTGTACCTCCTAGACTGCGACTAATTTGAATAGAAAATGATTGTGACTCAGAGTAGCAGCGATTGAGAGTAGATCTTTCTTTCTTTTTTTAGATATTTCTTTGTGGCTTTCGCCGTTATTTTTATATACAGGTTTGTTTTTAGTTCAATGTTTGTTTTAAAAACGCCATTGACAATGAAGGGAAAATTTACATCATATTGTCCCTCATTACGTCATATTGTCTCTTTATTGTTAATGGCATTTAATGTTTTTGTTGGCAGTGTTTGGCATTACATCACCTAATCAACATGAGTTAGACTTTAATATATTAGCGGTTAGCGCCCTTCACTTCACACGGGTGTGATTTTAGTTTTTTTTGTAGAGTGATAGAATCTGACTTGAAATGGGGAGAGAGATGGGGGGGGTGACATTCAGTAAAGGCCGTCGGGATCGGGAGTCGAACCCACGGCACACTGCCAGACTGGATTACCAGACAAGGTGCCTGGACCGCTATACCTGCCCAGGGCTTGATTGTTTGATTTAACGTCACTGGATTGATGATTATTTTAACGTCACTGCATTGATGGGGACAAGAAGGATATAAGAGTGATCTACATCAGTGTTCACTCACTAGTGCCCCAATTTACTCCTATTGGTTTTAAAAACTTCTCCATTACAAATAAGAAACAAAGACTGGGAGTCAGCAGGTGCATGGGGAGGAACTGTGGGGTGTAATCATGGCAACCATTATTAATGGGGAGTCTTTTGAGGTACAGAATCGTTAATTAAATTTTGTCACCTACTATTGTCTCCGTAAGGCGGGACAACTGAAGGCCGTCTGTCTGTCTGTCTGTAGGCCAAGGAAGAACATTTTTCAAAATCAACCTCATGATGGTGCTATAACAGATAGCCCACTTAACGTTTTAGCCTATATAACTGTTAAACCGTAGGTCATACAATCAAAATTATTTCCCCCTGGATTCCTTAGATCATGATGCAACTCCACATACAGGCCCCCAGCCATTATTTTGTGCCAGACTACATTTTCCACCCATTTCGCGTTTTCTTCAAAACACAGACACGTTTTGATACAACGCCTACAACTTTGTTCAAAACTCACACAAATCTGTAAACATTATCTCCGGAGTCATGTATGTGATCAAGATGTATCAGATTTGTCATATGCCTGCATACCACTTGTCTTAACTGCACTTTTTACCAGCTGCAAAGCAGGCTGGTCTACTTTCTATCAGTTTGATAGTGGCAACATGTATCATTTCATTGGCTGCCGTACCTAGTGGCAACTTATCATTTCATTGGTTGCTGTAGTCCCCTATCTTTCTGATTGGCTGCCTCATCTCTAGCCAACCAGCCAAAGGGATAGCATTGCATTGCAGCCAGCAACAACCCACTAGTTATTTCACCCACAATTCTGCAGATGTCATCAATTCTTGTTTTGTCTTTGATTATGCAGTTATAGAAGCTCAATCAAGATCAAGCTTTCTGTATTAATGGATACATAGTGATTTTAGACCTACAGTATACTATACATGTTTATTTCTCTGACATATCTGTAGTATTCTACTAGCCTGCTAAGAAACTGTCCAAACAGGGTATGTCAGACACCAGGTTCTACTCGCTGTATGTTTACAATCTGACCTGATGTAAAACTAGATCAAGATCACGTCGTCACGTCACCAGTGCAGTTTGGGATGCAGCAGAATTGCAAAATAGTTGTGATTTCCTCATACTTTCCTCGTATGTGCTGTTAAATAATGGCCATGAGTTTACGGCAATGTAGTCGAGTTTACTGCAAATTTTGACTCATGTAGTCAAGTTCTTCTTTTATTCCATTTACTGCAAATGTGATAGGATGATGTCACCATTACAGCGTGAGTTCAAGGAAAGTAAGAAGAGACACAATTTGTTCCACATTCTCAAGGGACGTACGTCCTTTTAGCAGCAGAAAGCACTCAACCAGTCAATGGACTGGGACCTCTGGACCCAGCCAGTATAATGTTTTTGATCTATTATGTATTGAGCAATGCCTCACTATTGCCTCATGAAATATCTTTTCATTTAAAAAAATAAATAAATGGGATAGAACACACCACTATACTTACATTTGTCTTGCTTTTCAGTAGAGATAAATTATTAGCCAGTATCGATGGCCAAAAGTTCAGAGAAATATTAGCACATCAAAAACCAAGAATTAATGCTTTGATCTGCTTGTTTTGTGATTACTGAAGAGTGAAGAAGATAAATATTCTAGCCTGACACTCAGCCTGAATTTTTATTTCGTTTCACGCCCAGAACAAACTGTATAAACTGTATGCCTACCAGTATTTAGAGATGTAACAATTGAAAAAGTCAGACTTTGATCAGCGGTTCATTGTGATAGTCACTTCAATCTTCAGACTTCATCATAACATATTTCATCTTTCGGCACAAGAAATTTGTCTGCAATACAGGAAGCAAATCTTTCATCTGGCCTGCATACAGTTTGGATTCAAATATGTAATATTAGTTAACTACAGCATATTGCTTGCCTTAAATTTTTTACTTGTGTTGTCGGCACAGTTCACCATTCCAGCCATGTCTTTCCTGGGTGTAACCAAGGAAAATTATAGAAGGAAGTGTCATGGTCACGTGACTGTGCTGCGCCATGACACTTTCATGGGAGCCAAATCTCGCACCGGAAGTGACATGTATACAAAGCAGTGAATGGAGCAAGCTGGACCATCTCATAACATTATTTATGAACCATTGAGACCTTTGTCATATAATCGGTTCAGGTATATAAAAGAAGACCTATCACCGTTTGTTTTCTAATCAGTTGCTTTTCGATGTGCACAGTACATCATTTTATTTGAGGATTTAAACAGCAGCAGGTATCGTTTCTGTTCCGGGGGTCTCGTGATATTTGGCTGCCAGACAGGAAACGGTGGGCAGTCTCGCGATTCTTCTGTACACATCGAAAAGCAACACAGCAGACAATAATGTGTTACATGTCTTCTGTTATTTGCCAGAAGTGATTACTTTGCACGTCGGTGACCTTACCTCCATTTAATATACCTTGGGTGTAACACTTGACACTGACCTTTCCTGAGGGTGTGACCATATCGAGTGACTAATCCAATCTTAAATAAAGCATGAATGATGAAACCTCCTGAGTCTCTTGTGGTGTCGGCTTAACCCATTTTGACCCGAGATCAGATTCTAAAAATGTCTGTTTGAAAATGACAGTTTTCTGAAAAAGCTATGTTGACTGTATGTCAGTCGTCACTCAGTGCTGCGCTATGAGCTTGTAGATCTGCTATTTTTCAATAGCTAAAGCATAACATAATGCTAACACCAAAAGGGGTTCCCGCCCAAAATGGGTTAAAGGCCAATTACCGTAGATAATTACAGAGACATTGCAGCAGTGATCTCCTCTGTTCCCAAAGATACAGAGATATTATGAGAACTATACTGTACATACTGTAAACGTCTATCAATGTAGTCCCGTTTATGTAAATTGTGTGTCTAAATATTTTGGGAGTGTGTGTGAGTGGGACACTGTGTTCCCTGATGATTCCTCACTTTTGGACATTCACCAAAATGTGAAAAAGAGCTTGACAAGACCTCAGAGCCAAGTCTCATCCATCGGTCTATCCTGGGGATTTGTACAGCTATGTCAGAGCTGTCAACATCATGCCATTATTTTGAGCATGTTGAGGTACATGTTTATTTAAATCCAAATGGAGGGATGCCCCTGGAATTTCACAACATCTAGTCCAACAACTTTAATTATGAGTTTGCCATGAAATATTATCTACAACAGGACAAGCACAAAGATGTAATTCAAGTAAACTGATATGCAGACAACAACCGCAAATTGTCTATTCAGTCTACAAAGCTGCTAGTTTCTCTCCGAAAAAGTCAGGATTTCTCCAGTAACAGAACATGTGGTTGTGGCTTTTTTATGATTGGAAGTCCATTTCCTCCACATGCAGGCAGGCTATGCTTTTTTAAATGGCTTTGCTGCAGTGCTTATGCCTTCATTTGTTTCACAAAAATATATATACTCATTTTTTGTCTGTCTGAGCCATTGAAGGAGAGTTACGACCGTTCACTTCATTGGACCAGTCCAATTCTCTTCTACATAGACTTCTATTGGCGAAGTGCATGGCAAAGTGTGACAAAGTCCTGGACCGGATCGGAAGTTGACAGAATGCACTGGAGTCAGGCAACAGCCCAGCTTTAATGATCTTAAATCCATTTATTACTTGCGCAAGCAGAGCGCGCAAGGTCTACACACCGCCATACGCTTGTAGAACTGTTCTTTTTGTTCTTTCTTTAAAGATTTAAAATGTTTCGCCTATAGCCTTATGACATGCCAAAATAGTTACAGTATGTCAGATGTTGGTGCAAGTGAAATATACTTATTTATTCATTATAACAATGTGACAATCATGTATGTTTTCTGATGTGCTTAAGTGCGTCCAGTCTATATCTCGTTCTTCATTTCTCTGTCTCATTCTCCCTCCTCTTATGTCTCAATATAGACTCACAGAACGTACACCACCACCACCTCCCTCCACACCCTTTGTGGTCTGGCTCAGCCAAGATCTGCTTACATGCTTCAAATGATATTCCATGTTGCTGTACAGACTGCACTGTGAACAACAATCCTCACCTCACATTATTATACAGTACATTATGAGATTTACATGAATTTTACGAGTGAGGATATTTTTAGTATAACTTGTCCCAGGAGGACTTCATCTTAAGATATTATTGCCATTTGACAGTTAAACACAGCTGAAGGTAATGCCATTAATTGTGGGCATCTTTCATTAAGGTCTTACTGTGTGTGCCAGCATTGACAGCTCCTGTACAGTAAATGCTGGCACACAAACGCCTAACTGAAACAGCTGTCATGACTTGCTATCTTCACTTGGTATGCAGTTAATGACGGAAAACTCTTAAGCCGATACAAATCTCATATCCCAAAGGGCACATTTTCAGAAGCCAAGTTACAGACTTCACAACAAATGCATTATTGATTTTTTTTTCAATAGGTTTTATAGGCACAGTATTAATGCAACTTACTGTACAGCTAAGATATATAGTGAACAGTGAGAGCTGGTCATTTTTGAGAAATATACCCAGACAGTGGATTTATTTCTCACCCTTGCTGTTCACTATCCTGCTTATTACATGGCGGCTTAATTATTTAGTTTTTACACAAAGCATAACAATTAATAACAATTTCTTATTGATTAAAATAATTAGAAATTTTGATTCTACCGGTAGCCTATTGTAGCCATCTTGATTGGTCTATCAAGAATAACAGACTGCAGAATACTGTGATTGACCAATCAGAATTGAGCATTCAACCAAGTCATGTAATAATTAGTGCATAAAATGTATACAGCTCTACAGTATTGCATATAAGCTACTATGTTAGTACTGTGTACTACTGTGTACCTTTGAACTATAGTTCATGACACCTTTCTCTGAGAGTTGAGTCTATCATGGGACCATTTGTAGACTCAAGTTACAGACCTGTAAGGGTCCATTTGGAACCCCCTTCAAGGAACCCAGAGGTGTCCTGTACCACTAGACCAAATTATGTTCATCCATTATTCCCTTAATGTGTGCATGTTTTGCTAAGATTAGAACTCCCTTCAGTGACTGAAAGGCATATAGGCTTTGACATGTATCTGAATTATTCCTATCCTAAATCAAAATGCTAGCTACAGTAGCCATGCTAATTGATAAATATTATCTGTAGACTGTACATTAGAGTTTGTATTCTTGTAATGTTTTAGGACTCGACACACTTACTTTCAGAAAAAGATCTGAATGATATTTTTTTAACATTGCAGTAGCCTAGGTAGAATGCAGTGGTGGAAAGTAACAAAGTACCGTACATTTACTGAAGTACTATACTTTGAGATTTATTGTGTACTTTACTTGAGTATTTCCAGTTTCCAATACTTACTTCTACTCCACTACATCTCAGATCCAAATATTGCACTTTTACTGCACTACAATTATTTGACAACTGTAGTTACTTTGTAGAGTTTGATTATTATTATTATTACAGAACATGCAATGAACACTTCAGCCCTATATACATTTTGGCCATTTGAAAATAGCCGATCTACAAGCTCACAATGCGTTGCAAAGCGACGGAAATATGTAGAGTGGCTGGATGGTAACCACAAGGTTGCCAGTTTGAACCCGGGTTAAGTAACAAATATGAGTACTTTTTCCACCCCTGAAAGAATGTCAACAAAACTGTGCCTACCCATTGATAACATCAGTTCACAGCTTCACCATCCATGTGGTTGAAACAATGATAAGAATGTGAACCTGACTCATGGATGGTCAACATCCATGGGACCATATAGGAGTATTCGATAAACATTAACTACTAGAGGAGTTGAGGAGTTATTAACATGTATTAATTCTTTTGAATTGTACAGCCTTGAAATGAAATTAAAGTTTACTTTGAGTCAACTGCAAAAAATAAGAAGGGGCAGAGAAGGGCCAGATGAGGACTTTCTTCTTACATCTTATGACACGTACTGTAACACAGCTTGCACGCTCATGCGCACACACTTCAGGCCCTCCACCCCTCCTTACACTCCCCAAGGACCCCTTATCTTATCTAGACAGATATTTGGATGAGCCTATGACTCAGTCATCAGGCTACTCTAGCTGAAGCTAACCATGTGCGACAGAAACAGACCTCTTGCTCAACCCCATAGAGTTAGCAGTCTTCAGTCTTACTCACCAACAGTAATTAAGCTGTGTCATGCTTCCCTGCAGTCGTGGAATGGCTGGAGAGTCGAGACAATCGGCATGACCGACTGATACAGGAAATATGTGATATTTTTATGGCGAGTGTAAATAATAAATTGGCATACTAATCTATCTATAAATTCACTAAACTTGCATGTCATTACTCGGGTGCCGTCCAACTGATTGACCTCAAACATGGAGTGTGTGCCGGCAATGACCCGAAGGTGTCGTGTGCACAACTTGTTGATATTACAACCCATTGGTTGTAATGTCTAATGTTATTGGTACTGTGGTAATGGGTACTGCCCTGGATACTTCACTGGAAAAGTACAAACTGACTTCAATAATCTACTGTAATGTTGTTCCAACATGTAGGGGTCGTGATGGCAAAGGCACGTATGAAAGAAAGATAACATAAGATAATACAGGTATATCATTCCATGACAGCACAGTAGACAATATTAACAAGCAACCCATGTCCAATTAAAGAAACGGCTGAATACATCAGAATGTTTCTGATGGGCTATTTTGTGGCACTGAACTGGAACACCAACGTTCTTCCTTTATGCTGTGAAATTGTAGCTGAGACTTTGCTGAGTTTTGTCACACAGTAGTCTGCCTTTCTCAGATATTGTGCACCTGCAGTGTTATTCTAAGATTCTGGGCTGAAAAAGGAGGCACTTTGGGTTTTCCCTTACATTTTAACTTCCGTTTTCCTTTGGTGAAAACCTCAGTAGTGATTATCCAATTATGCTCTGGAACAATTCCCACGCTGTGGTTTAAAGCCTGCACATCAGACATACTGTGTAAGCACTTTGGCATCTTTGCAGTAGGCGCTACTATTAATTTAACATCAATCCTGCTCAACTATGATGATGGTGAGTGACTTGATGATTTGCGTTGACTCTTTTATTTTTCAGAATCAAGTGTTTAACAGTGTTCACCTTTTATACCGTAGTTGACCATCCTTACTATATGGTACATCATATCATACAGTTTGTCTGTGTGTCTTTCATGCATGCTCACACCTCAGGTCAGATGAGGTGTGTTATGATCCGAGGAAGGTCATGGGCATTGGTTAACCTTTTTTAATTGGTTTAATACTTTAATATTTAACTTTGGAAACTGATTTCATACTGGAAGTCAATTGGACTGATATGTTGTCATATTCATAGACTAGAATGGATTCCAAATACATTCTGTCTATTTCCCCCTTGCAAAAACAAGTAAATATTATTTACACAGAGGCCATTACATCATAACCAGGTGTACGGCTAACGTGTAACATCAAATGACAGACTATCCATGCACTTACAGTTTAGAGCAGCATTATGTCATCACTTGAACCCCAAATAGCTTCACTCGACAACTAAAACAAGCAATTGAAAAATGTCTTGACTAATAACAACCTCCCAAGTTAACCTTAAGCCATCACACATGTATTCCTTACTGTCCAGCATATTGGATGATATTAATCATCCACAATACACTGTACGTACACATAATCTACACGTTCACAAAATGGTTTGTGTTGATTTGATGCTGTCATTCCTGAGCTTTGTGCTGTGACGTAACAGCAAGCAAACTAATGATAGAGGGGAAAACCCAAACCTAGAATAGACGCACACATTGATATAGCTGTGGGATGTTTTTAAAAGGGGAGGAGGTAGTGGCATGCATTGGAATTAAAAGTAGGCCTGTGTGGGCTCACTGGGCTGAGGGCTCCCAGAACGGCAAGGTCACATCCTCTAATGTCAAGTAAACTGTTTTGAACTGTTGATTAATGAGGACACATCGTTAGCATCCTAGTTCCGTCTGGAGCTGTGTCATTATCTCCTTGGAGAGTTAGAATCTAGTCCATGGATGCACATTGCACAAGGAGAATCTTCATCTGTCTACACATCATTGGCTCCAAAACTTTTTCAGCTGAGACCCAAAAGATAAATCTCTTCCCGGGACCCAAACTTACAAAACATCCATTATGAATTATCCACAATAGTGGTTCTTCAGGTTCTACCAGTTCATCAACAGTAGCTGTGCCAAATGTTTTTGGCAATCTTCAGGCTTGTTTTGGTCTTACCCTCCACACTCATAATTTATTTGGTAGTTTATAAATATTTGAAGGTAGATTGCAATTTATTTGTTGTTAATCTAACTATCCCAGTAATTGAGTGGACTTCTTTGTGCTTAAACCTGGGTTTATCTGGCTGCAGCTACTACCTTACTGTCACTTCCAGTGATATGACCAGTCAATTAATGCAGCCATTGACATATTCGCACATCAGCCATGTTGCTCATTAATACTACTGTAGGTTTTCCACCTCCTGACTATGAAGTGAGACATGGGAATATGTTCCATTGTCTCATTTTATATCCCTTTTTTCCATGACCTGACGAAGATGTAATCTGCCATTGAAGCGTAGTATTCTTTCTTTTTTTTGTCTGTGCTTTGCACCCTGTTCTCGAAATAAAAAGGCTCCAATCGTCGTATCACGCTCCTGAGACTCACCGTATCATGCCTGATTTCGGCTTGAGGCACGGAGGAATATCTCTTGATCAATCCCTGCTTTTTTTCTTTCTCCTTGTGTCTTATCTCAGTGTGGCTCTTGTTTCTTTTGCAGGGCTGATGTTCAGTGAGCTGCAGCGGCCCTGCAGGGTGATGCTGCTGGTCAACCCACAGAGTGGGAACGGACAGGCACTGACGCTCTACAACAGCCATGTGCAGCGCATGCTGCATGAGGCGGGGGTTCCTCACACACTGGTCATCACTGGTGAGTAGCACGCGCAAATAGCAAAATGGAGAAATCACCTGGTCTTCTGCCAGAAATATGTTTTATAATGCGACTGTGTCCGACAGACTGGTTAAGACTCACCCGTCGCTTCCGCGTGCGGTGCCACTCAAAGCGACTACTGGGTTGGACTGCTGGATGCAAGGGGTTGGGCTGTTTATGTCTGGCAGACATAGTTGAGGGGTGAGGATGTCCTGCGTGCAGCTATCAATTGAACAAATTAATAATTTAATAAAATATTTAGGTCATGTCTTCATAGGCGAAAGGTTTCCAGAAATGTCAAAACATATCAGAATTATTGGGTGAATGCAGTACAAAATGTAATGTAGGTGGTTAATCGATTTGTTGATAAAAATAAACATATTAAAAATAGGCTTCTCAACTTTTTTGATTAATTGAAAAAGTAATCGATAGAATGACTGGTACAAATATAATCAATAGTTCCAGCCCTACAACAACACAAGCACATAGATGCACGCCAGGTACACAGGCTAAACAAACACACACACACACACACACACACACAGTTTTGTAAACAAGATATGGTTTTATCCCTTAATTTGCCGTAATTTGCACAGAAGAAATCTCTATCCCTGCCAATAGTATAATACACAAACACACACACACACACACACACACACACACACCAGATCTTCTGCTGAACAGTTCCTTTCTCTGCTTCTTTATCAGCCCATTTTCTCCCTCCCTCCCCATTTAAATCCTCAACATGGTGTTTGTGCTGTCGCCGTTATACACTCATCAATTGCAGTTGACCCACATGCATGCAGAGCTCTTATGCAATATATTGTATGTGTAGAAAGACACACTTGTGATACACAAATTGCATGCGCATGAAAATAAGTACACAAGTGCATCATCTCACACACACACACACACACACACACACACACACACACACACACACACACACACACACACACACACACACACACACACACACACACACACACACACACACACACACACACACACACACACACACACACACACACACACACCCTTTATCCATGATTTGATTTGATGTAATCTCACAGGGGGCTCATATTGATGGAGGCATAATCATCATCGTAATCTAAACTAATGATCATAATCGTGCCTTTCCATATTGGAGCAGCTAAATCGGTTCATGACTGGGGATATAGCAGAAAAGTCATTGGAATGTGTCATGAACCTGGAGAGCTGGAGCATTTAAATTATTTGGTGGAGGCCTAATGTGTCTGTCACTTTGAACCTTTTCCCTCGTGGTCATAAATCACCACAGTGTCAGACATACAGACTTTCACCACAGAAGGAGAGGAGGGGGGAGGGAGAGAAGGATGCACTTGAAATGTTCTTGTGTGTATGACAGAACATGAATCTCAAAATTGCTCATGACTTCAGATATGTGCTTTTCAGAAATGTAATCCAGGGTTCTATACATTTTGTTCTATACATTTTGAACTTCCCAGTAATGAACAATGTGTAGGCTACCGACAAAAACCCTTCACGTCAATGCCATACTGTGCGGTTTTTTAGTGCAAGAACATTAAAAACAAATGGTGACTGTATACGCATGTAAACTCATGCAAAGACCGTGGCATGCTTCCATAAAGGAAAGCAATTTGAATTGGAAAGTATGCAGGACAGAGACCTATTGTGCCATGATGTGTTGGTGGCAACGAAGTTCTCCATCTACCATGCATTACACAAAGTACAAAGTTAGAGGGTGGCAGTGGCCAAGAGATGGAAAAACCTAAAATCAACAGATTCGGAATATTGCTGTGTCGAGACAGAATATGAGACATAAACAAACGAAAGGACAACAATTTACAATAAAACCTTCCATCCTAATCCTATTCTATCCATTAGCGACCCAGGCCGTAGCGTAACGGTCTGGGCACCGGACTGGTAATCCAGTTGCAGTGTGCCGCGGGTTCGACTCCCGGACCCGACACGGCCTTTACTGCATGTCATCCCCCCATCTCTCTCCCGTTTCCTGTCAGCCTACTGTCTGTCCCTTCAAAAATCAATAAAAGGCGTAAGCCGCAAAAAAATATCTTAAAAAAAAAAAAAAGGTATCCATTAGCAAACAAAACCTTACAGGTAGGAATTAACTCATTGCAAAATTTTGGGCCGAAACAGATATTGAATATTGGACGATTTTAGCCGATTCATTTTATTTCGTTTTTCATTCCCAATATTGTGCCAGTCAAATAAATACATTTTCATTAAGAAATAACAGTTTCAGGGTTTTAAGGGTCAGGATTCATAACACTATCTTTTAAGTGAGACACAAATTCAATCAAATACACAGATTTATGAAACGACAGCTAATCCGGGTTAGTCCGGGTCTGCTTGTGCAGCACAACACAGTGCAGAAACAAATATTTCCCACTGATGAAAGAAAATGTTTTGTTTTTATTTTTATACTTGCATTACATAACACCAAGACTTGGAGTATAAAATTCCACGCTAGAAACCCCCCTAGAGGCTGTGCTGATCAAAGTTCTTTGAACCGACCTACAGTATGTTCAGAGAGGCTGGAATACTTTTCTAGCCACACAAAGTGAGTAAAAGGAGTGAACAGGCTTCTGCAAATATAATTACAATTGCTGATTTTCTTTTCTATAATACAGTTTCCCCTCTTCTATAAATGATAATGGGCAGCAACTTAAAATAGTCAATCATTAACATCAGAATTATTTATATTTTTCAGTTAACATTAACATAAGACTCTGACAAGTCCCTAAGTCCCTTATGGGGACTTTATTTTTCAACAAAGTTGGGTTCAATGGGCTTCAACTTGAACACCATAAAATCAGTCATAAGTCATTTAATTGCCATTAAAATAAATGAATAAATGGAGAAAAGATTTCAGAAGGTTTTTAGCTCATTTTGCAAGCATGCATGCACACATGCATGCACAGTTGCACACACACAGCTAAAAGCTTTTTTCAACTAAACTTCAACAGAGAACTCAATTTGTAAAGCATATTCTTTGGCTGTACTTCATGACCATTTAACAAGTAAATGGCTTTGACAGTTGAAAACAACAACAACTTAAAATTAGACCGCAAGGCCCTGAATCCCTGATACAGTTGTTGTCTTGAAATGAAAATTAGCCTGTGGCAGTGGCGGGGAGCAGTTTGTCGTTCCCTGCAGCTGTCCACAGCCACAGCCGACCTGTTAATATAAAGCTGGGGATTTAAGGTCTAATCAGTGTGACTACTGACTGGCTGGAGTTTTTACTGCCTTTGTTTTGATCGGGACTAGAAGTACAGTATGTATAGAGTTTCTCAGAGAAATAATAGATTTCAACTCTGGTCTCCATTATAAAAGGAGACTAAAGCCTCCTTTTAATCCACAACACTCAGACTCTCAATTTCTGGAGCCTTTCTCTTACTAGCCTCGGAAACCCAGACGTTTTATCTCTTACAGGAAGGAGGACTACATTGTTGGCAGCTGCCAGCTCATGTATTTCCATCATTCAGTAATATAGTCCATTAATAACTTTTGGGGCTGATTTCCCCTTTCGTGATGGACATGTAACAACCTTCAATCTGATGTGCCCTATTTTAGTCATGTCATTACTATTAGGCCTATATGAAAAAACTTTTTCAAAAGTTGCCAAAAACAGCTAATCGCAACATTTCACTTTCCACAGACACATACTGTACTAGTCTGTAACTGGAGAGAATATCTCTGCATTGTCTCCTTAGCTCACTCGTTTTCTATCCTTGGAGGATGAGAGAAGGATTTTCTGTACCGGCATCAGGAGTTACATCCTGTGCATATTGTTGAACGCTCCTCAGCTCAGTATCACACAGCTTCTCCATCTGCTTTTCCTGAATCAGCCCGGTGTGCTTAGCCAGGCTTCTCTGCTCATTAGAGCTGTGAGAATACCTACAGTGTCTGCCACCTTTCTTGCTGAACTCTGCTTGGTGTTTTACCTCCTGAATCTTCACAGATCATCAGCTGAACCTTTTTATATGCACTTTTTCTCTTGAGGAGAAAAAAAGAAACAGAGTGCCATTAGTAGAATCTGCCAGCACTTTCAAATCAAGTTATTGCCTCAGTAGTTTGGCTAGACTAGAGTCTTAAATCAGACCAATGGCTTGCTGCTTCTGTTAGACTGGAACATTCATTTGTCTCGCCATTGAGTGCCTTATTCTCTGGGTGATTAGGTGGGGTGGGAGCGGCCAGCTTGGGAGAGCTTTCTGTTTTGTTTTGTAATGTATGCATGGATGTATTTGTTGTAATGTTTTTGTCTACTGTATTGCTATGTATTTGCTGTATGTTGCTGGACCCCCTCGAAAACGAGATGATATATACGGCATATTCTTTTCTCAATAAAGGTTCATATATTGAGTTAAAAGATGCTGTTAGATTGACTGTACTTGGCCCCTCCCAGCTTATTAGTACAATCTGAACCCATTAAACTTGCATTTTAAAAAGCCTTTTTAGGATGGTTCATATTGATGTTACTGGTTGAAATAAACAACCACTCAATGCAGGGATTAGTAAGGGGAACAGCGGTATGGGAGAGAGGTATAACACACGCGCAAGAGCGTCCGAAGACCTTTCTCATGCTAATTTGCTCATATAAATGTCACCACATTAAAACACAATCAGTGCCGGGATTTCTTTCAAAACAGAAGCTCGGTGTGCCGGGCAGATATGGCAGCTTTTACTCTGAAAGCCGGGGGCTTCAGTTCTGTACAAAAACCGGGAGGCATGGCCATGGCTCAGTGGTCCAGGCACCTTGGCTGGTAATCCAGTCTGGCAGTGTGCTGTGGGTTCGACTCCCAATCCCGACGGCCTTTACTGCATGTCTTTCCCCCCCCATCTCTCTCCCCATTTTTCCTGTCAGCCTACTGTCTGTCCCTCCATAAAATATATAAAATAAAGGCGAAAGCCAAAAAAAAGAAAACATAAACCCCCCCCCCAAAAAACGGGAGGCATAATATTGCTTGCTTACCTTACGATGATTACGATAAAGTCTCTCTAGAAGCGTTAATATTCCGGGTGAGAGGCATGTTGAAGTCAGAAATGAAGACGGAAGTATAGCCATCTGGTCAAAACCACGGAGAGCTCCTTAGATTACGGGTGGTGAGCCTTTCTTTCTGATCCGTAAATAGGGAAGTGAATTGCGCAAGGAGTACATTGCAGAAGGATAGGCCAACCCAAAAAAAAGAAAAAATATCTGAATATATTTTCTCAGTCTGATATCAATGAAAAAGTGCTAGGACGTGCTAGGAATGTGCTAGGAATGACCGCGTTAGTGGCTGGAGAAACAGTACAGAGGCATTGGTAAAGGCTAACCAATGGTAGGTTTATTCACCAAATGAGCACTACAAACCGGCATAAATACAGGAAGCTCTCTACTCCCAGCACAGACTTCAGTTCACACTTCACTGGCAAAATGGCAGCCTTTTATACCCAGCTGGAGATAATGAGAATGTACTATCCCATTTACAGGGGTGTCTTCAAATGAGAACATACCATAAATACATACATAAGCATACAATAAATACATATAAATAAAGAAATAACCTTAAACCATACAAATGTGACGTCACACGTTTCTGTGAACTACATGAACTATACAAGTTATATAAGTCCTTCACTCTACAACATAAATAATCAATCACAACAGCACATCTTATCCCCCCCTGCTATCCTGACATGGTCCAGCCCAATCCTTACTGAAACACATCACAGGCAATTGTTAGGCATTCAATCAAACCTCAACAATAGAACTCCACATTATTGCACTTCCCAAACATATTGCATCTATAACCCACATTGCACTTGCCCCTCATGTTTGTTAATCACCAAGCATTTCCCCAGGTGGAACTCGTTGGCTGAGTGGCCATCTCAGCTAAACAGGAAACGGAATTCAACAATAAAATCATGATTGCAAAATACAACTGTGCAAGTTAAGTGCCAATATGCTGTGCAGAATAAGTAACAGAGGACCACTCTGTTACACGTGTACACACGTCATCGCAATCAGTCGGATTAGTTATGAGGTTCCCACACATCTTACGGTCTGAATGTGTTAACCCTGGCATCCCTTTTTTGTCATTATACGATAATATACGGCAACACCAACCAAGTGTAAAATAGGTCTTAAGTGGTTAAGTTTAAGATGTGCCCTGAAGTGAATCACCCATTCACGATATTAGTACAGTAAACGGTACTGTAAACGGCAAACCTTTGAGACAAAGCCGATCGTTGTCATCAGCCAATTTTTAGGCAAAATGTGGTCACCTGATAATGGCCGTCATCTGTGCGGTTTGCCATTTCTTTGTGCTGCTTTATTGTTAAAGCAATAATGCACAGGGCCTTGAATCTTTTGACACTACTGAGATGCTTTAATACATACATTCTTCAACATTAATCCTTCACTGTGTGTGTGAGTGTGCGTGTGTGTGTGCGTGTGCGTGTGTGTGTGTGTGTGTGTGGGTGTGTAGTTTTGTCCTGCATTTACACAGCAAAATCTGAGTGAGAATGTATGGAACCCTCTCATGAGTTAAAATAACACTGAGGATTTTACTGTGAGTGATGATTGCACATGTCTGTGTGTGTGAGATCAGATCAGATGTGTCTTCCTCTCCTCTCCAGCCTAGACGATGCTTGTCAGACAGTATTAAATGACTGCTACATGCTTGCCATCTGCATGTCCCCCGGTGCCTAATCTGCTTTGTACAAATTAGAATTAGTTATGAAAAAAGACAGATATTCGCAAGGGATTACTATTCATACATCTGTATGAAGCAAGCATGAACTTGATGACAAGATGACACCAAGGCAGCACCACACGACGATATGTTCCAAGGTTTATATGTTCTATTTGTAAATGTATGTTGCACATACATTTGCATTAGCCACATTACTTGCATGCAGAAGATAAGTCATTACGTATGCAAGATGGAACAGGCAAACTCAACGGGATGTTGGTCAAAAGGTGTGTGTGTGTGTGTGTGTGTGTGTGTGTGTGTGTCCTTTCCTGTTGAGCCCCACTTTGATCCCAGCACAGGTGGTGGGATCCCATCGACAGTAGACACCATGAGACAACACAATAATAATCAATGTGTGTTCAGTGCTGTCCCCCTCCCAGCAGGCCTGTCATAATTATTACATAATCGCCTAATCGCAATTATTTTTGCATAATTGTCAATCGTTTTCGTGTTGAAAAAATGGCCAAACATTTAAAAATATACCGGTATATATGTTTTTGTCATAAGCTTGTAGATCAACAATTTTTGCTATTTTGTACATTCTTTGGAAAGAAATAACAAAAATATGAAATGTCTTACTTGTCATATCTGTCCTGTGCAATTTGTGAGATGCAAAAAAGCTAATTGTAATGTTCCAATGTTCATTGGAAAATACAATTATATCATTAATCGCAGTTATTTGTGTGACAATTAATCGTCAACTTAAATTTGTAATGGTGACAGCCCTGCTTCCCCCTCTCTGTCTATTGGTGCACTTTGCTTGCTGATTGCAGGCCTTCAGTCCATCTAGTTTACAACTCCTGCATGGATACTGTGTGGGGGGATGTGATGTGACTGCACTGATAAGCTGGAATTGATTTCTCTCTTGCCTGCGCAAGGAAGAGAAGGGAATGAAATGTAATGTAAGAAGAGAAAGCCTGGTAATCAGATACTGTGTGTGTGTGTGTGTGTGTGTGTGTGTGTGTGTGTGTGTGTGTGCGTGCGTGCGCGCGCGCTGTATTTGCACTGTATTTGCCTGTGCGCCGCAGGAACATCTCTGTTTCTCTGCGTCTCAGTTTGTGGTTTCAAAAGAGGTATTGCTGCTACCGTTTGTGGACAGTTGTGTAATTGTTTTGGCACGGCAGCTTGTCAGTCTACTTAGAGATGTGATATGGAAGTCAATGGGAAAACAAGGCACAGTATGTTTAAATTGCTGAGACTGAGCGTGGTGTCTACATGAGAGGCTGCACTGCACAGCTAGTGGCTCAGTGGACCAACCCACAGGTGTGGGGGGGTAGACTTTTGTTAATCCCGTGGGGGAAGTTCTGTTCCAGGAGGCAAACCGGTGACCTTCTGATTCCCAGACTGCCTCTCTGCTCAAGCTATAGCTGCCCCAGGCAATGTCATATGAATCGATCAGTACTCCACCCTTCTCTATATTTTGTGCCTCTCCCTTTCCTTTCAGTTCTATTGTTTTGAAAGGAGAGTACGTGGTAGCATTAGCTGAGAGACGGGGAGCGAGAGAGAGAGATGTGATTGCTATTCAGTGTGGAAAAGAAGCAATGGCACATTGTGGTTTATGGTCCACTGCACTCGACTGGCTCATTTTCTTTTACTGTTCACAAGACTGCTCATGACCTTTCACCTTGAAGAATATACTGTATGAGAATGAAACAGTGAGACAAATGTCTCAGAGGTGCATGGATGGATGGATATCCACCGGGGACTTATTAAGCGTTCCAGAACACAACAGGCAGCAAGACAGACACACAGAACAAGAGTGCACTTTTACACTCTATGCACTTTTGTCTGTATAGCTGTATGTAGAAAATAGAAGCATTTAAAACCACACTCCAGTCTAAACTCCTTTTTTTTGTTCCCTGTGCGTGATTCCTCCATTAGTGCACGACTGCATGTAACCTTTTCCCTGACTATCGCAGAATAAGACAAAGGACAGTCTTCTAAGGCACAGCTCAAGCCTTGTAAACCACACAAATGAATTATGGACAGTGAGGATTTGGCTGCATACTGCCTGTTGGAAATGGGACAGCACACTGCTCACTGTGGGGGCATCACTTTAGATGGGTTCACACAGTTGAGAATGAAGGCTGTGGCAGAATGTAAACTGGGAACAATGTTGGAACACAATGCATCATTGATGATACATTTAGACAGTGGAAGAGTTAATGTATGATGGAAGTCTTAGGAACCTATACCTCAAGTTGAACAAGTGTAACAAGTTATAAGTTGGATAGTTTTATTCTGTAAGAATGGGTGCCATCTATTTATAGAATGAAGAATTTCTGGTTTTCAATCCCTTCCAAAAAGTACCTTTCACCTCGAGGAATGGAAGAACATATGAGAAACAGTGAATAATAATTAAAAAATATATATATATATATTATTTTAACTATTAACTACTAATACTATGAATTCAATTTCTTAACTATTTGTACATTCTACTTTTTACTGGCTCGGAAATACTGCCATGTAGCATCCCCCCTAAGAGATGTCTGTCCCTGTCCTGAAGGTGCCACCTCATCAGATTAGACGGCCCTAGTTTAATTTGATGGAGTGCTCCTGGGTAATTCAGCGCCCCTGATCTAATTGGCACTGTGATAGACACTTAATTTAAGACCCAATATCAGCTTTCTCAGCCACTTGATAACTGATACAGGGACTCAACGATGAGGGAAATGAGAGTTTTGAGTTTGGCTTACTGGGATACAAACGGTGTAGTGGATGTGTGGACCCGTGCGTGCGTGCGTGCACAGTGTTTCTCTCTCGGATTGATTCTCATTCATTAACTTGTTTCCTTATTTACACTGATATTTGTTTACTAGGGGAAATGTATTGTTCCGTTTTCATACAAAGTGTATGAAAACGGAACAATGTATTTCCCCTAGTAAACAAATGTGCTTTTATAGTATAGTTAAGTCAAGTGTATGATACACTTGACTTGACTATACTGTAAAAGCACACACACACACACACACACACACACACACACACACACACACACACACACACACACACACACACACACACACACACACACACACAGTGACGGTGCCTCTAAAGGTGGAATCTGTTGTTTTACAGAGCGGCAAAATCATGCCAGAGAGCTGGCCAGGGAGGCAGACCTGTCACAGTGGGACGCTCTGGTCATTATGTCCGGAGATGGACTACTGTTTGAGGTAAACGCACGCGCACACACGTAAAATATTTACTTTATTTGCATGATACATCTCTAAACCGATTATTCCATTGCTAAAACATTTATTTGATATAAATATGAGAACAGAATGTAAAAATATGGAACAAGTACGTTTCTGCCCAACAGTGATGACATACAGAGACATAGAAATATACTGTACATATAGAGTATAGGTACCTGGTCTAGTGTAATATAGACTGGCTTGTGATGTTCTGTACCAACATGGGGTTATTAGATCAGATTGACTGACAGGCTGCAGTGCAGGTAATGACTAAGGACAGCCCCAGCACATTCTGGTCCTTCTCCATTAGAATCTTCTTGATTCAAGCTGTCTCGTCTGTGTCTGGCAGGTAATAAATGGCCTACTGGAGAGAGCAGACTGGGAAGAAGCCATTCGCACTCCACTGGGCATCCTGCCTGGGGGCTCAGGCAATGCCTTGGCTGCCTCCATACATCACTACTCTGGGTGGGTTACACACATTGCACACACGCACACATGGAGTACGCCATTAATTAAGATTAAGTTAAAACTGTGATCACCTATTACCGCGTAGGTGAATGAGCCAAATAGATTGGCATACTAGAAGCAAAACTAGAACTGCACTCTGTCGCGTGCATACTTGCTTGTTGCACACTAGTAGTGCGCAAGCAGAGCGCGCAAGTACTTCCGACCGCTACAAACTGTCGAATCTCAGTAATGACTACATGTGCCTGATACGGCAGTGGTGCCAGAATGAAACAATGGTAATTGTTTTTATACACTTCAGAAACATAATGTTGTAATGAATACGTAAGTGACGACTTTGGATGGTGACGTATATGTCAATCAGTGCCTCCCAAGACTAAAACATATCGTCATTACGTCACCATCGAAAACCAATTACACTCTGGCATTGGGTCCTTTAATCCACATATTTCTTACGTCATCATTGGGAGCTATACATATATACTATGTATATATGTATAGCTCTATATATATGTCATTTGTAAGTTGATTAGCGGTATACTGTGGTTACTTTGCGCCGTACGCACGTCCCAGCCAACCCGCCATTTTTGATGCGTATGCACCGTCCCAGCAAATTGTGCCTGATACGGCAGTGGTGCCAGATTACATACATGTATACACAGGAGCATTACCTTTAATCCTCCCAACACTAAAACATATCGTCATTACGTCACCATCGAAAACCAATTACACTCTGGCATTGGGTCCTTTAATCCACATATTTCTTACGTCATCATTGAGAGCTAGTTATACATATACACACCATGTAATCTGGTCCCAGCAAATCAGGCACAATTTGCTGGGACGGTGCATACGCATCAAAAGTGGCGGGTTGGCTGGGACGGTGCATTAGAGCCGGGCGAAACTATTACTTGCACGCTCTGCTTGTGCAAGTAATAACCTGCATGCTTCAGGGAAATGCTTGAGGCTTTTGTGAAAACTTAATTTAAATAAACCATTACGGTACAGAAAAGGTCATGTATTTATTCTCATTACGTGTTGTTATGTACACTTACTTTGAAGAATACATTTCAGACAATACACACTATGTTAGGCTGCTGTTGTATACAAAGTACCACCATACCCTGCCTAGCCTAGGGTATGTGTAGTTCAGCAATACCTATTCTGATGCAAATAAAAATATACGTAGCCACAAAACTGTCATACTCCAAATCACGGGAGGAGTGCCTTCTCTGGTATAATTAATATACAATTTGTTGGCTGTCATACAGTACAATACTGTGGTTTCTGTTATTTATATTATGACTGCTGATTTGCTATGTACTAAATACCACTCACACAGTGAATTTTGTGTAGCAGCTGTGTTGTTGTATCTGTCTATGGGTGCAGCCCTGACATTGCCATACCTGTCAAACATATACATTTGCCCTTGCACTTAACCTTTAAGTTTAAAGGCCCAATGACACGCCCCTCGGGAGTTAAGAACGGCTATCAAACAATGCTATCATGATGATGACATCATCATGATAGCACTGTTTGATAGCCGTTGATTGCCGATAGTGGCAATAAGCTTTCCTCACCGACTTCTATGCGGGCTCGCCGGGCTTGGTGGCAGTAGTAGCCTAGCAACTTATGCTACTATTTTGGTGTCACATTTAGCTTCATACTGGGTGAAAGTCTCATTCAAAAAAAGAAAGATTCGCTCGGAAATCTTAGTTACAATGACATTGAGTTGACATTGGACCTTTAAAGGACCATACAGGCATCCATCCATACATGTCATTGTCTATTCTCAGATTTAGATGTAGATCGTTCATAGATTTTTACCATGAATGGCTTTTTTTGTGGCCATTAAAATATTATCGAACTTACATGAATAATTTCACATTTGCATAGCAGATAATTATGCTACTTTTGATGCTTTTCTGTGACGCTGTACCGCTGTACTACTGATCAATTAGGGCATTAATCTGCAACAAAACACTAAGTGTAAAATATGGAGAGCAGAGGTTCCTGCCCAACAGAGACTATATAGATGCATGATTTTGAGCAGTGCTAGCTGCTCCAACATTTGACTGTGTGTGTTTGTCTATCTCAGCACGGGAATTGGCCATATATGGCCATGTGGCATGTGCATATGGGACCGACCAACTTCAAACCTTAATGAACTACAGACCTTATTGAAATTAACTCAAAGGCACTGCTCACTTCACACTGGGTGTGATTTATTATTATTATTAAAGAATTCACCCCCCCACTGCTGGTGGTTTCCACAGAACATCATTCAATGCTGGAACAGAAATGACCCATCAGCCACACATTGTCTAATGTTCGACTCTAACAGCAACAATGACAAGAAGAGACCAGACTCTACATTGTTCTGCCCCCCCCCCCCCCCCTCTCTCTCTCTCCCCTCCACTCCTCTCTCTCTCTCTCATTCTGTCTCTCCTCTCACCCCATCTTTGTCTTTCTCCCCCTCTGTCTGTGTCTCTACCTATTTCACCCCCTATGTGTCTCTCCCTCCCACGGAGCAGCCAGCAGTATCCAGAATATCTACAGTATCTACACGCAGTGGTTGGTGCAGCTACAATGTATCTGTTATTATCATACCTCAGCTGAATGTAGGGGTTCAGCGGGGCTGTGAGAGCTGCATGTGAATCCAATGAGTGGCAGCTAGAAGAAGTGTGTCTGGTGGTGTTGTTATACACTGCAGAATGTAAAGAGTGAGTGAGTTCCTGGTCACGGCTGCATGGAACGTGTCCTTAGTATTATGCAATTTGAATGATGGGTCCAGTGGTCGCTAGTACAGTATGAGCTGATTTTAGATGTCACAGGCTATGTGAGCTGGACAGGTTGGAGATATGCCTCCCCTGAGAGTCTCCCTCTTCTGGTGATTTATAGTCGCTGCTATAATGATGATCACTATCCTGATGCAGTACATGGACAACACTCAAGTATTGAAGATGGGTAAAGCTATCTTCATCAGAGATTAGCACTGGCCATTACAAAACCATGGTGCCGTTATATTTGACTGAGTAGAATTATTTTGACCAACCATTATTTCTTTCTTGGACAAATGGACCAGGTAGGATGTTACATTCAATTGCATTTTAATATACAGTACCAGTAAGACGCTCTGAGGGTGAAAAGCGACCTCGAACTAAAGGGCGAGGTCTCGTGCACACAGACTGCCGGGCGAGCACTGTGAGACGCAGGATTTCATAGTAAATTCGGTCGCAATAAATCTAATGACCCTTTATGTCATCAATGATTCAATTTGTGGAATTATTAATGTAATTTATGACGATTATGTGTTTTACCACAAAATAGTTTTTGATTATCTTTCATTTTATACCCGGTGTACAGTAGATACTGAGCACGAGAGCTCTTTTTCAGCAACGCCCTGCTTCACTTTCACACACCGATCAGAAAGAAACATGAGAAGATGTGTTTAGATTGTATTATTTGAACAGCTAGACCAGTGAATATGATCAGGCTGATGAATATGGATGGGATTCTAGCCATGAGAGGCATTCAATTCCATTGAGGCACCCAGCTTTAAGAGTGTGTGTGTGTGTGTGTGTGTGTGTGTGTGTGTGTGTGTGTGTGTGTGTGTGTGTGTGTGTGTGTGTGTGTGTGTGACCTTTTACCCCTGCCTCCCAGTCTTACAGCTGATGCTGTCTTTGTTGTCTGTTGGCCCATGAGCTGATCTGTCCCTCATGATTCCCTGCTATCACCTCCCAGTTAATTTGAGACCCTTTACTGGTCAACGTTAGTTGGTCACCCCCATTCCTCAATGTCGGCTCAATTCCCAGATCCCATATCTGACAATACTACTCCCAGTAATTGCCACGCACGCACGCACGCACGCACGCACGCACGCACGCACGCACTCCAGCCAATGATGATGGTAATACCTTCTCAGATGTCTACTCTTCCCTCACGGACATTAGTAGCTGCATTTCAGTGGTGATGTTTACTTCTTCGCCCGGGGCTCCCCTCCCCATGCACTCCCCTGCATGGGTCCGCCCTCTATCCCACTCTATGGTGTTTTCGGACTCTTCTCGTCCCACTAATGCTCTCCCTTCCCTCCCCCGGTTCTCCAGAGCTGTGCAGGTGTTCGGTGAGGGGCTGTTGGTGAGCTGCGGCTTCCTCCTCTGCAAGGGCCTGGTGACCCCCATGGACCTGGCGTCCGTCCACCTGTCTTCCAGTCCACGCGTCTTCTCCTTCCTGTCGCTGGCCTGGGGCTTTGTGGCAGACGTGGACGTGGAGAGCGAGAAGTACCGGCACGTCGGATCCGCCCGCTTCACCGTCGGCACCCTGGTGAGGTTGGCCTCGCTCCGCGTCTACCAGGGCAGGCTGGCATACCTACCTGCTGCCCACAAGGAGGAGGACGAGGAAGGGGGACTTTTGGGCAAGCACACAATACCAAATAAGCCTTCGTCTTTCTGCCCGGCCTCCCTCGGTTGCCAGCCCTCCCAGGACTCTCCCCTCCACACGTTCCACAACTCATGCAACTCCAACAACTCCCTCAAAGTGAGGAGGACAGATGGCACGCCGTCTCGCAACACCAACAAGGCCCTCAGCGGTCCTCCCGACTCCCTGCTGTCGCCGCTGGACCAGCCAGTGCCCAGCGACTGGGTGGTGGTGCAGGAGGAGAACTTTGTCCTCATGCTGGCCATGTCCCAGTCCCACCTGGCAGAGGACCTGATGGCGGCGCCTGGTGCCACGGCGGACCAAGGTGTCATCCACCTCTTCTATGTCAGAGCGGGAATATCTCGCACGGCGCTGCTGAGACTGTTCCTGGCCATGGAGAAGGGCAACCATTTGACAAATAACTGCCAGCATCTGACTCATGTCAGAGTGCGGGCGCTACGGCTGGAGCCGCACTCAACCAAAGGGGTTATAACGGTGGATGGAGAGGTGGTGGAATACGGGCCAGTGCAGGCCCAGGTTCACAGGGGCATAGCGAGATTGATCACTGGATGACCCTTAATGGAAATTAAATTACCACTAAGGGTTCAACGAGATTATTCAAGACCTAGTTTATTTGTGGTTCCATCTCTGCTCTTCTCTTATGATGAGGCACACGTTTATCAGATATGATAATATACTCCTTTGTAAAGGTATTAAAATGTAAATTCCAAATTAAGAAGCTTACATTTCCAGCAATGGACGTATACCTGTATATTGTTTTAGTTGTTCATGCTACAACACGGTGAGAATTGCCACTCTGTTTACTTTGGGCTCGTTTTACACTGGCACACATGTTGGTTTTGCAAATGGTTGGGGATATTGCATTGACATTCATTCCATATCCTCATGTATCCCTAACCATATGCAACTGCAGTAAAGTCTAACCTATGAACTGGTTTGATGTCCACAGTTCTCCTTTAAACATAAGTCAATAATGAATGGAGCGACATTGTCATCTCCACTATCCCAAAATTGCTGCAAGTAGCTATTGTTTACGAATATTGAAATACAGTACAATGGGTGCTGTTATGCAATAGCGACCATTTTCAGATTCATGCCTTGATGATGACTCTGCACTACAGTGTCACGCAAGCACAATACACGTGTGTGCAAGACAATAGCCAGGAGCTAGCAGCGACATTATGACATTCTCTTTGCCCTCGTTTGAACAGAACAGAACAGAACCTAATAAGCTTTGTGAGTGTTCATTGTGAAATCAAGCCCCAAGTGTGGCTTACAGCCATGTGTCAATACTGTAGTTCAAAAGCTCAACCGTAGAGTAGGCCTAATGGACTGATGCACCTTGTTATGCAATGGAGTGAATGCAGGTGGTCTTCAACAATAAGGCTTGGATGACAATATTACTTCATCAAACAAATTTATAGATCGAAAATGTTTTTTATTTTTTACTTATCGGGCATAAGTGAACAATTTACTTAACTTTTATTTATCAGGCACAGGTAAATTAATGACTTAACTAAGTGCTTTAGTTTGGAACAGCCTCCTACTATCCACCCATACTCTATCTGGATTGATGATGCAGGATAGGCCTTTCCAAGCATCTCCTCTGGGGAGTCGGGGGTGGAGCAGCAGCAGTAATGTCGCTAATGTGTAAAACCAACCAAAACAAATATGATTTAACAGTGGTTCCATACATCAGCGTGGCCCGGTCTGCTTTGTCCTCCAAAAGAAAAGCTGCTTGTGCTGTTCAGGTTGGATGATTGATGTCTCATGGTGCCTCGATAAGCCATATCCCTCCCAACCCTCCTCCATACAGCCCCATACCCTTACTCCTTCGACACCCCCCCCGCCCCCCCTTTCATCCATTTGTCTTCCTCTGCAAGTGCTGCAATGCGCTGGAGAGCACTGCGAGACTCAGCTGCTCTTTCATACTGTTTATACAAACAGTCACCTCTCTCTTTTTCTTTGTCTCTCTCTCTCTTTCTATACACACACACTACACAGCCATTCCCCATGGGAGATGTATTGACGATCATCACCTGGGTGTTCTTACCACCGTGAGCATGAAGTCACACAGACACAGTGATGACTAGCCCTCACTGTGTCATGAAGTCACCCAGACAAAGAGTCTGGCACAGTGAGGGCTAGTCATCAGTCTGCCTCTTGGACTCCGTAGGCTCGCGTTCACTTGCACAAAACATTCTCATTTCCTGTTCGAATCCTGACGTTATTTGTCTCATCCAACTGACGAACCACTCTGCTCTTCTGTTCCGTTGTACTGTACTTCCAGACATGACCAGGCCCAAGTGAACGCTTTTGAAGGATGATTATTCTGCCTTAACCCATTTTGACCTGAGATCAGATTCTAAAAATGTCTTCTACATCCTGACAGTTTTCTGAAAAAGCTCATAGCGCGCCACTATGAGCTTGTAGGTCTGCTATTGAGCACGTTATGGGGGGGGGGGGGGGGGGGGTAGGTAGACACAGGTGGAGGCTAGAGAAGTAGAAAGATCTTAGTGACAATAGGGATGGGAGAGTGGAGAGAAGGAAGGGATGACGAGTAGCATAGATTCTAGGTTGGGGTATTGACTTGTTAAATGTTACATGAGGTGGGTGACATTGTGTTCCTTAACCAGGTGCCCTCCTTTCTTCACCTCGGACCGTGGGTGATTGTTTGGTTGCACCATTTCATTAACCCCGCAGTCCTGTGAAAACAGCTGTGTGTGTAATATATGAAATACAGTATGAACGAATCCTTCACTGATAGTTGATGCTGGGTGTTTATGAAGAAAGAATGACGTGTAGTGTGTAGGCCATTTGTGTGTATGCACCATGTACGTTAATGACATATTTAATATAAAAGAAAACTATTAATATGTTGATTTCTTGCCAATACAATTTAGGAAATTCATTTTAGGTGTAATTTTCTAATTGGCTGACCGATGGATACGTATAACAAGCATTGTTTTAACTGAATACTTATTTGGCACATTCTGCAATGATACTGACATTAAGGCATTTCAGTTTCCATCAGATGTGGGATAACATTTTGACTGAAAATCGTTTGAAACATAATTCAGATGGATTATACTTTTGAAATCAAGCACAGGATTTCACTGGGACTGATCCCATGGCCATGAACTGTATACTGCTTCTATTTTGCTTGTTGTTGGTTGGTGATGTATGTAGTGTTCCTCTATACCATTTGCTGTGCCTTGATTGTGCTGCCTCCCAGTGTTTAGAATAGGAATAGATATATTCACTTTCCATGACGGCCTGAAAGAAAGTAGCCTGGCTCCGGCCACTGAATCGTTAGCCACGGCCATTAAAAATATGGAGTGAAACAAAATGAAAATTCAGGCTAGAAAGGCAGCTCTTTGGCTGAATTTGAAAATATGTTAACTTGTTGATGCCTTTGAGAGTAGAAGTGGGTTGTTTCATTTCATAATGCTGCTTTGATTCAATATAATTAAATTGGCACAATGAGAAATACTATTCTTAATGGAGATTCAATGGGGCATCGCAGTGGTGGTCATTTTCTGTTCCCGTCGTTCCAGACCCCATTCATGTTTCCCATCAATTTACAATTTAGGCATTTAGCAGACGCTCTTAATCCAGAGCGACTTACATTAAGCAAGAACAAAAAAGCATGGGAATACACATAAAAGCATTTATCATGAAACATGCGTAAGCTAAGAAAGTAACAGTGGAATATCTATATCGATGTACATTGTGGTTCGGCATGATGGCCACCACAGCTATTCCCTATATTATTTTCTTCCCCTCTTTACAACCAAAGGCCTAACTTATGCTTCGGGGAAAAAGTGTCACTTCACCACATTGTCATTAAAGTGTTAACCAAAGGTTGGGTAGAACTCCGTCTACTTGGTGAAGGACATCGACCACTTAAGGCCTGAATCAAATTTCCACCTAGAAGCCTCTGAGATTGAAAATAGAATAAGGACAAGCAAGAGTGTCCCAGTTTTTATTCAGCCTAACATTTTAGATGACTAAGACTTATGCTCAATTTATGCTCCAATGTATAGGTCTACTCCTTTGGCACAACAGTGTCGCTTGCTAATGAGATGCAGTTAGCTTGGAAACATTGTACTACAGAGTGTAATTTACGCTATAAACCGTGCTGTTAGTACGTGAAGGTACATTACAAGAATGTCAATTCCAGTCACACACTCAGACCCCAAAGATATACTTGATATTGATTTGTCTTACTGCTGCTTCTGAAATATTATCTCACGTGTCTAAATGTTTGTGTGGGTGTGTGGGGTTATCTTGACTGAAAGACTGATTTCTGTACTTGAAAATTATATAGATTTCTATTTTTTTTCCACTTTACAAATAAAGAATTTATGATGGGGGAAAAAGTAATCAAATTAAGCAATCTACTGGAGTGATTTCTATTGACCAATAAAATGAAAATGGATAATGTGACAGTCTTCGTCTTCTTTCGGTCAAACTAATGGTACATTATTTATACTGTATAGTGAGCCCATCGCCAATTTACTTGCTCAACACAGACAACATGAGAAAATGTCAAATTAATAATCCTGTCCATGGAACGAAATATTGGAAGTAGGGGCGGGGGAGCATACATTTCATTTTGGGGGTCATTGACATGGAAAGAGTTTGAGCACTGCTGATGCAGAAACATATGTTTTTCAGAAAACGTATTGTGCGAGTGTCCGCTTTCAGTTGTGGTTCTTTGACTTCCACAATGTGAATACAATGACACCAGACTCAACTCAGTGCTTGGATATTTGCAGTGGTGGAAAGTAACTGTACTTAAGTGCAATTTTGAGTATCTCCAAATTTAACTTACTACATACATTGTGGCATTTCTACTTTTACTTAAGTAAAACGGTACTTCAACAAAACAAATTCCACCCAGTTTTACACATGTGATGTGACAACGTTCTGATTCTGAATATTAATACATTTACCCAGTGCTAATACATTGTGGTATTTCAAATACCACAATGTATCTCCTCTTTTACTTCACTTATTTGTGACATTAGTAATGTGGAGGCATCCATCTACTGTATTGTCTGCAACGTGTAGTTATCTACACAGCTCATAACGTGTAGTTATCTACACAGCTCATAACAACGTGTAGTTATCTACACAGCTCATAACAATAATCTAAATGGACAAATAAAAGCCACAGTGGTATTATACTGCTTGCAAAGTTTAATGCATCAATTTATACAGTCTGAATGCAACAAAAGTAAACTGTAAAAAAAGAAAAGGAAAAGAAAGAAAGGGTACAATATTACACTCATTTTTATACATTTATGCCCCAAGCATTCACATGACTACTTATACTCAGGTTTCAGTTAAATATATATGTATTTATATATTTATATAGTCATGACTTCTGTACAGAGGGAATCAGGCTACAAATCAACTTCATCAGTTACTTTTCTTAATATATCAATAACAGGCCACTGTGGAAATGTAGACATCATACAGTCAAGTCTTGTGTTTAGCCCATTCAGGAGGCTTAAAGCAACATGTTACATGCTTTGGCTATAAAATAATTCTTGCAATAACAATAATGGTTAGATCTGAATAATATACACAGAAAATTGTACATAGCTTCATGTGCTTGATCTCCCTCTGCATGTTGTTTCCGAGAGCTAATCAGGTTTACATTTTCCGTCTTCGTTAAGAAAAAGGGTTAAAGATTTATGTGTGGCACATGGCAATCATGTTGCGGTGGTCACCAACTCTAATCTATTAGACCAAGCAGTGACCATGTTTTAGGCCCCTGACTGTAATGGCTAAATTATACTACGGCTGTGTCTCTTGCTGAAAATAAAACCGTCAAGCAGCACATTCATACTGTAAAAATTTGGGCTCAAGAGAAAATACACTCCTCCTTCATGGATTGAGCACTGGGTGAGTGACAAACATCAGGAAGTGACGAAGACGCAACAAAATAAGGCTACATGCAGTAGTTAGAGCAGCCCATGACAAGCACACAACAAAAAAAAATCAGGAAGAGGGGCAGTCATGGAAGACTGACTGCAATGAATGGTATTGCAATGGAAGTTTAAAAAATAGACATAGTTGGGAGGGTGAGCGGAACAATGTAACAGACAAAAGCAATGCACCCTCATTAATATGTTCTCTTTCGTCACATCACAACTTTAGTTTTGGCTCTCACTCCCTCACAATGGCACAATGTACTCTCATTCAAAACACTCTTAAGGATCTTTGTTCAAGTAAAATGCTAGAGAGACAACTCTCCTTTTATTTCACAGGTAAAGCAAGCACAAGGGGTCTGACTGACCTGTATTTCATATTATAATCACAATAAGTGGCAAAACAGCAGTATTATGTTCTGGCTAGGCTGTTACTTATGGATGTCAACATATTATTATAATTACCCAGGAAGCACTATCAAATCCATAAGTTTCAAATTAGGTCGCAGCAAGTTGATTCACAGTACTTTGCAGGACAGAAACATCGCACAACACGCAAGCAGAGAACAGCTCGCCAACTTGGAAAAAGTAGCCTTTCACGAGAAAATGCAACCAAAAACACTATGGCGTAAGTAATAAAAGGTTATAGGCTAGGAATATTCTGAACATGAGTACTGTGTAACATCTTTTAACTTGAGGCGTTTCTGCAAAGGCAAATTTTGTTATAGCTGGAAAATGAATTCGAAAACAAATTCACACTGGTGTCCCAACAAGGGAATTTGGGTTCAAAATGGGTAACTAAACTTATTCTGTGGCTTTAACAGTTCCCATTCGGGGGAGCTAGACAGTTATTAGTGTGCTTCAGTCAGGGCAAACACATCAAAACAACTTCAGCATCAAACTTCTATAGTCATTTAATTAACTGCACGTGCATGGAAGGGAATACAATATGACTTAAGTGTACTGTAAGACTTCTCCAGTTATCTTGGAGGGGTGTGGGACAGAGGTTTATCTTCAATACAGATCTGGGTTCAGTTATCTTGGAGGGGTGTGGGACAGAGGTTTATCTTCAATACAGATCTGGGTTCAGTTACGTTATCAGAGTCTCTTTACAGACAGACTCAAGAATCGTCATGGGAAGTAAAAACAGATCAAAGTTCTGTACTAAAAAAAAAAGAACTCTGCTTGGAGAAAACACTGGAATAGGTTGTAGTATAGCCGAGCGTGTGTGTACTGTATGTGTGTATGTGTAAGAAATGTCTAAAGCATGGCGCAAGCAGCTCTTTATATATGATGGTCTGAGATCAGTTAACAAGAACAATTCAAGTAAGGCAACATGTCGAGATGAGATGACGGAATGGATGCTGTATCTGTTATTTTTTTAGTTTGTTTTTGTTTTTGAAATTGTGTCATTTGCAGTGATGTGGGTCCACTTCCGTTAACGATGGCTGAACTCAAGAATGGGGGACAACCTAGTGGAGGATAGGGGGACAGCTCTGGAGGATCAATGGTGAAACCTAGTGGCCATCCTATCCTAAACTTGCACAAACGTGAATTTGCCCGCATCGCGTATCGTGATCTTAATTGAGTCAAGAGGAAATGTTAGCCTACAGAAGCAGTGCAGCCTTGTATAAGTTTCTAGAGCCGACCTTAAGCAGCATGGAGCCATAGCTCCAATCGGACCTCCGCTGCAGAGCTCCAAGATGAGGTTTCACTGTGTAGGGTGTCGGCAGAATGCGACTCCGGCGAACGGTGGCCAATACCGTTGATTCTTTTTTTTTTTAAGAATCAACAATTAATGGCCACTGGTCGCCGTTCTGCCGGCACCCTACGTAGCGGGACATCATCTTGGAGCTATAAAGCAGAGGGAGAGGTTCTAAACGGGTCTACAAGGAGTACTGTGGACACGAGGAGAGGGGCCGACAGTGGAGCACTCTCCTCCTGTTCTAGGCTTGTTTGATTAAGAGCTTCATCACGACCCACCCTGACCTCCAGAGGTGATGATTATGTAAACTTTGTCACTCAATGATCGCTGCGTGGTTCAGTGCGTGCAAGTGGATGGGGGGGGGGGGTGCATATGGGTTAGGGTTACGGGGTGTGGACCACAAATTAATGTAGCAGTCATGGGAGGCAGTTTTAAACATTCAGATATTTGTATGGGTATGTGGTGTGCGCATGTGTGTGCGTGCGTGCGTGTTTAAAAAGAGAAAGGGAGAGAGAAATAGAGTGAGAGAGAAAAGAGTGGAAATCGTACAACTAGTAACATCTACTTGAAAAAAGGAAAGAGGAAAACAAATAATCTTCCCGACCTACAGTTTCTATGGCCTCTGCCAGACCAGATTGTCCATTAGTATACTGTAGTGCAGGGCGATACAGCCATCAGAACTGTGTGTAGGATGCCCGTTTGCGTGTGCATGTCTACGTGTGCATCTGTGTGCATACCACGCAATGTCATAACAAAGTCAGCGTTGGATTTCTTTTTTGCGGTCTGATTGACAAAGCAGACAGATATGTGTTGCCATCAACACCCATCTTGTGGTCGACCGCTGGAGGCAAGATACGGGATTGGGGAGTCAATGGCACCGTTTAGTCTAAATGGTCTGTTGTGTTCCATGTTTTTCTCTACACTCCAAAGTCAAAACACAACTTCCAAACAAGACTCCAGTTCCACTTCCAGGGGCAAGTGTCCACATGCTTAACGCATCCATGCCCTCTAATGTGTCGGCTCTCGATACGTGTCAAATATCCAATCCACTATTCCCACAAGTACATCTGGCTTCTGTAGCAACATTGAAGGAGAGACACGTAACCAGGTCACATATCCACAGCAAAACACTGTTCACTGTTCTGATGTAAAGTGCTATGCTGTTCTCCTGCCCCGTGGTGTTGATTTGTGCCGAGGCAGGTAAAAAGGGGGATCCGAGGTTGGGTAGTAGCTAAAAAAGCACTAGGGGAACGATATGGGGAGGGTAAAAAGGATCTGAGCATAGATATGGGGCAGAGAAATGAGCAGAGGCTCAGGCAGTACTGGGCACACAGTACATCTCTGATGAGCGGTGCAATGGACCATAGAGAGATGGCAGGACCCAGTAGAGTAGAGTACCAAGACCTCAGTGGATTGAGGAGGATAATGCGTTTAAGAGTAGGAAGTCAGATGAAAAGAGCAGAAAGGTTACAAAGGGTGAAGTGGGTAAACCGTTGCTGTGGGAGGAGGGGGAGGCACTTACTTGTCCTCTGTGTGCTCGGGGATGCCGGCCTTGACCAGTGCGGCGCGGTACTGTGTCAGCACACTTTGGACGCTCTTCATGAAGCCCTTGGAGAGCGGGAAGAGAGGGAAACCAATGTCCGGGTAGCCACTGCGCTCGGGAAGGAAACTCCGGTAACTCTTTCTCCGCTTCTTTGGTCGCACCGCCGGCTGCTGGCTTCCTGCTCCCGCCGAAACAGGGTCCGACACCACCACACCGCGTACCGCCGGGCCGGCGGTAGAGACGCTGCCGGTCTCGGCTCCGGAGGAGGTATTGGCCGCCGCGCCGTCGCAGTCAGAGTTCTGGCTCAGCTCTTGACCGGAGACCGCAGTGGTGGAAGGGCTCAAACCCGAGTCCTCCAGCTCCTCTTCCAAAATACAGCTTCCAATCACATCGTGATTAATCGGTTTATTAGGGCTGCTTTGAGCTATGGCCTGCACCGATGACTCAGAGCCAAGGGTCACCTGTTCATCCAGGGATTCCACCGATGGGGGTCTGTCCCGGGAGGACTGAGACTTAGAGGGCAGGGGTGCAGATCCCCTCTCTGAGGCCTCGTGAAGCTCCAACCAGGCGTCCAGGCGGTGGACGAGCCGCCAGCCACTTGTGGAGAAGTGCTCCTGGATCTCCTGGCTGAAGACCTCGATGGGGGACTGCAGGAGTTGAGTCATGGACTGGACCATCTTGATCAGGGCCATCTCGTTATAGCAGCGGCTGTTCTCATAGCCTTCCTGCAGCCCTCGGTCGCTGTCGAAGCCCGCCTCGTTGTAGTAGGGCTCGTTGACGAGGATCAGACCTGTGGGAAAATTATATGATAGAATTACTTCAAAATCTATAAAGCATGCTACCATCGAAAGTTTAGTTGATCTACATTAATTTGTACAATAATGATGAAAAAACAAAACAAACGACAAAGCAGAATTTCCTCCAGGTCAAATAACATGGGAAAAGAAATGTTGACTTGATGTTTAGTTTTGATCTTTGACCTTTTTGACTCACCTTGTATGGAGATAAGAACCTGCAGAAGGCTAGACTTGCTGGTCCATCTTTCAGTACCCTGTGGATCACATCACCATATAAATAGGTAGATATGCAATGCCATTTATTTTTTATACAGTAAAGCCAAAATGAATTATTTGTCAGTAACCTTTTTTTGTTTCGACCAGAGGTCGCAGATAACTATGAAATCTTGCGTTTTTGACACCTAAGCCACAATTTATTTGTTTAGCCGTGCCCGGCAAAAACTAGTGTTCTCAATAGGCCCGAGATTGTAGGCCTAACCATACCTTGGGCCCTCAACAAACCTTGCATGTTCAATACCATGCCCCCGCTGCCACCCTTAGATCTCCATATATGGAGCTGACCCGTTCTGACATTCCATATCTTGATCTGACCTCATCACATCCTGTAAATTCAATACTCCATATATAGCCAGTGCACGCTTCTCACCCCCAGGCGAGAAGCCTGGGGGCTCATTAGATTAGAGAGGCAGATGGCCGCCCACCCTAGAGTCTGGGTCTGTTTGACACTTCTTCCAGTTAAGGTAGAGTTTTTCTTTGCCACAGTCACAAAATTGCTTGCTCAGGGTGGGACTGTCGGGTCTCTGCACTACATGTAAAGTGTTTTGAGACAACTTGTGATTTGACACCGATACATTTTAATTTGAATTACTTAGAGACTCTTGCAATAGAAGCAGCTACACATGAATATATGGAGTAAAAGTTGTATGCCACCACTAAAAAGATGTCGGACCAGCAAACCAGAAAGGCTTCTCTGCATTTATTATATTATATAAATTATACTGTATATGGATTGGAAACATAATTCTACTGCCTTTTCTTAATTTGTGTAAATCTACTACTTTATGCCTAATTTGAATGCCGTTTGGTTTTGCACATCTATCAGATACAGTCTGACCAGTGATACCTAACTCTATCAGATACACAGTCTGACCAGTGATACCTAACTATCAGATACACAGTCTGACCAGTGATACCTAACTATCAGATACACAGTCTGACCAGTGATACCTAACTCTATCAGATACAGTCTGACCAGTGATACCTAACTCTATCAGATACACAGTCTGACCAGTGATACCTAACTATCAGATACACAGTCTGACCAGTGATACCTAACTATCAGATACACAGTCTGACCAGTGATACCTAACTATCAGATACACAGTCTGACCAGTGATACCTAACTATCAGATACACAGTCTGACCAGTGATACCTGGTAACTCTTTGGAGCTTCCAGAGCAAACGTGTTGAATACTAATGCCTACAGCATCCTCAGATCTTTTCTAGCTAGATACGCCTGATTTCTAGGTGTGCGAAAGCTTTTTCCTACAAGATTTCTCTAGATAGAAAATGGTGAGCAAAAGGCTCATATACATCAGATAAATAAACTATAAATTACTATAAAATAAAAAATAAAAAGTACTAGCAGGTGAATATTCAGCAGCATCACAAATATTCATATAGTAGACAACTCATTTGTTCTCAAGTTAATGTCTTTATTCGCAGACGCTCAAAATAATCAACCTTGTTCTAAATAAGAAAAACAGGCGTGTGTGTGTGTGTCTACACAAAGCGAAACAGCTTGAATCACCAGGACAATTAGCCCTTTGCTAAATCCCACCCCAAAAAACGATTGTCCAATGTCAATCCAAATAGTTTAGCAACTGTCGTTATGCAGGTCAAGCTTTCGCCACCTCATAGTGTCAATGTTATTTTGCATGGCATTGGCTGTGTTGTTAAACATTTACACAGCTTAACGTCAGGAAAGGTACACGACTGACACACCCAGGTGATGGCAATAATATTAATGACCGTAGTCTTGCCATGCAACATAAAAACTCCTGTCGGGCGGTTGTTAAAAGTTGATTTCCTCGTATTTCTAGTTTATTTAAATAATGTCATGCACATTTTGCCCAGTGCATAGCCTACTGCGGGCCTGGTTGAATAGATTTAGAAGACATTTTGAAGTTTTTGCTTCTGAAATGATCCATTATTTATATGGAGAAATCCCGTCATTTAACATGCATCTCAAGTTGAGAAGGACAGCTTGACCCGTCTCTTCGCTGCTGACGTGCCTATTGGACAAGGACGGATTGGGGAGGGACTTAGCGAAGGGCTAATTGTCATACTGTAGGATAGTGGTGGATAATGGTATGTCACATTTAGCCAAATACAATTTCAGGAGGAGAAAATAATTGCACTTTGATCTCAAAATGCGAGTGAGGCTTTAAGTGAGTTGCAACAGGCAAAACCAAACTCACCTTGCCAATCCAGGTGCCCAGGAGACTGACGCAGACCTTGCCGTTGTCGTAGAGGTTGGGGTTGAGGCGCCCGCTGCACTGGGACAGGTAGCGGAAGAGAGGCGGTACAGAAGGGTAGATGTTGGGCAGCTGGATGTCAAACAGGAACAAGCCGTCCTCGTATGGTGTGCGGGTTGGACCTTTGATCAGAGCAGAGAATATATCCTGTAAAGAGAAGACGGGGAATTAAATGTTAGTATTTTTATGAGCTTGTTAGACGTAGAAGTTCTTTATTTTTATGATCAGTACTTTATTTTGACTTTTTACAAATAAACAGAAAAAACAAACAGCAACAACAGAATACGTATGTATGATCACAAAAACATAATATATAGACGTAGAAGTTCTAAGTTATTGTAGGAGAATGATTTATTTAAATTGAGGTTCAAGGATCGAAGAATAGAACTAGAAGCGACATATGGGAGGAGAGAGGCTTTGTATTTAGTATTATAGAGAAATGTGCTTTTGGGAAACTTATGCTAAATACTTTTTGCTCGTGTGTTCATTTGTTGATGGCCATCATACCATGCGATCTTCAAAGGTTTTGACCATGATGCCGTCAGGCAGAGAGGTAGCCAACAGAGCCATCTCTTTCCTCACTGTGCTGAAGAACTTCTTAGCCTCCGCTGGCTGGAATTCCATCTTCTTAAAAGTGTGTGTGTCTGTGGAAAAACAATACAAGAGGAGATCATGTTTATGGAACAGCAATAGAAATATATGGTAATTTACATATACTGTTTGTGCGTGTGAGAGAGGGAGAGTGTGTGTGTGTGTCTGCAAGCCTGATTTATGCTTTGCTATAGTTCTGAAAATAAGTGTCAGTTGACAATAAGTTTGTGAGGACACTCGTCAAAGTTGACATTTATTAGCGGTTCATGCAATGCAATGCGTTCATGTCTAGTGGTATGGTTCAGTTCAGAAGCCACATGGCACGACATTTTAGTCGCTGAAGCATACTGTAAATTAGGCTTAAGGCTGGAAGACAGTCTGAGAGATACAGTTATGGAATAGGAATAAAGGCAGATGTGATAAGATATGAGGAAACATATTGGGAACTGCTTCCAAAAGAACAGAAATGTGCCTTCAGAGACAGATGCCATCACAGGGTCACTTTAAACGGAGACAAATTGCCAGACAGAATCTCTAATTACAAATAAACGAATGAAAACAGACGCCGATGAGATTTCTGTTGAAGCAGTAATGGCAGATTGATGTCATTGTTGTGATGTGCCAACCACTTCTGTGGTTCTCGTCAGCATAACTTTCACTTTGCAGGAGGCTGGTGTAGATCAGATCAGCCCGTGTTGTTGTGACCAGTCACATTTAGTTGCAGTACACAGCAGTGGTCAGTAAGAGGTCATGATGCAAGGACTTTAATAAAAAGCAGTGATGGAAAATAACCAAGTACATTTACTTAGGTACGTAGTACGTACTGTACTCCGTACAATTTTGAGGTCATTTTACTTTACCGGAGCATTTCCAATTTCCAATACTTTTAAGAAATTGCGTCATGTTGCAGCTAAGTCTATGGACTTTAATGTTTGTTTAGGGTTGTCATGATGCAATTTGTTGACAGCCAAGTCTGTAGACTTTAATGTTTTAGGGCAGTAAATTCTTCGCAACATCAACATGCCTGGGCGCCGCTCACTTCACACAAGTGTGATTTTCTTACCTGGTGACCACTCCAGCACAGAGAACACCTCTCCCCTTGCACTGGTGAAAGTGACTCCAGGTTTCCCCCCGCTCCCCTGGCACAGTACTGGTGTCGACTCACTGGGCCACTCGGGACCACCCACCGGTGTCTGGGGGTCCGGCTGGGGGTGCTCCTCCCCAGCTCGCTCTGCCTAAAAGAGTTGGCATGACCGATAGTGAGAACATTATACTGTAATTGGTCAACAAATTGCCTTTTGGTAGTGTTCGCTATCTAAGCTTTACAAAGGCGTAGTGAAGATATCAAATCTGGTATTATTAGTCATTTATGCATATGCTTACTTCCAGGGGGTCTACTTGTACATCAAGCTGCATCACGCTACAGAAACAGGAGATAGGCTCCTGCCCTATGGGCCCCATGGCTCGGCAAGGCTACTACTAAAACAGCATGGTGATAGATTCTACGATAATGTAAATAATGTGATATGTCCGCAACTCTGCATGCTCACAGTAACGGCCATGTATGCCGCTAGTGCTGTAAACGTGTGTTCCGACCACGGTCAACCTTTTTTCTACAGACAGAGGAGTCATCACAGCTTAAGGTCATACTAAATATTATTACTGTTTATGTCTGCTCAGTGCTGTGAAATGGGTATATAGCAGAAGAGTATGAGAGCATTACCAAACGTTTAGGATAAAATCATGTATTACTACAATACTTACTAGGGATGTTAATAGCTAATTGATTAATCGGCATTAAGAAATTAGTCAATTAATAACTAATCGAATTAATCGATTAGTTTAATTTCTCATACAAAGATGCCATTGCCTGGCCCTGTTTCATAAATGGTCAAATAACTATTTGATTAAGGAATATAATATGCCTTTTGTATTCTCTCTGTATATCAGCAAAGTGTAGATTTTTATGTTAGACATTGAGGGAAATTAAGATTCTCCGATTAAAAAACAAAAACAAACGCCGCTTATCAACTAACCGGATAATCGATCAATAAGCTTATCAAAACTATCAATAAGTCAAATGCATTAATTGATCATTCCCATCCCTAATTACCGTAATTTCCGGACCATAAGCCGCTGCTTTTTACCCATGATTTGAACCCTGCGGCTTATACAACGGTGCGGCTAATCTATGGATTTTTACAGCCAACGCAGAGCCATCTCAGGCTCTGAGCTAACGTAGCTGCGGCTTATAGTCCGGTGCGGCTTATAGTCCGGTGGGGCTTGTATATGGGATTTTCCCTAAATTTGGCTGGTGCGGCTTATATTCAGGTGCGGCTTATAGTCCGGAAATTACGGTACTTACCGTATATTTCCAAATAGTAGCTCTACCTTAAATAGATCAGTCTACCAAATAAATAAAAGCCTGCTGCAAATAGCCACCATGTTCCTGTTAAACGCCCAGGGTCCAAATCGATTTTGCATATTAAACGCCCAGGCTACTATTTGGAAATATACGTTATGCATTGAGACCGGATTCTCTCCAACTAAACATGACAGAACATCAATAGTGGACAGACAGAATCCCCAGGGGACAGACATAATCCCCAGGGGACAAAACGCTGTCCTCCTTCCCTTAAGCATCAGACCCACATTGGATGACTCTTTGTGATTTTCTTCAAGAAAATCACAAACCTCTGCTCCTGCCGCCGCACTGCTGCCTGGACTCCCCACCACGGCCTCCATCTTGTCCTCCTCTACGATGGCCACGTTGTCCAGCGTCTTCCTTAGGTTCTCCTGGAGCTTCTTCATGTCGTCCAGGAAGCGCTTCTCCTTGGTGGGTTTCTCAGGCGCTGTGGGCGTCGCCGAGCTCGCTACGTTGGCGGCGGATGATGCAGGTTCGATGCAGGTGGGGGAGGTGGGTGAACCGCCGGTCCACAGTTGTTCCACCGTCATGTTCTTTAGACTCTCCAGGATCTTCAGCGCCTCCTTCAACTCCCTGATGCCACGTGCCATGCCCTCCTTGCCGGCCTTCTCGGCCCCGTCGGAAGGCCCTCCCAGGGCCGGGGTGTTCTCTGGGCAGACGCAACCACCAACCGCGGCTCCTTCACCTTCTTCTCCTGGGGTGGTGGGAACCAATTTGCTGCACTCCTCCGGTGGGATGATGTAATCTGAATCCGTGGGTGTGGGGGCTGGGGTTGCCGTAGCGGAGACGTCTAAGTTTTTGTTGACACGACTGTCGTCTTCCGTGGTGAGACCGTTGTCCGTCTCCCAGCTATCACTTTCGTCCTCCCACTCCTCGGTAGACAGACCGCTGCTGGTCTCCTCCACTGAGTCATAGTCTGTTTCCTCGATCTCTGACTCCACGTTGTATAGGTGCTGTGTGCATGGACAGGGGGATTTTATTTTTATTTTTAGTTATTGACATGTTATTGACACATTCACATTCAAATTTTGTCAATCTATGGGATTTTTCAGTGGAACCAGAAATCCACACCCACTGCTATGCCCTATAGACCGATTCCGTACCGGTTTCATGGTCGCAGCCTACGTATTTCCTGTAGGCGGACTCGACATAGCTGCGGGAGTAAAACCCTCACCAGACGCACCTCTTCCACTACAGTGAACGGCAGAGTGACTGATGTTAGTTTGCCTCAAACTTTACTCCTTTACCTGCTTTTTTACTAACACTAACATTACAAAGATGCCCAGAACATCGAGATGAACCTGTGTAGTTTATGGCTGCTCCAACAGTAGTGGCAACATAACAAATAAAATAAAACGGAATGTCTAATATACACCGCGATGGCTGAGACCAGAGCCATTGAGTAATGGTTGAGACAAAGCAGTGAAGAATCCTGCAAGATACATAATTTCAGTCTTACCCAATACCCAATCTTTCTGTTTTATGAACACAAGGCTGCTGTATTTTATACCTCATACTAAGCATTTAAAGTATGGGGTATAAAGTACAGCAGCCTTGTGTTAATAAAACAGAAATATTTGGTATTGGGTAAGACTGGCGTTATGTATCTTTCACTGCTTTGTCTCAACCATTGCTCAATGGCTCTGGTCCCCGCCAACGCGGTGGATATTAGACATTCCGTTTTTATTTTATTTGTTATGTTGCCACTACTGTTGGAGCAGCCATAAACTACACAGGTTCATCTCGATGTTCTGGGCATCTTTGTAATGTTAGTGTTAGTAAAAAAGCAGGTAAAGGAGTAAAGTTTGAGGCAAACTAACATCAGTCACTCTGCCGTTCACTGTAGTGGAAGAGGTGCGCCTGGTGAGGGTTTTACCCCCGCAGCTACGTCGAGTCCGCCTACAGGAAATACGTGGGCTGCGACCATGAAACCGGTACGGAATCGGTCTATGCCCTATAGCCTCAGGTCTTATAATTAATATTATGCACATTTGACATACAATTTGCTCAGACAGTCCACATTCTGTACGTGAAGTTAAATTTAAACCGGTGATGCCGAAAAAGCTCATGAATATGTATATGTTCTGATGAAGATCGAATAAGATCGAAACGTTGACGAGCAATACAACTTCAGAGGAGCCTTTTCAGCATCACCAGTTTACTGCAGACTGTTGATATTTCTGCTTGTCTTGCTCCTGGGCCACGGTTGTGCGTGCACTATCTTCCTTCATCAATTTGAAATGGATCCATGGTTACCTGTGGTAGGACGATGGTCATGGAGTTGTCAGCCCACACTACCTCCACTTTGCTGCTCACGTCCACTCTGGAGACCTGGCCTACCGATGTCTGGCACAAACAAAACCATACAATACATTGAATGTGTTTGATAAGCCTAATAACAATAAAGTCTGTGATTGTTCAAGGTTCGATTATTTATTAGACAACCCCATTTGACATTTCACCTCATTTTCACAGTCGTTGGTCTGTCCGTTCTGTCCGTTCTCAGAGTTCCATATTCTGATGACAATGTCCGTGGTACGGAAGTGGAAGTCTGGGTGGTCCGCGATGTCGTAAACACTCACATCCTCCTCCTCGCCTATGACCTGGGATTAAAAATAGAAAAAGTCAGAAAACTTGATCATAATAATTTTTTTGTCCATGAATTTAACATTTGCCTTTAGGATAGATTAGACAAAACTCCTTTACCTAGTGTGATGACTGGTGCATGCAATATCAGTAGAACATCTATAACCTTGAACAACATACAATAGCCAGGTATCGAAGCATAACGACAATGTTTCCCCTAATGGCAAATAAGAGCCATGTTGCTATGGTAACCATAATTTTTTGCTTGCACTCACTAACCTCCCCGACATGCGCGTAGGTACATCCATACAAGCTGCCGTACACACACTCTCTCTCTCTCTAACTTTGTATCTCTCTAACTTTGTATCTCTCTCTCGCTATCTCGCATTAAACAACCGTTAGGACAGGTGGACAGAATGGACACACAGTCACACACAACTGACCTCCACGTCGTCACTGGAGGAGTTGAGTTTGATCCACTTCACAGCACACGTCCTGCCCTTGTGATCACCAGACTGGATCACACCATACACTGCCGGGTCTTGGGAGGCTTGAGCTGGAAGGACATGCACACACAATTTACAATTGTAATGAATGCAGGCATTTAGCAGACACTCTTCTCCAAAGTACCAGGGTGGAATAAGACATTTAGCAGACGCTCTTCTCCAAAGTACCAGGGTGGACTAAGACATTTAGCAGACGCTCTTCTCCAAAGTACCAGGGTGGACTAAGACATTTAGCAGACACTCTTCTCCAAAGTACCAGGGTGGACTAAGACATTTAGCAGACACTCTTCTCCAAAGTACCAGGGTGGACTAAGACATTTAGCAGACGCTCTTCTCCAAAGTACCAGGGTGGACTAAGACATTTAGCAGACGCTCTTCTCCAAAGTACCAGGGTGGACTAAGACATTTAGCAGACACTCTTCTCCAAAGTACCAGGGTGGACTAAGACATTTAGCAGACACTCTTCTCCAAAGTACCAGGGTGGACTAAGACATTTAGCAGACACTCTTCTCCAAAGTACCAGGGTGGACTAAGACATTTAGCAGACGCTCTTCTCCAAAGTACCAGGGTGGACTAAGACATTTAGCAGACGCTCTTCTCCAAAGTACCAGGGTGGACTAAGACATTTAGAAGATGCTCTTCTCCAAAGTACCAGGGTGGACTAAGACATTTAGCAGACACTCTTCTCCAAAGTACCAGGGTGGACTAAGACATTTAGCAGATGCTCTTCTCCAAAGTACAGGGTGGACTAAGACATTTAGCAGACGCTCTTCTCCAAAGTACCAGGGTGGACTAAGACATTTAGCAGACGCTCTTCTCCAAAGTACCAGGGTGGACTAAGACATTTAGCAGATGCTCTTCTCCAAAGTACCAGGGTGGACTAAGACATTTAGCAGACACTCTGGTATTTAGCATGTATTGAAATAATGTTGGCCTGGGTCGTGGCTCAGTGGTCCAGGCACCTTGGCTGGTAATCCAGACTGGCAGTGTGCCAGACTGTGATGTGCACAGAGAAAGCTTGTGACAGTTTGTGACACGCCATCACAGCTTGAAAGTAAATCCCCACACTTCCTGTCCATTTCATACATACATAAACTTGGTATATGTTCAGGAATTGGCCTAGATACTGTAGGCAGTAGGTGGCTGAAGGTAGGTGGCCTAGATAAGCCATCACTTCACAATCCTCAGGGACTGGCATGGTATATACGATATGTCTTGCACAACACAAACAGTTACTGTACACTCAAACAATCCATGAACCAAGATTCTAAGTAAACAATGATACAATTAATTAAATCTCACAAGACATTATTTTATATAATACCCCAATACGATATTACTGAAATGAACACGTTTATAATCAATGAGACAAGTCAAACTTGCTGTTATTTATGTAGTTAAATTCTTCAACATTTTGAAAATAGGGTTTAATCTTACGTCGCTTGTCAACGACAAAGTCCCCGGGACAGAACTCATGACTGTCCAGGTGCTGGATGGGAATGAGGGTGTTTGATCGGATTCCCTTCTCCACCCGACCGTCCTTCCACATCACATCTGCTGACGTCTTGGTGGACACCACCTCCACTGCCACCCTGAAGGAACACAACACACATGCACACCCTTGCTAGTTAATGAAAATAATTATAAATAGTTATTATGGGTGGATATATTATTTGAAACATGATGATTTGGGGAACATTCTGTTTCGAAATCTTCTCAACTAGAGTGGGCAGTTAGCAGACGCTACCTTCCACAAATTACATGGCGTAAACGGCAACTATAATTATGCTCCCCGTGGGCATATTTATGTGCAAGCAACACCATCTTCAGAGTAAATACATCAGAGAGGGTGTTAATTATAGTGTTTACATGGTTGACAGTGACATGATGTCCCCCTAAATTTAGATTCAAGTCAGAGACCAAGCCGATATCAAATGAAATAAATTTATTTGAGCCAAATAAAATGACGCCTGCATCACCATTATTCGATTTTTTTTGAGTAAAATCTTCGGAAACGCTGAAATGCATTACAGTTGGAAGGAGCGGTGTGGTCATTTACACAGACAAAGAAGAGAAGGGATGGGGGTGGAGTGTCTGCAATGCAGACAGAAAGCAAAGGACAAAGAGATGGATGGATCTGGGTGTGTATGTGCACAGGTCAGAGGGTAAGAATAAAAAATGGAAGGCGTGTTGAGAGAGAGTGTGTGTGTGTGTGTGTGTGTGTGTGTGTGTGTGTGTGTGTGTGTGTGTGTGTGTGTGTGTGTGCGCGTGCGAGTGCGCATGTGCGTGTGCCTCTCTAGCCAAAGGTTGAGGATGTTACACCATTAGGAGGTCAGCACTAAAAGGCCGTCTGTGTGTAGAGTGGAGGTCACCAAGTTCAGAATACAGTACAGAATCAACATCTTACAGAAAGATGGAGAGAGGGAAGGGGTGGGAGAACGTAAAAGATAGAGGTAAGAGATTACCTCTATATTTTGCTTTCTTCCACCCCCTCAACCCACAAGTTGACCACTGAGATAGAAGATAACGAAAATAATAGAAGAGTCTGACACAAACAGACCATTCCACATTAATCTTTAACCAACCTGTCTCCGGGCTTGAACTCGCGAGAGAATTTAGTCCTCTTCTTCTTGTGCTTTCTCTTCAGGTTGCGGATGGATAGCGGGATGCTCTTCTTACGGTTAATTCCCAGACCGCCACTCTGAGAGGAGGCCGTGGAGCTGGCCGAGGAGGTCAAGGAGCTAAGGGTGGGGTTAGATGTTACAACTAGGGCTGTCAAATGATTAAAAAATTGTATCAGATTAATCACAGCTTCAAAATTAATTTAATCATGATTAATCACCATTCGAACTATGTCCAGAATATGCCATGTTTTCCTGTTTATTGTTGTGGAAATGGAAATATAAATGACAGAAAGCGGATATACATTCGTTTTTGAATGTTTTTTGTTTTCTATTGCATTTAGTATAGCCATGATGTGATGTGAGCATTTGTAGGCCTAGCCTACACTTTCAGTTAAATGAACACTGGCTTTTGGCCATGTAGACTGGGGTCCCCCATGTCACTAATGTTGCTCTGGAGAGGGAAGTCTGGAACACTCTGGTGGAGCTGTTGCCCCCGCAACCGACTACGGATAAGCGGTTGACGATGGATGGATGGATGGAGACTGGGGTCCCAGTCCAGAGATGAAGATCATAATGAAATGGCCTAGGCTACTTTCTATCAATTTAATTTGGGGGTCCTTGAAATTAAAATAGCTGAGAATCAATGGGTTAAACTGTAGACTATAGTTAATTCACAAAATACAATAATGTCACATGAGCATTTTTTAAACAGGGCTTGGTTTAGAGAAGCCTATATTTTGCGCTAAAGTAATTGTTGAATAACATAAATGTAGGTTTTAAGGCTAGAATGGCATTGTAGTGGACTATAGTGAGAGGCGAGATGGTCTCTCCTTCATTGCGGGACTGCAGGACTAGTCTGGAGATAGTTAGTCGTGAATGATCAGCTTCAGTCAGTGTTTTGGTTCGTACCTGGAGTTTTGCATTATCTCCGCTGTGCACAGCAGCACAGGGGAACTGTCTTTAATATATCCATGGTCGTTTTCAGTTGCTTTCCATGTGCGACACAAAAGTACCATGTGTTTGTTTTGGTAATAGCCTACTGCAGGCGCAGCCATGCTGATTCACGTAATCGCGTAGGACAAAATGAAACCAGCCGGACCAACGTTAATGGCTTAATGCACGTAGGACCCGCATTTTCAAACTGTCCACGAGTTGCGACGGACCCGACGCCGACGGTATAAAACATGTGTGATTCTTGCAGCGTGCTGATAGCTACACACTAGTAGTGTGCGACTGTGCGTGTGTGCATGCATGCAGAGGAGGGAGGAAATCTGGAGGAGACGACGAGGCGTGTGTGTGTGTGTGTGTAGTGTAGCCTAATGGGGCTTTGCTAGGCAGACAAAGTAACACAACAGAGTTACAGAATCAAACCACTTGGCATTGTGGCAACCCAACTACAATACACAAGCCATCTCTCTGGTGTTGTTCAATCATGACCGTGTGCTACACAGTGACAGATTTGTTATGCTCTGGACGTTCCTGAGCCGCGCGCACGGGCGTTAATTGCGTTAAATATTTTAACGCAATTAATTAACGAAATTAATTAACGCCGTTAACGCGTTATTTTTGACAGCCTTAGTTACAACATGTTAAAAATTCATCAAAATTTAGGTATGTTTTAACCCATTGTTTGTTTTTCTGTTAGAGAAATAACTTGAGAATGAATGGCCAAATTGTCATGAAACTTGGGAGTAAATAATCAGTAGGCTTTGCTTGAAGAGATATTAACTTTTGAGTTAAAAAGGTCAAGGTCAAGTCAAAATGTAATAATCATATCATATCTCTACACTCAAGAAAATGAAATAAACACGTTTAGATACATTGATTCCTTGTGCAAAATTAGATCAGGTGATGTAATCCATCAAATTATGTCATCACGCACAAATTCAGCCTGTGAACAAAATACAAACAAAATCCTATAAAACTTCAAAGAGACCTTGTGTCGTCGGTGTCTTCTGCACCCTCGTCATCGGCATCCTGCTCCCCGGACTCCGTCCAGCCATCAGCAGGGTTTTGAGAATCTTTGGGGTTGTGAACGATGGATTCCACTGGACCATTGTTGTTGTTGTTGGGATAGGAGGACTCTGTCTGCACTGATTTGTGAGCCGCTGGAGGTGGGGGTAACAATAGGAAAGAGAGAGAAGCGGAGTGTGTGTTAGGTTTAAAACAGTAGAGATTATAACCAGGAAGACTAGATTCTCTACAGAACAGATTACTTTGGGAATGGGTTGGTCAAATAATAATAAAAACAGTTAGCTTTTCCCTCATATACTATATAAAGTGTTTCACATCAAAGCAGAAAACATAAGGTACACAGGAACTGCTGAATGAAGACTGAAATGACACATTCATGCACGCCACAGGGTATAAATAACCATTTGTTTTTCTCACATACAGGCAAGGACAAGGAAATAATAAATAAAGATTAACTTTCTCTCCCAGCTCTCAATGTTTAAGCATTTTATTTTTTTATCTTGAGAGATACAAATTAATTCCTTATTTTGCTCAGGTATTAAAAGTTGTTCAAGTGCTCATGCTGCTGCACTTCAGCATAATTTCCAATTACTCACTTCCCACTGCAATGAGCTTGGCCTCATTTATCACCGGATCTTTAATAATCCTATGAGTAAGACTTATTTTCACAGAGCTATCAAGTTCTCAGCTACTGGTGCCACCCAAAATGTCTTCTGTTAAGGTGTGTGTGTGTGTGTGTGTGTGTGTGTGTGTGTGTGTGCGCGCCTACCCTCTGGTTTCTCTGCAGAGTGTTGATTGGCACTTTGTGGGTCAGCATTCTCAGTCTTTTTCCCTGAATCCTTCTTGAACATTCTTTTCAACTGCAGGAGGAACAGACGCACCCACAATCAACTAACTCAAAAAGGCTGGTGTTTTCAGTCTGTGAAATAGCAGGTGTCCCTGTAGCATTGCAAACGTTCGTTTGCTTCTGCATGATACATGGCGAATGGTTGGAGCAAAAAATGCTTGTTGAAAACAAACCACACAATTTAATTTCACAATTTCATCCACTACCAAATTAGAGTTGACACAGTGACACAAATAAATCAAACATGCTTTATATTACCACAAACACACACACCTTCCTGGCCACTGGGTCTTCAGGCAAGACAGGAGCACCTTCAGGTCCTTCGCAGGTGATGCGTGTGGCATCTCCCTTAGCGGGGAAGACATAGAGCGCCCTCTCTCCCAGTTGCCTCTGGGTGTGGTCATAGTACCCTAGTCGCCTCACCCTGCGGACAACAACATGCACTTAACGTTAGTGAGATCGTGTTCAACCATATTTGTTGAGGTTAGATGTGTCTCAAGCTCAATTCATAACTATTGAAATAATGCTACGTTTAAGGAATTAAACAGTTAAGGTACAAAATAAAGCATTTATCCACCCATCTATCTTCAACCTCTTTTCGGGGAATCAGGAGTAATAGTTCCAACAGAGATTTCCAGACTTCCATTTCCAGAGCAACATTACAATTTACTCCTGGGGAATCCCGAGGCGTTCCAAGGCCAGTGTGGAGATACCCCCCCTCCCTCCCCGCATCTGGTCCTTGGTCTGCCCCGGGGTTTCCTCCCAGTGGGAGATGTCAAAATGTACAGGTATTAAGGTTGGGCGATATGCCAAAATTTCAGATTGATGATATATTCACACTATAAAAGCAATATGTTCACGGGTCCTGCAGTGAAGCACGGTACTCTTCCACTTAATCTACGTTGGGGTCTTCTGACAACATGTTTGTGTGTATAATAATAAGACATGAGACAGCAGTGTGCATTCGATTGTATTAAACTGGGGCTGGATGGACGTAAACATAACCAATGCTTCCCCACTGCTACTGGGGCATACCATTCCAAAGGGAGGGGGTTTCCACTACCTATAATAGCCGCCCCACCATGCACACACAGCTGTTGCTGCGAGTTTGCTGGACAAAATGAATTCACATTTTGCAACACTTTATTCCGCTGTACAGGTTAATTGGGTTACATTTTAAGAGTTGGATTTTCGATAAGGCGGAGTATTCAAATTTGCAAAATAAAATAAAAATAAATCTGAGAAAATCGCCTAATAAAGATATTTGGCGATTGCCGATATATATTCGTCACATCGCCCAACCTGAATATAACAGGTATATTTATATCTATGAATAATGGCTACTAGCTATAATGTAATGAATAGAATAGAAGAAGAAAAAAGTCCAACCTGGAGAGGTTTTCCTGTGTTATGGTGGAGGAAGGGGGATAGACACTGTCTGAACCTTTGGGGGAGTAGCTTTTGGTAATCCACGTCACCTTCAGCTCAACCACCTTGACCTGTCAAGAGGAGCACAGCATCCAAGAACAAAGATGCAGAGTTATCTAGGAACACTGAATGTCGTGCAATGAACACATAAGGGTTTACTTCATTTCCCGGAAAAGTGTACACATTTAGTGACCAGCTTTACCTCCTCGACCACCACCCTGAACTTGCACTTTTTGCTGAGGACAGGTTTGACTCCCGACAGCCACAGCACATTGGAGAAGACTTTTGCAGGACCAATTAGGACCTGACCTGGGTAGAAACCATAGGCCTCGTCGAAGAACAGACCCTGGGTAACAACACAAGAACCAATAATACATGTCAATAGGCTCAGGCATTGAATCAATGTTCAGTAACTGAATTTTATATATTGACATTGTTTACAAACTAATGCAATCTTCTTGCACACTGAATGTACAAAAGAAACCAAATTAAGGAAACCCTATTTCCTGTCTTACAAACACTGTATTTGGGTCAATCCCATGTCATCTCTTTGTATCAAGGCGCATACATAGTCTGGTTAGGTGACCACCGTAACGTCACGAGCCGCGGTGAGGAGCAAACCACCGCCACCACTCCAGGCCTTCTCTCTGTTTTTACTCACCACCGCTCAACGTTATTTCAGCTCTGGTGGTCAGCTCACCACCAAGTGGTGGTCACCTCACCACCGAAAATCCAGACTATGAATAGGCCTTCAGTTCTTTAGCCTTTATGAAATTGAGCTGACCGTGGAACCCAGCTCAGCTGTTTAGCAAGGAGGGAGGGGTGAGGTGATATACGAGCTCCTGTAGCGGATATGACAGATGAGTGTGTGTGTGGCTACGCACACACGTCTCTGACATGAGGAGAGGCCTCAGGTCACAATTATTACATAATCGCCTAATCACAATTAGTTTTGCATAATCGTCAATCGTTTTTTCAGAAATAGCAAAATAGCTATTTTGTATATTTGTTTGGAAAGAAAAACATGTAAAAACGATTAAATTAGTCAGTGATTTCTTTGTAATTTGTTATTAGTCATATCTGCCCTGTGCAATTTGTGATTGCAAAGCCTAAAAGGCAAACTTCAAATTGTAACATTCCAATGTTCAATGCAAAGAAAACGACACAATGAAATCATTAATTGCAATTATTTGTGTGACAATTAATTGTCAACTCAAATCTGTAACCGTGCCAGCCCTGCATGAGGACAGATGAGAGCTTGTGGCTACGCACCGAGTCACTGACATGAGGACAGACATCGTACAGCTTGGCACCGTCCTCCACACTCATGGAGCACCTGGAGGGAGGAGAGAGAGCGTATGGTTGACACATGTGTGTCTGTGTGCACATCCCATGCACACCGCAAGCCATGCATCAGATCCATATACACCCATAGACCAAGCATTCTCATGCGCATGTTCTTGAAAGACAATGCTGACGCAAACACAGACGTTCGCTCATGCTCACGCACGCCCCCACCGCCATACATACTCCACTCGCACTGATTACCTGGCTCCATTAGACAGCTTGAGGATGATGTGATTGGTCAGGTCGTATACTTTCCCCAGCCAGAAGTCATAGGCTATATAGTCGCCATACATAAAAGACTGAGGAACACAAGCACAACAGTGGGGTGAGTTCTGACACCACACGGAAAATCACATTCAAAATAACACATCTTTTTATGTCTACTACAAATAGTTCTATTGATATTAGAGCATGTTATTGCCATTGCCCAGAACTCTCCCAAATACTTGACTAAATAAAAATAAAACGTTTTAAGAAAAAGGTTTGAAATTAGTAATTACCTATAGTTTGTTGAAATGAATAGCATGCCATGCTGATTAATTCAATCGTGTACATTCAAAATTTGTACAGATCTTCATCGTAGGCTACCATAATTCCACACATAACCATTCTTACCCAGATGTGCTGGAGGTCTTTGCTGTTGACTGGGTACAGCACACAGTTGGTCCCCACGAGTTTCACTGCACACTCTATGTCGATGTTGGTCACAATACCACACTGGTTGTCCTGGAAACCAATCAGACAGCAAGAAGGCAAGCTAAGCGATGCACTGTATCAAAGAGATATACTCCTAATAGTAAGAGTCACATTTAAATGTAGAGGACAAATCTCACAACATGAAACTTGACTTGATGTCCCAAGTTGCCATTCTATTCAAACCTAGCATCAACTTCTTTATTATTGCAAATGTTCCGCTCTTGTTTTCAGTGGTGTACCAATATTTTAATATTAGCGGCATGCCATCCCATCATGTGAATTACACACATTTTATTTCAACACTGCAACTCCAGTCTTCATCAGCTAACGCTCCTTTGATGCCTGTATGCGTCGGTCAGTAATGATATTCCAGTCATGCCTGACGCAATTAAACTAACTAAAAGAACAGCGTGATGAAACCGAGCGAAGCAAGACTGTGAGCATGTGACAGGTATAAAAGAGGAGTGAGAGGAGAGAGACAATGAGGACCCACTTACATTGGAATTCATTCGTCGCACAATGTCTCTAATGACTATGGATCGATCTTCTAGATTCAGCTGTAAAAAGAAATTGACAAAGGTTAAAAAACAGTTGCAAAATGAGATACAGACAATCATTGTCACTGGGGTGGGGTTGGGGTTGGGGTAGGGTATTACTGAGTGGGTGAGAATGACCTGTGGGTCGGGTGGGTGATATTGGCTCTTAAAACACCAACCTTATCACATATTTGTGACCATTCATTGTTAATGCTTGTGATTAGATTCCATTCAGCGTTTAGTATTTATCAATTGTTAATTTGTTGAGATCAACAGGAGAAAGGGAATAAAGTTAAGTGGTGCAGGGGAGGTCTTCAGGAGAGATTTGAACTGGACAGAAAGGTATGTGTAGGACTCCAGAGATGAGTGATAGGCATCAGCAAAAGGCAGTGATGTTTTTAGTTCTGCGTCCTGTGGCAGAGATGTAGTTAATTCCAAAAAGACGCATTAGACTAACCAGATTGATACATTGTCATTTATACAATGAACAATACATGAATAAATAGGGGCGAGTCAAACTTTTTCTCAAAAACAATTGGTTATTAGGACGCATAATCTCCCTGGGATTTATTCATTCAAATGAGCATCGGTGGGTCCTGGGACACGATATAGGCCAGAAGATTTGACCCAAAATAATTCATGATTCTAATGCATTCAAGCTAAGTTTTGCACGGCCATAGCCTCTTGCCCAAATGGCTATGGCCTAACCCTAGTCAACTTAAATTTGCAATTGTGACAGCCCTATCAGACACCATAACAAAACATCAAAGAGTTCCCTCTGTTCTGAGCCTGCCTATATACTGTAGACATATGCTTGTGTCTTCTTTGCTTTTTGCCTTGATTGATAGATTACAGTAGTTTGACAGGAAATGGGGCTGGGGAGGTGACACGCATCAAAGGTTGTCGTGATCGGGACTCGAACCCACAACACACTGTCAGGCTGGGTGCCCAGACGGCTACGCCAGCCAACAGGGCAGGCTTGTGTCTTGTACATCAAGCTGAGCCAGCACGTGGACCATGAGTGTGAGAATCCTGCAGCGTGAGGTACATAACAGAAACGACCACGGTGATATAGCACTGCAGTGTGAACGTAAACACAGCAGGGAGTCAAATCTTGTCTAGACACCAAACATGATTCACTGTCAACAAGGAATCCAAAGTAAACTTTATCAAAACTGTCACGCTAGAGAAAGGTGTGGAAGGATAAATGGAGCATCATGGATGTATGGATGGATTTATCCCGGGCACCGCCAACTCAGCGTATGAGGAGCACGGCTTGATGTCGTGCGATAAGTACTGGGAGCTGATGGTAGGTGTTGCGCTACACCTTAGCATTCCATCTCCCAGAGGTCTAGCGCATCACACATACACGCGCAAGTCTGGCAAGTGTTCCTGTTTTGTCTGGTGCTGTAACCCTACTCGGATGAATTCTTGGAAGATGAGTGGAGGCAATCGATGGGCCGCCATGTTCCCTTGTAATCTATTAAACAGTAGCCTGTCTAATCCGGGCTGTCTCTACTGCAGGAACAACTAGTTCCCTCCTGATACATACAGAGACACTAATATAGAGCCAATTTTTCAGAGCGCACCCACCCACACACCCACACACACACACACACACACACACACACACACACACACACACACACACACACACACACACACACACACACCACCCCCCCCCCCCCCCCACACACACACACACACACACACACACACACACACACACCACGAGCACCTCCCCAGGGAGGCGCCCGAGAGGCATCCTAACCAGATGCCCGAACCACCTCAGCTCTGTTAAATAAATAAAGGTTGAATACAAATATATATCCAACTAGGCAGCCAAAGTATCCCACTAATCATCTTCTGACACTGAATTCAGGATAGTAATACAGTTCCATAGAGACAACCTGTACAGAGAGCAGTGTACTGTGTACCATTCGATTAGCCACACTGGCAACCAACACTTTGCCACACCGACTGTCTGTCTGGGGTCAGATGCAGCATGAATGTTGAACAATGCCAAAGACGCTGGCATAGGTCAGTTTCTTTCAGTAAGATTTATTTTTATAGTTATGTGTTAGGGACACAATAGTCTCAAGTAGCCAGACAACTATTCCAGAATCTTCGAATGCTACAGTATATAGAGTCTGGAACTACACCTCCCTAAATCAAAGTAAGGAAGCTGCCATTTCCGTTCACGAAAATATATTTTAAATTATCTTTACATTTAAAATTTTATTTCCTTTTCTGCTAAGCAGCAAGCTATATATTCTTAGATGATTTCTATTTATATTAGGATAAATGTGCGCGACTGTAAAAACGAAACGGAAATGGGGAGGAAGCTCCACTTCCGCTTTATATTTTACTCATGATAGCTCTTCCGTTGCTCAAGACTGTATGATGGAAGCAAAATTGCAGCGACAACAGTCTGGTAACGCGAGACTAGGGACACAACAACAGATTGAATGTATTTTCACTCTTAACTATACTGTAAGTGTAATGTGTATAGTAGTTTTGTTACTGTGTTCATAAATATGCTCTCTCCCTCCCAAATGAACAAAATAATAAAGTAAGACAAGGTCACTTTAGAACTTTTACAGACACTGCCTGTCTGTGTGATGAACAATGCCAAGGACACTGGCAGGGGTCACTTCACAGCTTGTGCATGCAGATAAATGCTTATAAGTTGTTTATAACCTAGACCGTTGGAGTTTGCACACACTACAAAGAACCTTAAGCCATAGGTGTTGTCTACAATATGTGTTAATCCTTCAAAAGGATGGTGGTGGCAGTTGGGTGTAATAAAAAGCATGGCCTCTAGGGGATGCTAGCGGGGCTTTAGTCTTGACTCTTGTTGAAGCAAGCATTTCCAAAATATCTGTCATCTGTTGCCTGAACAAGGAAGCAGCAGTGTTTATGTGTGCATCTGTGTGGGTCTGTCTCACCCCACAACACAAGTCAAGCAACAGCACAACATGCACACTGAATGCAAATCATCCAGGAGAACCGGTTGCCCAGAAGCACTCACTAATGTATGCATGCAAGTGGTGATGTGCACAAGCAACAGAGTGGGTTTCATTTGACAAGAAATCTATATGACTGTTTTGCGGCTTACAAATTCCGGCTTAGAGCGAAGTGCTTGAATGTCTTTTGTTTATCAGAATGCGTTATGTGCAGAGTATCAAATAGTATGTTCTATGCAAGGTCGAGATTTCTACGTGTTCTTTTTGTTGTGCGTGTGTGATTAATGTTTCTGAAGCTTATCTATGGAAATCCTGGTGTTTCTTTGTGCACTCTAAACTGCATTATGGATTTTTGTCAGGTCACCAAGCTGGTGCAAGTAGTGCGCGCAAGTCAGGTGTGACTCGACATTGCGTGGTACAAGGATCAAATCCTCATCAAAGACATGGATAACAACACCACCACCAAAAAGGTGAAGTCAACAAATCTAGCTTGCACATCATGTGAAGTTTCCTCGCGCAACAGTGTATGTGCACAGGCACACACACAACTAGCCTACATGTGACATGTGGAACAAATATAAGCAGGGGTTTGTGTGCACGTTTGTTTTTTGCACACAACATTATGATGGCAGAGGGCTCAGGAACTCAACATTATAATGGCAGAGGCCTCAGGAGCTCAACATTATAATGGCAGAGCTCAGGAGCTCAACATTATGATGGCAGAGGGCTCAGGAACTCAACATTATAATGGCAGAGCTCAGGAGCTCAACATTATGATGGCAGAGGGCTCAGGAGCTCAACATTATGATGGCAGAGCTCAGGAACTCAACATTATGATGGAAGGGCTCATTAACTCAAGATTATGATGGCAGAGGGCTCAGGAACTGAACATTATGATGGCAGAGGGCTCAGGAACTCAACATTATAATGGAAGAGCTCAGGAACTCAACATTATGATGGCAGGGCTCATTAACTCAACATTATGATGGCAGAGGGCTCAGGAACTCAACATTATGATGGCAGAGGGCTCAGGAACTCAACATTATGATGGCAGAGGGCTCATTAACTCAACATTATGATGGCAGAGGGCTCATTAACTCAACATTATGATGGCAGGGCTCAGGAACTCAACAATATGACGGCAGAGGGCTCAGGAACTCAACATTATGATGGCAGGGCTCATTAACTCAACATTATGATGGCAGAGCTCAGGAACTCAACATTATGATGGCAGAGGGCTCAGGAACTCAACATTATGATGGGAGATTGGGAGGGCTCATTAACTCAACATTATGATGGCAGAGGGCTCAGGAACTCAACATTATGATGGCAGGGCTCATTAACTCAACATTATGATGGCAGGGGGCTCAGGAACTCAACATTATGATGGCAGGGCTCATTAACTCAACATTATGATGGCAGGGGGCTCAGGAACTGAACATTATGATGGCAGAGGGCTCAGGAACTGAACATTATGATGGCAGAGGGCTCAGGAACTCAACATTATGATGGCAGGGGGCTCAGGAACTCAACATTATGATGGCAGAGGGCTCAGGAACTGAACATTATGATGGCAGGGCTCAGGAACTCAGTGGAAACCACGTTTTGTTCAGAGTTCAAGCTGCTACCAAAATAACACAATGAGAGCAAGTCAGCAGCATTGAGCGTGGAAATGACCTGTCTCTTGTTCGCTAGCCACAATGGAGAGGGGGGAGGGTTTCTCCATGTTTCCTGGGCTATCTTTTTTTCTCTCTCTTTCCACAACCACATGCATCCTTCTGTCTGGGAGTTTCTCTCTTGCTCTTAATGATTAATACACCATCCACCACTCGTAGACACGACAGTCACACACACACACACACACACACACACACACACACCAAGCGACTGTAGCTCTACCTCATGTGTGCACTGTGCAGTAATGTTAGGGAGAGAGAGACAAAGAGGAAGGAGACAGAAAAGAGGGCTGTGTGTGCTTGTTGTGGCTTGGTCCAAGACAGGAGCCAATCTTGGCTTTCTCTTCATCAAGGCCGATAAGGCTGAAGCTGCCAAAGTGGTTACGGGAATCGACGGATACAGGTGCCGTGCAACTGGGGGGCGGTGAAAGACAGCGAGAGAAAGAGAGGGACGGGGAGACAGACATAGTGACAAAGAGGGGGTGAGGCTACAGCGGGACTGCAGGCGAGGACCACGCCCGCGCTGTTCTAAAAGAAGCTCCGGCTCCATTAGCGACATGACGAGTACAATGAGAGATGTCTGACTTACACTCACTCGACTAAAGGAAGTCACAACACAGGTTACTGTATGATTTAACACACACACACACACACACACACACCTTCCTCACCACACCACTATGCCGTCACTGCCGTCTGACTGAAAGGCTGAAAGCTATTGATTGTGATACACAGCCATCACCCATACAGTATCTCTATTAAGGAGGCAACAGCTTCTTACCCAGAGACAACATGTCCCAGGCCCTATTAATACTATATATATAAGAGAGAGAGACAGACAGAGAGACAGAGACAGAGACAGAGACAGAGAGCCGATTGAACCACAGTAAAAAAATAAATATATATTTTACCGTGTGGGAGAGCGAGAGAGAGGGATGGGGGAAGCCTGGCAACATGAGGAAGAGGAGAACAAAAGCAGCCTGGGAGCGGGTGCTCAAGTAGAATGAAAAGTCTAAGGACAGGTGAGAGCTGCAAATATCTATGATATATACATTGTATCAACGAAATGAACAAATCAATTAGCACAAGTGAAGAAAAGATTTGTGAACAAATAGTGAAAATAGGCAATCAACAAGCTGAGCTTGCAGATTTGCAGAGCTTGTAGATTTATATTTTTTCATAATCAATTAAAATGATTTGTTTGATTAATTGTTACACCCCTAAAGGTGAGGAGGACAGGAGGGTCAATGAGGGGGCGACAGAAAAAGGATGGAGATGAGACAATGTTCAGCTGGTGAACAGAGAACAGGGAGATGGGTGGGTGACAGAGGGGGAAAATGAAGACACAGCGAGCACAAGTGGGAGACCAAAACAGAACCAGAGAGAGAGAGGAAGAGACAGCAACAGCCATGGCAAGTGCCAGAAATAGACAGTAACGCAGCAAGCACAGCAGATACAGGGATGGGTCGTGGGGGGGGGGGGGGGGGGAGTGTCAGGGTCAATATGCAAAGGGAAGAGAGGCGAAAAGATGGTAGACACAATATGAGAACTATGGGGGAAATGAGGGGAAGGTATGGAAGAGAAGCATTCACACTGCTGTTTAGTATGGAGGCTGTCCACTCCTGTGTGCGTGCGCACACGTGTGTGTATGTGAGAGAGTGGGGGGGGGGGTCAGAATGTATGTCTCCGCGTGTTCTATAGGGAGATGGAAAGAGGATCAGATGAGATCCATTATCTGAGGGGCAGGAGGAGCTGGGTGTGGTGCAGTGCACGCGTCTGTGCACGTGCGTGCATGGACAGCCATCAAAACAGCACCACATTACATCACTGCTGCTCAACATTTTCCATCACAGGCCTAAGCGTGCGCGCGCGAGCGACCGAGAGAGAGGATGAGTGTGAAGTAGGGAGAGAGAGCCACGCAGGAAGAAAAGAGAAAACGGATGTGAGGGAGAGGAGATTTTCTTAGGAGAGGAGGCTTAGAGTGACAGGAGGGCATGGAGGGTTTGGAAGATAAAAAATGGGGAGACCAGTAGTTTTGAAGGGGAAAACTGAGGCTAGTGTCAAAGAGAGAGACAGGGTTAAGAACGATAGCTGGAGGATGGGATGGAATGGAGAAACAGATATAAATTATAAACAATAAAGGCAAAGGGGAGATAAGAATGAGAATTGAGAAGAAGAAACAAAGACAGGAGGAAGAAACGGAAGAGTGGAGGTGAGGAGTGAGAGATTATGGAAACAAGGAAAGGGGGGGCAACCGTTGTGTGGGGAGGAGGATGATAAGAGTGGGAAAAGGGCATAAGTGTCATACTGTAACTAATTTCACTTTACACCTTTTAGGATGTTCCGTCTGATCCCTCGGCTCGCTCTGACAGCACGGTATTAAATGACAACAAAAAATGTGTGCACGTGCGTGCGCGTACATCTTGTCTGTTAGCTTTATATCATCTCACCTGCTGAGTCACCTCAGCACCTCACAGACCTCTGAGGCCACAATGTCTCTTTAGCCAGACGAGACAAGGTTCTGAATAGGTTGATGACACCAGAGTGTGAATGCTCGCTCGCCTGTGTCCGTCTAGGCTACCCTAATGTACAGGGCATCAAAACACAGGGGGGTGGGGTGTATACGTGTGCATTTGTATAGTGTCCTTGCACTCACATACACGATCATGTATTCAGCATATGTACCTGGGCTGGGAGTCTACTCTGGACCGGCTGGCACCCACTAAACTGCCTAACTAAGGCTCTGTATTCCAGAGCACTGCTGCTGGGCGGGCCTTGGCAACAACCTCCTGTCCAAGATTACACTCCCGTCTGCCTGCCTACTTAGCGCAACACATAGGACAGCAGGATACATGGTGACAACTACACCCGGTTGAGGCATGGTTCGCAGTTACAAACAAGCTGCGTGACTGGCACCTGAGCATACCCACACATTCCACCATTTCTCGATCCTCACAAATTGTTGTAAAGGTGACTAATCAACGATAAGGATAAGTACAAGTAAGACGCGCAAACGCGGGAAGCGAACGCAGCTCGTAAATGGCAATAACAACAATTAGAATAAATTACATACTTTAAGGTTTTCTTTTTAAAGTTCTCTTTTGTGTTTTTTTAAGATTTTATTTTTAAGTTAAGTTTTTTGAAGTTAAGTGTTTTTAAAGTTTTTTTTTTTTAAGTTAAGTTTTTTAAGTTGTGTGTGTGTGTGTGTGTGTGTGTGTGTGTGTGTGTGTGTGTGTGTGTGTGTGTGTGTGAGTGCATGCGTGTGTGTGTTTTGTGTGATACAGCTGCGCCCTCTGGTGGCGGGCAGGTGGTGTAACAGCAGGACAGACACACACAGACATGATCTGCAGGGTCTCATAGTTAGTGCTCATTGCATTCGCAACAATATCAATTGGTATTATTGAAGGATAGAAATAATCGACTGAAGTTAACTTTCAAACTTTTGAGGAGTTTACATGGTTTGACTTCAGTCAGTTTTCACAACAGTTTTAAACTTCCTAAGTCATTGATTACTTTAAACAGAGTCTCTATTTTGGGCAGGTCATTATAGGCAAGATTTACCCATGTTTTCTAAACAAAAGACATTCAAAAGACACATTCGTTCAGTTGGCTCATTCTGACCAAATAATCGACAAAAGTTAGTAACATTATCCAATTATAGTAGAATTATGAACAATCATATCATCAATTCATCATATAGGCTAATGCAACAAGCTTGGTCTTGTGATTTGACAATTATGCTGGTGTCCTCCAAACTGTCCATGAGATGTCTTCCAAAACTCATTCTAGACAGTTTTTTTTTTGAATACAACCCTAAAACTAATATGATGCTCACAACCATAGCCTTGCTAGACCACAATGCAAGTGTAATTTTGTGCTTCTGGCTTTGCAATTACAAGGCTACTAAAACTCAACCCAATGCAAACTCTACGGTGAAACCAATAGAGATCTTTCACCGTGTTTCACATACTGTAGCCAGGTGGTACATCCTAAGAGAAACACTGCCAATATTGCTCTGCTCAGAAGAAAGTACAACGTAGGTCGTCCGCCGTGAATTAATTTCTTCCCTCCTGTCTCACTCTAGCACACTTTAGTTATATGAATGAGACATGAGCTCGGCTTAGCTGATGGAGGGGAGCAACCCAGCACCACAATCACTCTCTCCCTCAACCAAACCCCTACTGCCTTAGATGGATTCTTCCAATGTCCCATATATCACCAATGGACGACAGGCTTGACCAGTAACAAAGCCAGGAAGGACCGAGACCACTGGGGGAGGGGTGGTGGTGGAATATTGACAGGCAGGTGGCTACACAGACACTGCAGGCCATTATATTAATTTCACCTGCAAGAAAGTCCACTTGGCCAAAACGGGTACAGACTTTAGTTTAGACATATTATTGGTCCGACAACCTACCTCAAACCCTAACCTAAAGCCCTTAAACCGCAAACACGGGAGGAGCGCATGTTGGACGGCAGATCTGACCGTTGTTTCCGCATGTCGGTCCGTTGGCGTGTCTAATCTGTGTGTGAATTTAGAGGTGTTCCGATCCCAATCTCAGATATTTTATTAATTAAGGGACACTTATAGAGAGATGACTTCCGCACACCCGGTAGGTAATTTGGAGCAGGTGCGATGATGACGAGGCATATACAATGTGGAAAGGAGAGACACCCGCACACTGCCACTTGCTGGGTTCAGAGCATTTATTGAAGCAACGTTTCGGTCCTCAGGCTTGAGGAAGGTCGCTGCTTCAATAAATGCTCTGAACCCAGCAAGTGGCAGTGTGGGTGTCTTTCCTTTCCACATTAATTAAGGGACAAAAATGCAGCCAGAAGTATTTCAAAGAACCGACCACTGTAGAGGCCCTTAATGTTTTCTAACAAGAAAGAAAGAAAGAAAGAAAGAGGCACCTTACTGTTTAATGTATGTATTGTGTAAGGACAAAAAGTCACACATTAACATAACCATCTGTCACCAAACTGCTGCCCTGCCTTATTAATTTGTTTTCCCACATATCTACAAGTTCCACTGGCTCCTTGAGTCCTTATACCCTTCAAGAACATCCACTTTCTTTCTAAACGTATCAGGTCTTCATGACTCTTCACTCTTTGAGGGGTGGTTAGTGGATAGAAACTGTAAGAAGGTATTCCGGGAATCAGAAGGTCACTTTCTGGCATGACCAGTAATATGTCCAAGTGTCGCTGAGTAAGACACTTCACCCCGCTCGAGTGCAGGGCACACGCATTCCGAATAAAAGAGTTGTCAATCACATACTCTGATTTGTAAGGACAGCATTAGTTTTTTTCAACCACAGTTCATGTTTTAGGTTATTAGAGAAAGTAAAAGATGAGCGTTCCGTTTTTTTCATTTGCTGCTTTCTTTCGTTTTAGAGTTTTTAGCTATTTTTGACAGGGGGGTGGGGCCATTTGAACATGGGGCCAACTATGCGTTTTTTTTTGGGGGGGGGGGGTTTACACTATTTTATAGCGATTTATTGATTTATTATTTACTATAGTCCTACTGCTACTAGACCCCAGGAAATTACATCTGGCCACAAAAGATCACAGGATCTACTGAATGTGAAGGGGGGGTACTATAGGGGGATGCCATACTGTGTTGTATGGCTCAACATGTCACCATTTGTCACCTCCTTCACATTCAGTAGATCCTGATCATTTGTGGCTAGATGTAATTTCCTGGGGTCTAGTAGGACTATAGTAAATAATAAAAAAACAATAATACAAAACAAAAATCGCACCTCTCAAAAATACATATTTACTTAGCCCCATGTTCGAATGCCCTGCCCCCTGTATATAAAAAGATATCTAAAATCGCTAAAACGAAAGAAAGCAGCAAATGAAAAAAATAACTAATCTTTTACTTTGTCTAATAACAACCTAAAGCATGAACCTTGGTTGAAAAAAAACTAAAGTTGTCCTTGAGTCAACCTTTGAATCTACCCAAGGGCAGGCTGGTCTTGATGCAACCAAGATATCCAGTATCCACTGGGGAAAAAAAGAAAGCAAATCACCAGATTTAGCTACTAGTACATCTGAAAACTTCTCGTGCCAAGTGACTGTGAGACATTGAGTGACAGTTCAACCGAACTGAACTTGGTTGTCTTAATATTGACATGTTGGGTTATTTCTAACCCAACACGAGTCAGAAGAGGACAGTGCTGAGGGCTCCAGACAAACGTTTTACATTGGTTGTACTGATGCGCCTAACTTTTTCATTTAGCTGCACCAGCACATAAATACATTGTGTAAGTAAGCAAATAATTAAATTAGTCAACACATGAAAGCAGTGTGACGAGTTATTTTTTATTACATTTAATCATGCAGCCAGACCGCACCTCCATACTTGCTCGCAAGTGGTCGCTCACGTTTCATAATCATTAACTCTGCCAGGCCGGAACACTAGTTGGAGATTATGTTTGCGTGCCTGTGAGTCTGTGTGTCAGAACGCTGGTCCGATTTGCCCTACATTTTTATCACATCAAGGGGCCAAAGGCGATATCCTACTACACCCATAGTTGTCACACACAACCCATACTACAAAAGTCAGTTGTCGAAATGTAAATTTCCCCCTTAAAATAAGGCACAAATGACAAGTACCATCAAACAGGGTTTTGATACTCCATGCCTGCAATTAACCCTTCGCTAAACCCCACCCCAAAAGCGATTGTCCAATGCCAATCCAAATAGTTTAGCAACCGTTGCTAAACCTTCGTCACCTCATTATTTTGCATGGTTGTGTTGTTGAACACATACACAGCTTAACGTCAGTCATAAAAGTTACACGACTGAGCCACCTAGGTGATGGCAATAATAGTTTATTTATTTTTAAAAGGAGAGGTCGCACAGCTCATAGTCACGATGCAAAAAAGCGTTTTATTAGATTTACCAACGTTTCACAACAAAATGCCTTCTTCAGGTGAATGGCATTTCTAGTTTATTGAAATAATGTCATGCACATTTGTCTAGTCTAGTGCATAGCCTACTGCAGGCCTGGTTGACTAGATTTAGAAGACATTTTGAAGCTTTTGCTACTGAAATGATCGATTATTTATATGGAGAAATCCTGTCATTTAACATGCAACTCAATGGGTGAAAAGGGAAGCTTGTCATGTATCCTCTCTTAAGCCAAATTCCAATACCCCAAATCTCGGGCCACTCGATCACTCACACTCGGTCACTCCAGCTTGGCGGTGTTATGGTGTAATTGGTGACCTGCCGAAATATGTGACCATTTTGTGGTATTTCACACAACTTAGAACTTATATGGAAGTCTTTAAATACATGGACTAAATACTGCTAGGTTAAACTCTGCTAATAAACAAACTGCAATGATTTACATTCGAACACTGACATTATGTGATTCTCTACATGATTTTCACATATTTCAGCAGTTAACCAATTTCACCGTAACCCCACCATGCTGGAGTGACCGAGTGTGAGTAAGCGAGTGGCAGAGATTTGGGGTATTGGAATTTGGCCGTATAAACCATTGCTAACGTGCCTATTGGACCAGGATGGGTTGGGGAGGGACTTAGTGAAGGGCTAATTGACCAGCTCAGTGGCCTTGTTAAGAGTGTCCGCCATGAGACTGGGAGCTCAGGGTTCGATCCCCGGCCAGGTCATACCAAAGATACAAAAAGCATCAAGGGATGGATTGGTAAGTCCCTGTGACATACTAGCATCATGTCCATCCAGGGGGTGTACTTGTACATCAAGCTGCCTCATGCTACAGAAACAGACCCTATTGACTTAGCAAAGCTACTTATACCTGCATAACTGATTTTCATGGGTGGGCCAAATTGGAATCACATGTTGAGGCTGGGGCCTTTATACAGCACCCTTCCAAAATCGCGTTCACTTCTTCCTAGGGGCCAGCGCCGCCACAATGTGAGCAGTCTCTCTGTAGTACATACGATGTTATCAGATGATTTAATCTCCGTCATCAGCCGTTATCCACACCATTCAATGCAGCCAGTATGGACATTTCTACATACTGACTGATTGTCAGCCATTGTCCGAGTCCGTCATGTCGTTGGTCGCATTGTCCGACCATTACCAATACTAACCGTAAAGGCTAAATCTAACCATAACTCTAACCTCAGTCTTAACCGGCCACATAATTCCCTTTAAAACTCAGTGTTAACCGGCCATGTAAGTCACAATGTTTTCACTTTGGCGACAGTAATTTCACTTATGCGTTTCCTACTTCCTAGTCGCCAACTCACGTCCTGCAGTATGTAGAAATGTCCATACTGGCTGCATGGCATTGGTCCAGAAGACTCCAGATAAGAACATACTGTTGATTATCAGTTGATAACATTCGAAGCAGGTGACTATTTCCCCTGCAGCTTCCTCTTGTTCTGATGGCTGCAAGCCACGATTGACACAGCTTTGAGTAGGAAATCTCTTTTCTAGTTGAAAATGAATTACTAGCCGTATAGTACTAGAAAAACACTGTGCAGGTATATACAACATTTGAGCTACATTCTAAACACTACATCATGGCAGGCTTGGGAGCTAGTAGTGACACAGCATAACCACTATTCTGGTATAAACATTGTTGTAAATGTTGAAATGACATGTCATTCAGCCATTGTTCTGACCTCAACGGCACTCATGGCTAGAACTTTACTCATTTATCAAATAGAACAAAGCAGGGTCCCAACATAAGCTTCTTCCCAGGCATTGTTCTAGGCCATGAAACCCAGTGAGCTTTTCAATGAAGTCCTAGAGAACTCTTCATACATACTGTAGGGAAAATTCTATTCTTTTATAAGGACAATCATCCATATTCAGCATTAGCGATGTCATGAGACCTTCACAAGAACAAATACAAAATGGGGTGAAGAAAAATTGTATGAATCTTTGTGTATCCAAAACTCATGGCATGCTGACAAACACAACTTTGAATTACGTACCCACAACACTTGGACATTCTCATTAGGCATAGCATGGACATGGGATTGAGTTTGATGCAGCCGGGAAACAACTACTAGTTTGTTGTTTTCTAGATTGGTAAACAACAACAAAGATCAACATCCATACTTACCTCTGGCCTGAATTACCAGTCAGGTGATAATGTATTATTTTAACTAGTGAAAATAAAGGCCAATGAAATAATTTTACATGTGTCAACACTCAACATTAGCTACTTCTTGGGGACTGTCACTATCTCCGGGGCTTGATGATGTTTGGACAGTCACACCCTTGAGCAAATACTCAAGTAATCTACAGCTGTTATTTAATGTTAGCTTCAACATGGGTATTTGGAATCTCTAAAGAACAGCGTAAAGTCATGATGGCAGATAGCCCCTTTCGGGACCCTACGTAAAACTTTTTTGATATTTTGTTTAGTTTTACGTTGGGTCCCTGCTCGCTAGTGTATTTTCGTATGGAAATTCCTAAATGCGGATGTGGAGATTCTCTCTAAAATAGGACCCGCGGCATGTGACGCCATTATTTTCCTTGAGTTATTCTGAATTCGGTAACTTTAAGTAGCTATACATCCCGGTGCGAATATCTCCTGTGGCGCGGAAGCCGTTAAGTATTTTTAATCTTTGTTTGACCGATTTGGTCGCTTTATTTCTTCTTGTTTGTTTACCGTTTATTGTACCGCCTCCCGGTGTGCGGTTGGCTTGTGAGGCTACGTCCCTGCCTCTGATCTGCTGTGTCATAGCTATAGCGCCACTAGCTAGCCAGATAGGCGGTACAATGAGGTGTCAATAAACAAGAAGAATCCAAGCTTCCAAATCGGGCAAACATATATTAAAAATACTTAACGGCTTCCGCGCCACAGGAGATATTCGCACCGGGATGTATAGCTACTTAAAGTTACCGAATTCAGAATAACTCAAGGAAAATAATGGCGTCACATGCCGCGGGGAGGCGTTTTAACATGTAAACACGAGCCAGTAAATGTTTTAATCAGGTGGCATGGACGACGAGGAACAGGACCCAATGCACTGGGTCGAACAAATGTCAGAAACTTCAGTAGCATTTGGGTTCTGCTTGGAGGGCTAGATGGCAGAGAGCAGTCATTGATGACAGCTAGCTGCTGGGTGCAATCAGGTGGAAGTGGAACAGCCCTGCTTTGCTCCAGCTGAGTGTGAGGGATGGAGGATGGAGCTAAACGCTACACTGTTAGCTTGTAAGCGTGCTTGCTTGTTTGCTAGTTAGCTCGCCTCGCTAACAAACCAGCCGTGTTTGCAGAGAGATAAATGAGTTCACCTTACTGCTGACAAGCTAAGCAAGTTAGCTAATCCCTACACAATACACCTGGCAGTGCTCCGACGTTGACAGTGCAGCTCTGAACACAACATAAGACCACCGTGCATCCTGTGTGTGGTGTGTGTGTGTGTGTGTGTGTGTGTGTGTGTGTGTGGGGGGGGGGGGTAGTGGTACCTTTGTCTCTTTGATGTCTTGCTTCCCTCCGTCAGGGTACCACTGGACGCGCACGAACCCCCTTCCCAGAGGCTGACTCTGGTCCGCGCCGCTCTCTGTGTCCGAGAACGGATACGGAGAGTCTCCGCGGCCGGCTCCACCGCCACCACCTCCTCCTCCTCCTACTCTCCCTCCGCCATCGTCGTCTGAGTCTGAGTTAAATTCTTCCTCGCCGTGGATCATTCGCACAAGGCCGAACCGGACGGACCCGCGATGCCGCCCCGAGACCAGGTCGTGGGAGAAAAGCAGTCGCTGAGAGCCGCCCGCCGTGGGAGAGAACGCCATGGACTGGGGTTCGGACCCCGGGCTACCCGCGGGAGAAAGGGCTGAGGTCGGGGTGGATGCTGTCGCCGTCGCATCCGCTGCTACGGGCTCCGCCATATCGCTGCTGTTGTCAGGGAATGATGCGGGAGGGATGGTTAGGAGTTTAAAAAAACACACACTCACACAGAGAAAGGAAACCTGTAACCAGGGGAAGTGCACGTGTTTACGTCGTATCGGTACGTAACAAGCGCAGTGCGAGGCTGCGCGCGCTGCATCCCCGCATCATCAACCACCCAGAGCCACTGAAGGACAGTTGCGTCATCTCCGTTCACTTCATCGGGCCAAGTCTTCTACACTTAGTCACACACACACACACACACACACACACACACCCATTGGCGAATAGTGACAATTTTAGCCCTGAACCGGAAGTTTCCGGAAATCGGAATGCACTGGAGTCTATGTGCATTGTCACTATTTCGAGAATCGAGTTACATGAGCCACGTGACCGGCGCTGTTTTCTGACCCCTTGATGGCGCAACCATAGCGTAACCCTCAGACCAGAACCAGATGTAGCCCTATTTGACCGCTAGGTGTCAGTGTTTGAGTGTTGTGTGGATAGTTGGATACACAGAATGCTGTGTACAAAACACAGCCATATCAGTTACTGAATACTATTACTATACTGACTGTAATGTAATGTACACTTTCACGTTTCACGTCTTTCAGATCGGTCACTCAGTTTCTGTATTATTTTAAACGTAGCTACATTTTCACTAAATAAAGCAACTGTTGAATGACTATTGATACTCCAAATGGCAAATGCTGACACACCTCTATTCTCCATATTCAGACCGCAGCCATCTTGCCAGCAAGGTGATACCTAGGGGTGACACTTTCCAGGCCATAGACAGCCCATTCATCCAAACAGAAAAGTCTCTAATTATATTGAACAATGTCAAAATCACCAACATTGCACCTGTAGGGAAAGCAGGCAACAGTGCAGCACTATCTCTCTCTCTCTCTCTCTGTTTCTGGCACAACAGTGCCCCTACTGGTACTCATAGTCATACTGGTGCTCATAGTCACATAGGTTAACACAGACATAGTCACATAGGTAGTCTGAGTCACATGAGCTTTACTGATAGCGAGCGCTTCCATACTCTGATACTTAGAAAATGTTCATCTGCAATGAATTTCTTGACAGGAAGTAGCTCATAAAATGTCTACGAAACTTGAAAGAGGATAATTCAAGCTTTCCCTACAGCTACAATGTTGGTGATTTTGTCGTTGTTTAATATAATTAGAGAGGACTTTTCTGTTTGGAGGAATGGGCTCTCTATGGGAAGTGTCACCTAGGTATCACCTTGCTGGCAAGATGGCTGCAGTCTGAATATGGATAATGGAATTGAAACATATACTGTATACTTATTCATGGGATATGAGGATTGTGTGCACATCTTTTGCCTGTATACATCCTAATACTGGGGGGTCAAATTATGACAGGGGGGGGTACTACCTGGGGAGTGTTGGCTGATTGGCTGATGAAGAAATATCAACATCCTAATACCGGGGGTCAAATTATGACCCCCCCAGTCAAAAAACACTTTGTTTAAAATAGACACTCATTGATGTAAATCAAAAGGGGGGGGTAACTACCTGTCAGTGGGGAGTGTTGGCTGGGAGGAGGAGGCAAGGCAAGGCAATTTTATTTAGATAGCACCTTTCATACACAAAATATGCCCCCCCCCCCCCCAGTCAAAAAACACTTTGTTTGAAATATAGACACTCATGCTTTCCAAGGTGTGATTTGGGGTCAACATCTTAAAACCAAAATGTTGAATTGTGGCCATGGTGCTGGATGTTAAGGCAAAGGCAAACATCAAAGAGAAAGAAGGAACATCCTCATCCGCACAGTTGTTTTTAGAGCTCCATAGTAGACTTACTTTATTTTAAGCTTTTGCTAATAAACTAAAGTAAGTATTACTATGGAGCTCGGTCCCCTAAAAACAAGTGTGCGGATGTTCCTTGAATTCTTTCTCTTTAACTTAATTAACATAGGCAATATTATCTTTCATGCAGCTTCAACAATCCATGTTGCCTGAACTCTTAAATCACTGGATTGTTACATAGGTAAGGGGGGAGCTAAAGTGTCTAGTTATAGTGAGAGTTGAGGGGGCCCAAGGGGGGTCATCTCATCAGCCTCTTTTGTTTGAGTGTGCTGGGTCGTTACTACAACAAGAACAAGAACAACAACAGATCCACCTGTTGGTGGCGCTGTAACTGGCCAATGTGAAAAGGGTGGGATATATTCCTCAGCCTAGTATGAAAGTCTGTGAAAGATTCCACGTAAATAAATAAATGTAAGCTGCATATTTAATATAACAGAAATGCAATTAATATACGTGTAAATGGCTCAATTGAATAACAACATTGCTGTAATTTGCATCAGTTGAGTCCCAGTTTCAATCACAAGTAAAATCTCAACTTCTTTGCATTGCCTGAGGCCCTGAGCACTGGCAGTGTTTTACCTATACTTGTGAGGACCTCTGCTGACGATCTGCAAGCTCACAATGCGCTGCATGTGTACGCAACACGGCTTACCAAGGTGTATATCCACGGCTTGTCAAGCCGTGTATATCCACGGATATCCCAAGCCAAGCCGTGTATATCTATACCAAGCCGTGTATAATATCCACGGCATCCCAAGCCGTGTATATATCCACGGATATCCCAAGCCGTGGTGCGAGCCGTCTCTCTCTCTCTCAGAGAGGGCCTATAGGACTATTTTAAAAAGCATGCAACCACAGTTAAATCAACAACTGATCAATAACAAACTAACTTGCCCACAGTGACCGGTCACCCTGTAGGCTAATCCTCTTAGTGATACAAAAATAGCATAATGAATGCCTGGAAAAACTGGAAAGTTTCCTCATGCTATCACGAATCTTGGATTACTGAACTAAGTCTCCGACCGTGAGAAATAGGATAAAATTTCGGTATAAAATGTCTATAAACATTTTAATATGATTAGGCCACATAGGCCTATAGCCTAGTTCAGGCCAGGACATAACCACAGTGATATGACCTTTAATAATTAAGTAGTAGGTCTACTAGTTAGGGAAAGTAAGCAAAATCATGTGTGGCAAATCTGCAAAAGAAAAAAGCTCTATAGCTTACTTCTTGTGTTCATAATGATTTATTCCAAGCCAGCTCCATAGGGAAACTTGGACAGCTTTTTTACTTTCCTTAACTATGTAGGCCTATATATGAACTATCGCATGATGTCTAAAATCCGAGTCCGCTGTGCGTCTGACGCATAGGTCTGAATCGTCTGATCGAGTAACGAGGAAGATTATAATTCTATAAGGACGAATAGGCCTATCCCTGACCTCGATCGTGATCCGGTGCCCGGCCGGGAATGGGGGAGTTGCTATATGGGGAGTTGGCCTCTGAGAATAGAGCACCGAAGTCCTGACGTAACTCGCTCATCCCGACCATTCCCCTGGTTCGCGGAAGTAATTTCTCTATGGAGAATAACATGGGGTGATCTTAATATCGTCTTAATATCGTCTAAGCGTTGTGGTCCAAAACTAAACAAGCTGTCTCGGCGTTATTGTCAGGGAGGTGTCTCTGTATCGTTTGCAACAGTCAGTCACTCATATATGATACAGTCTGCTTCTAGCGAAAATCTAACTAATTCAGCAGCAGTAACATTAGCGTTTTCTCTCAGTCAGTTGATTCTTCATATCCATATGAGTGAAGCGGCCGGGGTGACATGTTTATTTTTCAAACACAGTTGTTATATGAGGCGATCTCAAATCGCCTCAATGGGGATTTCAATGCAACTAAACAAATATGCATGAACCTGGGGACAGACGCCCTCTACTGAAAGTGACGTCAGACTTCGGTGCTCTATATAAATAGGCCTATACTCCATCCATGCGCACAAGTAGGCTACTCATTCAAACGCACAACCTTTTTTACGCACGCATGACGCACCGGACCTATAGGCTATAGAGAAACGGACTTGGACAAGAGAAAACTATTTAATTCCGTCAAGAAAGAAAACCAGAAAGCCACAAAGCTTTTGAGGAAATAGTCTAGTTATTGAATAAAACACAATTATAAATCTTTGGGAAGGAAAGGGCAGCCAGGGAGTGGGACATCATGTCAGTGGTGGTAAGCGCCGTGCCATTCAACAAACCACTCCACATGCGGTTTCCAGTTCCCCGGGGGCGACGCCACACGCTCCCGGCCAGCGAATTTCGTTGTCTCAGTCCGGAGGATGCCATCAGTGTATTTGAGATAGAGAGAGAGGGTACGTAACGTTTAACCAGTCATTTAGCATACTCATTTTAAAAGTCACATGTTCCATTCATTCTGATATTACAAATGTAGTCAGTAGTCGGACATGTTTCATGTCAAACTTGTCTTGCATACGCTAATATTGTTGCCTTAGTAGTCGGCTAATCCTGCCATATGTTCTCTGACTCTGTTAGCTTTCATCGCGGTGTCCGGCGAGTGTCCCCTACACCTGGACGAGGTGCGGCATTTCCTCACCCTGTGCCCAGAGCTGTCACTGGGCTGGTTCGAGGAGGGACGCCTGGTGGCTTTCATTATTGGCTCACTGTGGGACCAGGAGAGACTTGCTGAGGTAAGAATGAATGGGAAAAAAACCTGCACAACAATTTAACTTTTTTTTCTTTCTTTCTGTGGAAATACTGTTTTGTTTTTCCTTAGAAACGTGACACAACTTATGTGACATTTTCAGTTGAAATCCTCCTCCACATAATTGGCCGCATTGGCCAATATGTGGAGAGCTGATAGACATTATAGTGCTGATAGACATTATAGATGGATACATGTTAAATGATAGAATGATAGTTTTACTGTGTGCACCCTGCACCTCTTTCACCATATAGGCTACTCGTTATTTCCATGTAGTTCAAATACAGTTTAGAATGGTGTATCATACATAAAAGTCTGTCCCAGGAAATCTGGACCCTTCTGAACAATTGTTGTCATTCATTATTCAGTGGCAAATGAAAAAATAAGTAAGACTTGTCTTCATGTCACAACATAAAATAGAATAATTAAAGTTGAATAAAAGTATACAATTTATGTTGAATGTTTACAATTAAAGCCAAACAGTGACCATATATCCCTTCTTTTCAGGACGCTCTAACCCTCCATAAGCCTCACGGCACCACAGTTCACATCCATGTATTAGCGGTCCACCAGACCTTTCGTCAGCAGGGAAAAGGTTCCATCCTGATGTGGCGATATCTCCAGTACCTCCGCTGTTTGCCCTATGTACGTCGCGCAGTGCTCATGTGTGAAGACTTCCTGGTGCCCTTCTATCAGAAGTCGGGCTTCAAAGTGCAGGGCCCCAGTGACATTACAGTGGGGCCCCTGACCTTCATCGAGATGTGCTACCCTGTTAGAGGTCACGCCTTCTTGCGCCGTAGCAGTGGTTATTGAATTCTGGTGAACCCAATGTGGATTAATCTCATCAGGGGCATTGTTGAGGACGTGAGAACATGCAAGCTTTCTTTTCAAGTGGGACCCCAATAGAGACATACTGTACGTATGTGGCTTGTTGTTTGTCTTAACTCTGAACATCATATCATTCAGCAAAGTGTGTTCCACCTGACTGTATGCTGCTTGCAGATGATTCTTATAGACATCAAACTTTTAGATTCGTCAGATAAAATGCAATTATTACATCATAACTGTTAACAGTATTACTGTATTATGCAGTCAATGTTTTTATTTGTTTTTTCATTTTATTTTATATGAATGCTGGACATTTTTCTAAATACTAAAACGTATAATTATTCATACGTTTTTAGGAGTCACAATGTGGTGACAATGTTTGCTGAATGTTACAATTCCTTTTTGTTTGCAACATTTTTTTATAATAAAAACGTTTTATCTAGAATGTAGTCTATATTTTTTATATTGTCTTTATCAATGTGGGTGTTGCACATTTCCAGCATGTATATACTGTATATTATACAAGTTAGAACTATAGGCCTACAGGTTTTTATATACCGGTATATATATATGCCCATTATTCATAAGATGGCCTACGATATCTTGTTGGGCTGGCCTTCACTCGCCAATAGAGAACATTGTTATTTGAGGCCCTGTGTGGCAAGCTTCTGTTGTATTTATCTTCACTTTTAAATCCACAAACCACAGGATATTTAACACACTCAGACACACATTACACTTACAACTCCACGAATGAACAGTGAACAAGGAAAAGACAGTTTTCATCTTTTATGCCCTAGACAAATGGAAGAAAATCCAGGACTGGATGTGTCACATATGTACGGTCTACTGTACCGGTTTTGTGTAGGCCCGGTGTATTAGCATTGTTTTTTATTGCTCACTATATTTCACCTTATGTAAAATTGTGTTTGTTTCTTTTTTACGTTGTGATCATGTTGTACTGAGGGCATCCAGAGCATGCACTCAATTGTCTTGCCTGATTAAATAAAATAGTTTATTAATGAGACTGCTATTTAGTGCTGAGATCATCTTGAATACAAGTAGGCATGCATAGTGAAACACCCAATGACTGTGGAATTAAATTACATGGGATACAGGCAATCTAGGGCCTAGATTGACACACGTGTGCTGACGCAGTGTTGTCAGTGCACGTGTGTCACGAGTCTACTTGTAAAGTTAACCTGCATGTCTGTAGTTGTACAGCATAGAATTAGGATTTAGCCAGTCAGCATGTCTATTTTCATTAGGGGCTATGACGGTAAACGTCTTGGGATTTACTAAAGTCTCTGTTTACTGCTGCCAAAGGCCTGAGAAAGAATTGTAAACATGTTCAGAGAGCAGTGAGGGGAAAACATCAGCAAACCAGATGATCTGTTCAAGTAATGTAAATAAATATACACTGAATACAGCTAACCTACTGTAGAAATGAATCAATGTTTTATATTAAAAAATATATAACATTTCTGAATTTTTTAACACAACTACAAACTCCAGACTGGTTTTATAGTTATTTTCTATACAACCTCTTCCCCAATAAGCCTTGAATCAAGACACAATCTTTATAACCTTTTTGTTAACAAATTACATTCAATTATGTCTGCTTTTAAGTTGTTTCATTAGCACCACAAGCAATCCAATTCATGGTTTCAATATGTACATAAAGAGCTGAACTACTGGAACAACTACTGTTCCTCACATCACTTGGCAAGCAAGACGAGCAACGTGTGTATGCACACACAGACCCACATGTTATCATTAGACTGGCACTTTTAATTTGATTGTTTTAACAAATAAACATTTCAAGCAGATCATGCTTTAACAAATAAACATTCAGGCAGATTGTATAAAACCAAAGCAACCGACCAGTGCCTTGCCCATGGCCTGAAATGAATCGAACATTCCCTTCTTTTTGTTTATGCCAATAAATAGAAAATTCATTTGTATTTGGTCCTAATGCAAACATATAAGTATTATTACTCTCACAGGCATATTATTGTGGTTCAAATCATTCAAATGCACACATTTCAAAAGGCACTGTACTGTACATTCCTAAAGAGGTCAGTGTTAACATTTGTTTGGACGGATTCCTAAAAACTTTGGACAGATGTGATTTCATAGCATGAAAATACACAGCATTTTAAAAAGCTAGCCTATGTTTAACAAATTGGATTTGCTCAAGTATTTTACACCAGATCACTGGTGAGGAAGTAGCTCCCTCCAAAACGTCTCGTGACTCTCGTCTTGGAGGGGGCCAATGACACTTGAAAACATGTTTTCTCTGTTAAGACTGACTACTGCATCAGTACAACCCTGGGCTGTAACGTCTAATCTATGTTTGGGTGACAGAGTAATATATATACTGATTTTGTCAAGCAAGACTTTGTCACAAGCCCCTGAATCGCTAGCCACGCCCATTAAAAATAATATGTTCAGGCCGAGTGTCAGACTACAGTGCAAAAACACAAAATATCCTGTTCAGCCGCTGACAAATTATAATTGCTCATCTTGGGACTATGTCTTAATATGAAATATTCTACAAAGTGAGGACCCACCAGAATAAAGGCCAATGACCCTTGTTTCGACTCGGTAACATGCAGCAAAATTAAAGGCAAACCCAACAAGGTATGGTAGTCGTGTGTGTGTAGTCGAAGATAAGAGCAAGATTTTCACAATTTGGTTGTGGACTGTACCAAGTTATGGTAATATGAAATCTTATGTCACTGGCTTTTCCTCAAGTTATTCAATCTTGAACATTTCTCAGGGATGAGTGGGATGGCATTGACGCTCCTTAAAAACTTACAGGCTCTTCACAGGACATGGATAGGGTTTCCGCTAGGTTTCCACCGTCTGCCGATCCGCTCAAAGTTCAGCCAAATTCAACTTTGACCCCTTCTGCCGCTGAACTTTCAACATGCAGGCTATAGAGCGACGCAGTCCCTCCCCCTTTCAGAACAACGAACGGCCCAGGAAATGAAATGCAATGCATTCTGACCATAGGATTAGTAGTATTTATTTAAAGACGGTTACGCCGCAGACAAAGCCAACTCGGATCGTGACAAATCATGACAATGAACACAATGTTTTGGGCCGATCAAATAATTTATAAGAAGAAAAACGAAACAAATAGTGTTGTCTCCTGCCTTTATTTTCTTCTTTCTAATGATTTGATCGGCCCAAAATATTGTGTTCATTGTCATGATTTGTCACGATCCGAGTTGGCTTTGTCCGCGGCGTAGCCGTCTTTAAATAAATACTTAAAGAAAATCCTATGGTCAGAATGCATTGCATTTCATTTCCTGGGCCGTTCGTTGTTCTGAAAGGGGGAGGGACTGCGCCGCTCTATAGCGAAAGAGTGGGCGGGATAGAATGGTGAATGCACAGAGTAGACTTGGAATTTGGCTACAGAATGAAGTGTGCGATCTACAAGATTGAGCTTCTTCTAGATCTATTAAAAAAATTGGAAATTATAGTAAATCGTTACCTATGACATGCTCGAAATAGGGATGCCAGGTTGGAAGTTGTTAATATGTTCTAGTGCACCCATTTTGGCAAAAATAGCAAGTGTAAATGGTTAAAAGGACAGTCTTATCTTATATATGTATATTTTGATTTAAGGCTCAGGCAATGTGTAAGATTTGTGAATCCACAATCATTCACCAAGGCACAGTTATACATACACATTATTCACTTCCACAAATACTTAGTGACCAAAATAAAATGCCCCTTCAACTATTACTGAAATAATTATGTAATTGAAATTCTACAAAGTGGTTTAGGCACAACAGTGGTAACAAATGAATATACACGTAGTGATTGAACGAGTCTTATTGAGGCAGCGCAGTTAAAACCTTGTGTCTGTTATTGAACAACATGCACATAAGCAGGCTGTGAAGCAGTTGGACAAATTAGTAATATGTACTTCAAAAAATCTTTGTCCGACATTTATTTAATTTTTGGATTTGCTACCTTTTTGGAATTTCTTAAATTCCAATTCTTTGATGTATACTGGATTTTGGGTTTAGCTGATGCGCAACCTCTTTTTCTCATTTAAGTAATGTACTGTATGTTCCATCTCTCCTATGAGCTGATCTTGGGTATTATTTACATCTATTACAGGTATAGT
>NC_139702.1:22194751-22202251 GCF_964188405.1 Protomyctophum parallelum | reverse complement strand
AAGTAGCAGATCAAGAAGCTCCAATTTGAATCCTCAGTCATAAAAGTAACAGTTTGTTGACGTGTGAGGTTTCCACCCGACATATGCACGCCTGCACATAGATGCGTGTTTGTGTGCGGCTGCGTGCGCACGTGTGTGTGTGTGTGTGTGTGTGCTTGCGTATTTCTCAGGATTTCCCCAGTAAACTGATAGAGATGATTCAATTAAAAAAGCTTCTTGGAATGCACCATGAGCGGCTGAGCGGGTTGCGGGGTGATAACATAATCACAACGTCCCCAGTTGGATTCTGAAGACAGGCAGACTGACAGATGGACAGACGGACAGACAATGCCATTAGTAGTACCCTGCGAGTAGGCCTAAAAGGAACACCATTAGTAGTACCCTGCGAGTAGGCCTAAAAGGAACACCATTAGTAGTACCCTGCGAGTAGGCCTAAAAGGAACACCATTAGTAGTACCCTGCGAGTAGGCCTAAAAGGAACACCATTAGTAGTACCCTGCGAGTAGGCCTAAAAGGAACACCATTAGTAGTACCCTGCGAGTAGGCCTAAAAGGAACACCATTAGTAGTACCCTGCGAGTAGGCCTAAAAGGAACACCATTAGTAGTACCCTGCGAGTAGGCCTAAAAGGAACACCATTAGTAGTACCCTGCGAGTAGGCCTAAAAGGAACACCATTAGTAGTACCCTGCGAGTAGGCCTAAAAGGAACACCATTAGTAGTACCCTGCGAGTAGGCCTAAAAGGAACACCATTAGTAGTACCCTGCGAGTAGGCCTAAAAGGAACACCATTAGTAGTACCCTGCGAGTAGGCCTAAAAGGAACACCATTAGTAGTACCCTGCGAGTAGGCCTAAAAGGAACAGAATGAAAGATAACGACTTGACATGCATGCCTGATGACCAGTTGTCTTTTTTTCTTTACTTAAGTAAAAGTATCAATACTGCAATGTAGAAATTGTAGAAAAGTCTGGAATTCGAGAGTAAAAGTACAATATTTGACTCTGATATGTATAGTGGAGTAGATTACAAGTAAAAGTATTAGAAATTTGAAAGTACAAATACCTCAAAATTGTACTTAAGTGCTTAACCGTCTTCCTGCCATTGCCGAAGCCCTTCGGCAATTGAAGCATTAATTTGATATTAACGCTTGCTGCCATTGCCGAAGCCCTTCGGCAATTGCCCTTTATTAGTGCATATGATTGATCAAGCCATAATGCTACTCACGTTAGCCGGTTAGCTAGCACTGTTGTTAGCACTGCACTGGATCGTTCATATTAATTCACCGTCGCCATAAGAATCCATTCTATCCGTTTCTTTCAATCGCCTGTATCTCCTATTCCTTGTCCCAGATGGCATTTTTGGTCAAAACAGCGTTTCTTTGACGGCACGAGCCGACGTTGTGGAGTGCAAAAATGTACCGGCATTTTTCGATCATGTAAACAAAGGTTGTCTTGGCAACGTAAAGCTGGCAGGGATAAGCTCACTTCCGGTTGAGGCAAAATGTGGCTTTTCAAAATAAGAGCTCAAATTAAAAAAATGCTGGCATGAATTAGGTCCTAATTTCTCAATAAATGGCAGCAGTAAAAGGGTTAATGTACTTAGTTACTTTATATGACTGCTGACAGTGATGACATATGTCATCCATTGACTTCCTGGTACGTTTCACATAAAACCAAGAGAAACACGCAACCAGACAGAAAAGATTCCTAACTCTAAGCTTAAAAGCCACAGCATGCACAGAATTGATGTTATCACTTTTCAAGTATATTCACATCAATTCACATTATAACAACCTGCCTCAAACTTTCAACCCAATGGCCAGAGGAAGCGTTGTCACTGTATATTTCTCCAGAAATGTTCAATGACAACATTTCCTACTTTTATTTACCGTCTGAATTCAAGTGGAAAGGGTTTTAGCCAAATGGTATGCAGACAGAGCTTTACTACTGAATCCTTTTGTTCAACAGAGTTTCTTATGTTTCGCAGGCTGAATGAGATCGAATTAGACTCTGTAGATACATAATGCCTCCACTTCGTAATTTGCCATGGATGTACAAATGCTTGTATAAATAGTTGATCCAGTTATGACATCTGTGTGCATGTTGTAAACAGCTGAATGCGAGAAAACTTTGCTGAATCCTTCCTGGGTGATGCAATAAGTCCATGGCATGGCACAAAGGGAACGCTGTGACGCTTCATTTCATCATTATCCATGAATACACTCTGTTAACTGTTGAAAGGATTTGTCGATGGGAGCACTTTTGCGTTCTCGAGAGCTTCGAGAGTGTCTGTCTGGCCAAGTGCAGGAGAGAGAAGTTTTGGGGGAAGTTTAATATTGAGGGGCTGGGGGAAGGGGCTGGAGAAGAACGTGGTAACACCGAGGAAGGATTAGTGTTTTGTTGGTGAGGATTACCGTACAAACCGGTGAAAAGGCAACTAAGCTGAGCACCGCCATCATCAAACAGATTTGGTTTCTGGTTCCTATTTAGACGGATTACCCAACAATGTTATTGTCAGTGCGATTGTTCTAGCAATGAGACTGTTGAAGCTTTTCTTGTTTACTGTAGGACACTAATTGGAGGTTTAGGCCCTTCTACTTTTGCTCAGAGTGGGTTTTTCTGTAATGATCGTCGTATTAAGTATAAGGTATACTTTTAAACTTTTGTACTTTATATGTCATATAAAATATTAGATAAAATAAAATCAAGTGGCCGGAAATCAAGAGCTACGTGCATGAACAATAATACGATGTATGGCTTCAAAGTGAAGGGGCAATAGATTTCCTTCTGTAGCTTCATACGGAAACAATAGCGATTTCTTTTTAGGGGAGAACCTCTTCCACTTCAGCAGGAAGGAGGATTAAGCTGCACGATGTCCTTTTCTTCCTTCCCTCCCGCTTCCCTTCCTCTGTGAAAGCTGTCTGTTTATAGGTCTCACGTGGGGAAAGGACAAAGGTTTAAACACTGGGGGTATTTCAAAAGATAATTAAGGAGGAATGAACAGTCAAAGTGTTGAAGGAGACACGAAGGAGGGATTGGGAGCAGCGAGGATAAGAGAGGAATGGAAGCTACCTCCTTTTGTTGTGTCTCGAAACAAGTGGATCAACCTCTCTTCCTCAAACATCATGAATATGCATTATACTGGGTCATTCATTCGCCACATTGTTCTTCTGCAAATTATGTCCCACCAGAAAAAAAATGCAGACAATAAAACCCAAAGAGAAGTGAGCAAATAAATGGAAGCAAAAACAATGCTCAAAATGATAGAACTGTTCTTTTTGTGTCGACACAGGTTTCTTTTATGGCATTAGTGGAATCTTTTGAGATGACTTGCCTTTATCTAGTAAAATAATGCTGTCCTAAATAAACGGCTCCAATTAACATTCATTTGAATAATCAGATTATGCTACATTTTGTTAAATGTACTGGATGCGAAAGTGTACATATTATAATGCATATTGTCATCACTAATGCACCAAAGGCAGTGAGTCATTCATATATAGCTTCATATTTACCTAAAGGTGTATCCACCTAATTAGTGGGTTATTACTGGCTGTAGTTCAAAGGAAATGTTTTCCTGGTGAAACTGAGCTAAAACAGTCTAGAATAGAATTTCACAGTCTTTGTTTTCCGCTAGCATTACCATTTGCATGTACTACACAATTAGAATGACCTGTCAGTGTGTTATCATTTCGGTATTAGCTGTTTTTTTTGTGCTTTCTATGAAACTGACTATTTATCTCCGCCGGGCCGGAGTGGCCTGGAAACGGAGATTGTGTTTTCACACCCGCTTCAAATGTGATCAACTGACAATCACCACTAGGTTACTTATCAAGACGATCTTATCGACCTACTGCATGTAGTCTGGGAGCCTACTGGCTGCTCCGTGCTTGCGGTTATGTTTAGGTTAGGGTATGAGGTGGGTTGTCGTTCTCAGTAGGCTCCCAGCATGTGCAGTAGGCCGATAAGAACGTCTTGATAAGTAACCCACTGGTGATTATCGGTTGATTTTCAACCGCGAGTTTTCACATCCGTCACCAGCCCTGAGGCACCCCGGACTTAAGAACTGATGTCAATCAGTGTGACTTCGCTATATTTGAATAGTGTTAGGATTTGCACAGACCAAGAGCTCTATACCAGTGTGGATGGGAGAGCTATAATCAATAAACAACAATCTGACCTAGGTATTTTATTTTCAATCAGTATGCACAGCAAGCGAGAGGGTGCAAATTACTACAGTGCTATACTACAGCAGTAGAGTTGATTTACTGTAGCACATTTTACTACTGTACTGTATGTCCTACCCTTTTTGCATCAAACTTTGACGCTCTTCTTTTTTTTCACAAAAAGAAAACACAGCTTTGTGGCATACAATATATTCATAATAAAATGTGATAATAATAACTGACAACAATATAGGCTATCAGTAGAATTGATGTGCTGAAAGTGCATTCACACTCAAAAGCCTTGTAACAGAAGCACAGAAATACGACGCAAGCACGCACTCATGCAGACATGCACACACACACACACACACACACACACACACACACACACACACACCCCCACACACACAGAGCAGATACTGCTGTGTTGTTTACCTGCAATTATTCCCAAGTGAAAAACGAAACAATGCACGTGCACTCACACATTCACACACCATAGTACAGTAGTACACGTACTACACACTGGCACAAACAACTGACACTCACCTGCAGGGAATAAAAGAACAAGGGGCTAATTAATGATGATGAGAAGTTAATTTAGTAAGACACCTCAGGTAATATAGTCTCTCTCCTTCTCACCTTCCTACACCCCCCGTCCACACATTATTTCTTAGCTTTCAACACAGCTATTTTCAAAAGAATAGCTGTCAAATGTTCTGTTTTGTACATTTCATCTCTTTCTGTCTCCACCCCAGGCTCCCCCCCCCCCCCCCCACACACACACACACACACACACACACACACACACACACACACACACACACACACACACACACACACACACACACACACACACACACACACACACATTCACACTCTTATTCTTCAGGGAAGGAAGAGGCAAACCAGTTGAGATTGACAAGCTAAAGTGGGAGAAGACATAATTTTCTGTTTTGACATTGCGCTGTGTGTGTGTGTGTGTGTGTGTGTGGGTGTGTGTGTGTGTGTGTGTGTGTGTGTTTGTGTGTGTGTGCATGTGTGCGTGGCGTGTGTGCGTGTGTGAAGAGAGAGGGAGAGAGGGGGAAGAGAGAGAGAGAGAGAGAGAGATGGTTCCTGAATCCTGAGCTAAATGTTTGCTAGCAGGTGAGCCTGTTGTTGACAGATGGTGTTTGTGAGAGAAGCTCACTCCCTACAGAGTCTCACCCCAGGAAAACACTCATGCTAACAGACAGACCTACTGTACACACAAACAAGCACACACGCGCGCGCACACACGCACACACACACACACACACACACATGCACACACGCACCTGAGCACATATGCTCACACATTCAGTGTAAAAATGGCCTCAGAGTAGATCATATACAGTAAAGCCATTCCATTAGTGTCGATCACACGGCACCATTCACACTATAACCAGGTGAGAGAGAGACAAGGAACTGCAAGTGATGATCTCTTTAGTACCACTGTATCATTGATTAGAGAGAGAGACAGAGACAGAGAGAGACAGAGAGAGAGAGAGAGGGGGTGGGGGGAGGGTGTAGACAAAGAGACTGAAAGGTACCGAGTCCGAGACTACAGACCGGAGCATGCAAAATAAAAGCTGAAACCGACCCGAGGACACCATTTTATCCCCACTCCGTCTCTCACTATGTGTCCACTCCACATGCAGGAGCCATTTTGTGTCTCTGAAGCTCCGATTGGGAGTCTGGTGACACTGCCTTCCATCAGCAGGCCCATTGGAGCGTGGCAACTGGAAACTGTGCCCCCCGAGTCATTATATTAGCACTAATGCTTTACTATACATGGTCCTTAAGTCAGGCCTGTATAGTACTGCATGGGCAGTGGTGGAAAGTATATTTACTTCAGTACAATTTAGGCATTTGGCAGAAGCTCTTAATCCAGAGCGACTGTACTAGTCTGTAGAAGTTTGAGGTATTTGTACTTTACTTGAGTATTTCCACAATACTATTTGTACTTTACTTGAGTATTATTCACTAATGTGTCGCGATGTGATGCATTGTGAGCTTGTACAGTAGATCAACTATTTTCATAAGATTTGTATACATTCGAAAACTTTTTGGAACATTCTACAGTATTTCTACACTGCAGTATTGATACTTTTACAGTACTTTTTCCACCATTTCAACCTACAACAAATAATGAGTATAGTGTGTTCTGAGCTTGTATTCTGCCGTATTCACTATCACTAATATATATATTGTAAAACTACCAAAAATAAGTAATAAGTAGTTAACGAGATTCTTATCAAATATTGATTCTTATCAAAGAATGATGGTCTTTGAAAGGAATCATGGAACAGCATGACTATGTGGGCGAGAGAGGCGTGTAGAGTGGTGGAGGGAGGGAGAGAGAGAGAGAGAGAGAGAGAGAGAGACACGACAGGGAAGGGAGGGGGTGAGTGAGTGCTAGCTCCTGTAATTAGACAGTTAATTACATCTGGATGGTGATCTGCTCTAGGGGATGGATGTTGTTTGAGCTGTGTGTGTGTGTGTGTGTGTGTGTGTGTGTGTGTGTGTGTGTGTGTGTGTGTGTGTGCGCGCGCGTGTGTGCGCGCGCGCATGCATGCGTGCATGCTTGCATGCGTGTGTGTGCATGCGCACACAATGTGTGTGTGTCTAAGCTGAGCGTCTGTGTACACTCCAGAAAGCGTTTACTGAAATGGGAGCTAATTCTCGCTGTCTGAGGCCATTACGGTATTAATTTAATTTGGGTTAGCTGTCGCTAGCTCATTAACACATCTAATTAATTCATTGACATCAGAATTAAGTTGTTTCACTGAAACTGACACCTCTCTCTCTCTCTCTCCCTCTCTCTCTCTCTTACCAGTGAGTGTGGGAGGCGAGGGCGAGCGACAGATTGATAGAGCGAGGGGTACCGTAGAGAGCGAGGAGCGTCGGGGGGTGAGGGGGGTTGATGGATTGAAGGATGCACGTCTAAAACAGAAATGTTATAAATGAATTTTTGTCAGCATGCACTGAGTGGTGTCAATCTGGTATCAAGTAATGGTAATGGTTCTTCTCAGCTGCGAATCCTAACCCAGAGTCTGCCTCAGTGCCTAACCTCGCATCACCAGGCTTTCCACCGCCTCGGAGGAAAGCCTGGTCTCTGTTTCAAAAGTCTGTATGATCCGGGCTGGGGCCGGATGATGTGGTTACGTCATGTTGTAGTATTGTTTTGTAGTCGCCAGACAGGATGAACAGGCGGCGGCAACTTCCTTTTCCCTCTCAATAAAAGCTCTCGTAAGCGAGAGCTTTTATTGAGAGGGAAAAGGAAGTTGTCGCCGCCTGTTCATCCTGTTTGTTGTAGGC
>NC_139702.1:22129751-22187251 GCF_964188405.1 Protomyctophum parallelum | reverse complement strand
ATGGCCCTCTTCTTACACAAGCTCTGTCATATCAAAGTAGGACATCCAGAGAGCTGAAAGACCCAATAGACCCGGAGCTTTGTTGGATGTTTGCCCTTGTAGCCGGCAAGCCTCGTCATTGCTTGAGCCTTGAGTTACTTTTACTTCTACTCCACAACTCAGATCCAAATCTTCTTACTACTTTTACTCCACTACAATTATTTGAAAAATGTTAGTTACTTTTTAGATTTAGATCTTTATTACTAAACATACATAAACCACTTAAGCTCCACTGTATGTATTTTGGCTATTTGAAAATAGCAGATCTACAAGCTCACCACGTGTGGCATCACAACGCATTGTGTTGTTATTTATGCATGTTAGACATATGATACTGTAACTTGTGAAATGGGACATTCTGCATAATGAGTACTTTTACTTTTGGTACTTTAAGTACATTGTGATACCTTTTGTACTTTTAAGTAAATGTTGAATTACGGCCTTTTACTTGTTACAGAGTATTTCTACATTGCAGTATTGATACTTTTACTTACGTAAAGAAGGTGAGTACTTTTTACACCACTGTCGCTTTGTAGACAAGCATGTAGCATCGTGCTGCATGCACTGTTGTACATTCTGCTTCTATCATAATATCAGCTACTGACGATTTCACAATAACACTCACCATATAACACCATCGTGGAATCATGGAATGGAAAATAGATTGCAAATCATCTTGATGACTGTGCTTGTTGAATATGTTATAAGTTTCTCACAATTTCTGGTACCAGGATGATGCATAATGCTCGGTCAAAACATTTTCTTTTTTCCCCACAGGTATTTTCTTTTTTGGGCTTTTTGCCTTTATTTATAGTGCACTGTACTGCTGGGCCGGCCCAGGCCTTTCCCCATCTTTTTAATTTCTACAACAAATGTGTATGCAGATTCAAACACATTGTTCAAGATTACATTTTATATTGGCAGATGGTGTGCTTTTTTGGAAACAATATTACAATATATATATATATATATATATATATATATATATATTACTTGTATTGACCCTATACTCAGTTTAATATAGATAAGGTTTTTCCTTTATAGGCCCCTTTTCCACCATGGTTGAACTGGTTCAGTTCTTTTTTTCCCGCCTAATACTGAAAATGAATTGGTTCAGAACCATAAAAGTTGATTCGGAATGGGAACCAAAAAATGGCCGCCGGTTCCGTGAAAGCACCACGGTTCCAAGAATCTAGAACGGAACCAGTTCTAGAACCAAGTTCCTTTGGTATAAAAGGGGCCAAAATGTACCCGGTGTGTAACTCTGAGTGTATAAATACTGTAGAGTGTAGATAGTATGTATTGTTGGAATAACTGAATATGTCAGTCAGGCATTGTATAGTAGGCTACACAATATGTGGACTCAGAATGAACCTAGAACCTCATCTGTTGTGTTCACAAGATGTACATTTTAGTCACTACATGTGAGTAAACATCTACTGATGCACAAACTTGGACACATCATCAGTGTTGTAACCTGGAATCGTTGGGGTTCAGGTCTTGCAACGGACACCCTCCTCCACCTCCAGGCGAGCCGACCAAGGCTCATCAGACCCTGGCATGTGTCCAAGTGGCATGCTACAGCCCCCACTGTCTCTTGTTGTGAGACAGTCAATAGGGAATGATTAGATGTTGGCGACACAAAGAGGCTCCAGGCACTGTGGGCGTCCAGGCCTGGCTTGTCCTTCGTCTGACCAGAAGTGTAGAATCCTTCTGTGCGTTGCGTCGTCATTGCTGCTGCTGTACAGCTACACACCGTATACCGCACCGTATACAAGGCTGACATTAAACCCTCCTTGCAGGATTTACCGCAGTCTGTAGCTTTGGTTCCTCCTCACGGTTGACGTGGTTTGGGCTGCCAACCCTCACCACCCCAGTCCCAGATTGCCGTCTCTCCGGCCGTCCTCTGTCTCTCCAGATGTCACCACACTCTTCGTGGTCGTCACCCAGTCTGTTCCTGGTTGTCACTGGTAGCCTACAGCCACTCCCAGAGCCTTTCAGTAAATTAAACATCTACTGATGCCTAAACTTGGACACATCATCAGTGTTGTGCATCATAGTGAGTGCTCACCTTGCATTTTGTGAGCACTCGGCACAAGCTATACTTTTAACATAGGTCTCCAGTATAGGTTATGCAGCTATGCTATGCTAGTTTTCTCTCAACGGGGAAGGAATAAAGTAACACTAATGATTAGTCTCAGGAGAGTAACATTATTGCTATTTATTTACACTGGCCAATCCATCATGGTGGACACTCGAAATGAATGGCAGGTCAAGGTTTAATTACAGGATAAGGTTTTATTTACTGATTCATTAATGCTTCAAATTGAACGGAGCACAACTCAAATAAGAATCAAACCTAGATCAACAAATCCTTGATTATCCATAAAATATATGCTTAACCGCCTAACCCCTATTTTATACTTTGTTGTGTGACGGTGTCACACAGCGAAAATAACTGATCTACAAGCACACAACGTGTTACATCGCTATACATGTTGTGAGCAGGGACAGCTCCAGGGGGAGGGGCTCCTCACAAACCCAATTGACTGACTTCTATGTAAACCAAAATGTATTAGTCCCCGCTCTAAATAGCCAGCTCCCTCATAGTCCCACCAGTCACAATTGTCTGGAGCTGTCGCTGATTGTGAGATTGGAGATCTGCAACTTTTTGCTATTTTTGAGAATTTTGGATTTTTTGTCTAAAATAGATAGATCTAAAATAGTAGCCATGTTGAAAGTGGTTAGTGTAATCCTTGTTTCAGTTAAATGAAGACCCTGGGGTTTTACAGTGCAGTCACAGAAAAGTGAATGGTGAACAGTGTTGATTTCGTCCACTAAAACTATGACGGAAAATGTTCGTCCACTACCTTTTTTAACTGACGAAAACAAAATTAAAATTCAATTTAAACGAAGTTAAGGCTAAATATACTGACAATTTGGTCAACAAATTATAACCAGGCTAAAAATGTTATGCAGGGAGTGGGACTAGTGGACAAGAGAACCATGTAGATCAAGTAATTCTATGTTTGGTTGCATGCTGAAAATAACAGATCTACAAGCTCACACAACACATCGCACTGTGAGCTTGTACAGTAGATCGGCTATATTTTCAGCTTGCAACCACTGTGTAACATCAGCCATTACGACGCCATCAAGGCCTACCAAAAATACATTTTAGTCGACTAAAACAACTGTACATTTAGTCAACTAAAATCTTATGATATTAAGTCGACTAAAACTAAAACTTTTCAGATGATTAAATGTGACTAAAACCAAATAGAATTTTATTCAAAAGACTGTGACTAAAACTAATTAAACATGTGCTGTCATAATCAGCACTAATGGTGAATATATATATATCATCCATGGCAGTGGTTGCTTTTCTTTCTGTGTCCTCGACTCCTCGCCCAGCGTTGATGACGTCTTTATGAGTCCTTGGACAGAAGGTAGGGAACGAGAGGGAAAGCATGAGGCATGGAACGAGAGGAAGACGAGGATGGAAAGAGAGAGATGGAGTGAGGGGTTATTTTTAAGGTTTGGGGAGGCTGGAGAAATTCATGGCGCACTGGCAGTACTCCGGCCACGGCTATGGCAAGCCCAGCTGGACAAACAACACAACGCAAAAAAGTCATATTTGAATTTAACAGAGAGAGAGAGAGAGAGAGAGAGAGAGATAGATAGAGAGAGATAAAGAGTAGATTTTCACCAAACTTTGTCTATTTTCTCCCTATTTCCTACAGTATACCCTTCAAACCTCTATCCCCACCCGTCTGCCACCCCCACCCCCCCCCCCCCCCCCCCCACACACACACACACACACACGTACACACACACCCTCACACACACACACACACACACACACAGACACAGAACCCCAACCCCTCCTTTCTAGATTTTGAGGTTACTCCAGCAATCGTAACACCAATGGAGGAAATCATTTCTGCCTCCAGGCAAGTCATTACAGAGGCAGAGTGTGATATTGCAGTGACAGAACTCTCTGTCTCTGGCCCTGTGGTCAGCGAGTGAGCCACACACTGGCTCCACACTTCATATACCTGTCCTGTCCTGTCCTGTCCTGTCCTGTCCTGTCCTGTCCTGTCCTGGTCCCTCCTTGTAGTTGTAGCTTGAAAATACGTTGGGCTATAAATATAAATCATATACTGGAGGTAGAATCAATATGTTGAAACAAGACCTTCCTCCTTTTATTTGATACTACTGTATATATTAAGTTCATTCCATTCTATTTACGTACAGACTGAGACTGTCCTTTTGGTTTCCTACAAAAAGGGTCCCTTTTTCATCGTGGGATGTTCAAGCTGCTTTTCTCGCAATGGCCAGAAGGTGTCATCTCTGTTTTAGCTAGTAGTGCACGCACACACGCACACACACACGCACGCACGTATGTACACACACAGTGGACACTATAGCTTGGTGAAGTCCAGCTGCTCCTGTCAACACTCCACTACAGCGTGTAATTCACCATCACACACCACGGCAGCTGAGACCTGAAACACCCACCCACCACTCACTCTCACATGCACCCATGCACGCACACACGCACGCACGCACGCACAGAGAGTTCTGCATCTGCAGTGATGGGTCCAAAAAAGGGGAAGAAAAGATGGAAAGAGTAAAAAGAGAAATAGACAGAGGAGAGAGAGAGAGAGAGAGAGAGAGAGAGAGCAAGAGAGCGAGAGAGAGGTATGGGTGCTGTGTGTCGGGTGTGGGGGGGTACAGGGAGAGCGGGGTGCTAGACACACAGAGAAGCCAGACAGAAGGGAGGGCGCACAGTGTAAGTGGCCTAATCAAGAGACCACCCCTTCAAAAGGAGAATGGGGTGGTGTGTGTTGTGTTTGTGCGTGTGTGTGCGTGTGTGTGTGTGTGTGTGTGTGTGTGTGTGTGTGTGTGTGTGGGGGGGGGGGGGGGTACACATGAACAGATTGAGTCCAAGTTCCCCTGCAATTATCATCTTACCCATCCTCCTCCCCCTCCTCTCCATCCCCAGAGAGACCCAAGCTGCCGTCCCCATCAACAACTCATTCAGGCCTTAACAAAGCAGCGCCACGCCTACATGCACGCACGTGCACACGCACGCATGCACACGCAAGCATGCACACGAACACACACACCGATGCATTATTCGCGAGTCACGTATCTACATGTATTTACATACACGCAGATAGAATGTCTTCTTTTTATTCATCTCCATCTCTAAAGAATAAAAACAAATCATCCATGTATTGTGTTGTTTGGATTATATTGGGCTGCTGCTACATATTTAACTCTCTGCATCGAATTGACACTTCTGGATCGCACTGTGCGTTCTCTTACGAGCACTGAGGTACGTTAATTATTAAATAAACGTCTAATCGCAATTATTTGCGAAAATTGTCATAATCGTCATAATCGTTTCCATGGTAAATGGTGCATTTATGTAGTGCCTTTTATCCAAAGCGCTATAGATGTGCATTTATATTCACCCATTCACACACACATTCACACACTGATGCCGGAGGAAACCATGCAAGGCACCAACCATCGGTTCGGGAGTAATTAGGGGTTCGGAGTCTTGCTCAAGGACACTTTACTCTTTCCACGTTGAAAGAAAAAACTGAAATAGCAGATCTACAAGCTTACAACGTGTGACTTCATGAAGCGTTGTAAGCTTCATCGTCATCTGTCACAGATCTGCCCGTGCAATTTCTACACACAATGTTCCACTGTCCAGTGCCAAAAACACACGATTGTTAATCGCAGTTGTTTGTGTGGCAATTAATCGTCAACTTAAATGTTGTAATAGTGACAGCCCTGGTCAAGTACATGTCTGTCTGTTCTCACACACACACACGCGCACACACACACACACACACACACACACACACACACACACACACACACACACACACACACACACACACACACACATACACACACACACACACAGAGAGAGAGAGAGAGAGAGAGAGAGAGAGAGAGAGAGATAGGGAGCATTGAGGAGGAGGCCATGTAAAGCCTTGTAGCATATTATATGAGGCTGGCGTGTGCCATGCCCCCCCTTCCCCGGCTCCTATGTTAAACATGCCCTGAGGCCATCGGCTCACCTCTAGTGCTCTCACCGTGTATTACGCAGCATGTGAGTCCGTTAGAAATTCATGTGTACTCGTATATAATGCGCCTGACTCAATTTGGGAGAGACAGAGATTGTGTGTGCGCACGTGTGTGTGTGTGCGTGTGTGACTGTGTGTGTGCGTGTGTACTGACGTGTTCACTTTGGCATGTGCATGTGTACACGACTACGCGTGTGTATGTGTGAGTGTGTTTATGTGCTAAGCTCCCAGTAATAAGGTTAGCCATGGTGCATCAGAGATAAGGCATTAGGCCGCTGACCTCCGACCTTTGGTGCTCGATAATGCGGAAAGCGTTCACCAACACCCAGGAGAGGTCTTGTGCAAAGAGGCACACACACACACACACACACACACACACACACACTGCTTAATGAATACGGCACATGCATAATAGTATGTGTGTGCATTCGTATGTGACGGTGTGTGTGTGTTCCTATATAATTATAATTGAGTTTGAGTTAGGAATAAACTTTATCAAACCTCGTGTTATCACTGATGAAGAGCTGTGTGTTCCAAACGATACGTACTGTAGGTGTTTGGATGTTGTAATACAGTTCCAAACATTTTCATGTCAAGGACCCATGCATTTCACTACGGACGGACCCCCATGACAAAGAGAAGAATTGTGTTATTAGAAATGTGCAGCCTTTTTCAACATACAAAACAAGTAGCAGACCAATTAAGCGTTGTGAGCTTGGTCTATAGCTATTTTCAAATTGGTCTGCTATTTTCAAATTGCCAATGTATAAAAGAGGGTTTAAAGTCAAGGACCCCTGTGGGTCCCTGGACCACATTTTGAGATCCGCCGTGGGGATGAATTCCATCTCTAAATCTATTTCTGTTTCTTCTGTACAGTATTTGCATTTACTTCGCAATGTGCATGTTCCTTTTTTCCCCCACATCATTGATAATAGACTCATATTGAAATTTCACCTCCTCTGTGAATAACAGAATGATGGTTTTTGTTTTGTGAAGTGAATCATGTCAATAGCTAAGTATTAAATCATGGTCTCAGGTATACTGTACGGTAGCTCTCTTTTATATATTTTTTTCTATTCTATTTATATTTTATTTAACCAGTAAAAACACCTTGAGACAAGTGGGAACTGGCCATGAGGCCCTCTTCATAGGCCCTCTTTAACACAATGCTAGAATAGGATATAATTATTCCCATCAGAGCATTCCCTTCCTTTCTGTCTTCTTAGGAGCTTTCCTACCACCTGTCTCAACAGTAGAGGTTAAACAAACTAAATTATTTAGTATAAATTACTGATCATTTAGTAGTAGTACAATAATCGATTAATAATCTGTCCCTATTTTTTGGGGCATGTCATATAAGGGTCAGCGCTAAATAACTCAATTTAATTACTTATAAGACCTTTTTAATAATGAAAAAAATTAAGAAAATCAAAAGTCAAAAGTAATCAACAAACTATACTATAATAAAAACGGGTAAAACATTGGCCAAATTGCCGTAAATCTGCTATTTTCACAATGTTTATCTGTGGAACCAAGTTGAATGCCCCAACTCCTACATTTCCAAGTGCTTGTCAGGGTGGATTCAAATCAGATTAGGTTGCAGCCTGAAGACAGGTTCAGAACCACTGCACTAAGTGAGCATCCTGTCACTCACTGCCCACTGCTTTTACAGCTTTTCTGCTCAAAAGTAGCAGGATTACAGTTTAGGCATTGGCACCGGGTGAAAACAATGGGTTACAAAATCATGGAGTATTCTTATAATAATAATAATAATAAACTGTAAGACGCCTGAGGACTCCTGAGGGCGACCTCGCCCTTGCATCCGCCTGGGTGGGTGACAGACAGCTATAGCTGAATTCACGTCATCACGGGCCACCGCGGTGCACGCTGGACAGGTGTATTTCCTGTTTACATCCGGCATCATTGTAGATAGAAGTTGGGCAATAATCGAATGCGCGCACGTCGGCACTAGTAAGTATCATGTCTCAAAAACGGATTTCAGATTGGTTTCGTCTCCAAAGTTAAGAGAAGAGTCGGAGAAGCTACTAGTAGCAGCAGCGCCAGCACCGCTGTTATAATGTATGATTCTTCTGAAGATGATGATTCTGTCGCCATAACATCTGCTCGTTTCTACGGCGACGGATGACGCGATTTCAGGTTGATCTGATTTCATCCAAGACTGTTACACCGGCCCCTCCGGTGTCACCGGATGAGGATGAGGAGTTGAGGACCCGTTCCAGCCAGAAGACTTTCCCAGGCCGGCATTTTGGGACAGAAACACACAAGCGTTCTTTTCAAACCAATTTAATTGGTTTGTGTCGGCTTGGATTATTCATTATTGTGACGTTGGATTAAGGTGACATTTCGATTGGATTATTGAACTCGACCCGCAGCTGCTCACGCTCACCTCACGGTATGTAAAAAAAAAAAAAGTTATAAGAAAGATGCCATGCTACCGCCGAGCAGAATCTCCACCTTTTCTGTTGTGTTGTGTGTTGAACTAGTCTATGGTTGAAGTTGAACTCAGGGGGGCAGTGAAGCCAATAGTGTCTGAAGCCAGTAGGAAATCCTGACTTCCTGAAAGTTCATATAATGGCCTGTTGTGGCGCTGTCATTGGGCCCAAAAAACCCCAGCTCCATAGAGGTCCATGTTTTTAGGCCCAACTTTACCTAGACTGTATTACCATAATAAACATGGTCATGAATACTTTCTGCTTCCAGTCACTAGTTTAAAGTCACATTTCTCATGTCATAATATTCATTTTGGAAAATTATGGTCCCATTTATTAAATAAATTACCATAAAGTCGAGTATGTTCTGAGGGGCGTGGCTACCGTTACAGTCTATGATCGGGATCCACCCCCGCTCGAGTAAAAATAAAAACCAACAAACAAGAAGGGGGGAAGTCCCGCCTCGTTGTCTGGGCCAGCCAATGGCCAGCTGGGCCCAAACGGATCTAGAAAGATGGCGATTGGACTGACAGGCTTCATCTTACGTCCATATCAGACCCGGAGAACGCTTTGTCCATATTGTTTTGCAGTCTATGGTTGAACTTGAGTTGTCAGTGAGTGCAGTGTGCGAAAATAAATTGGGACCCAAAGTGAGAAGTTGTAACTTGTAATACTTTCATTCTTATGTCTTTCATCCTCCTAAAGTTGCCTACAGAGTTGTTCTATATACATGTGTCACTGCAGCTGTCTGTCTGGTCATGATCAGATCTAGTCTTATAAATTAAGGGATGATATTGTCATTGTTATGCGGCGCGCCGGTGCCATTGTGGGGGAAGAAATGTAATGATTTGCGTGTGCACGCGCATTTTAACACGTGCACGCAGGCCCCCTGGTCTAAAGTAGTTGCCACGGCTATGGTGGCAGAGGGGGCAGTGTCTTGAGTGTACAGGGTTTGATGAGGGGCCATGCAGGTAGGGCCGTGCCTTAATTTTCGGGCCTGTTGAGAACTCTAGTTCTTGCCAGCTGCCAGGCGCAGCTGAACTAATAACTTTGGGGCAGGACCGTCTAGAGTTTAAATGGACAGGTATCAGTCAAAGGGAGACATCGAAGAGGAAGGATAGATGGGGAAGGATCAACATATGGAATGTCAGAACAGGTCAGCTGCATATACAGTATGGAGATCTAAGGGTTTGAGGTTTGAGGTGAGATGTAGAGTTACTTGCCAATATGTAGTTTACTCTACTGGGGGGGGGGGGGGGGTTGTTGTCAGGGAGTTAGTTGTGTCTAATGTAGTTTACTGGGGGGGTTGTCAGGGAGTTAGTTGTGTGTAACGTAGTTTACTGGGGGGGGGTTGTCAGGGAGTTAGTTGTGTGTAATGTAGTTCACTCTACTGGGGGGATTGTCAGGGAGTTAGTTGTGTGTAATGTAGTTTACTGGGGGGGTTGTCAGGGAGTTAGTTGTGTGTAATGTAGTTTACTGGGGTGGTTGTCAGCGAGTTAGTTGTGTGTAATGTAGTTTACTGGGGGGGTTGTCAGGGAGTTAGTTGTGTGTAATGTAGTTTACTGGGGGGGGGTTGTGTGTAATGTAGTTTACTGGGGGGGGGTTGTGTGTAATGTAGTTCACTCTACTAGGGGGGTTGTCAGGGAGTTAGTTGTGTGTAATGTAGTTTACTGGGGGGGTTGTGCGTAATGTAGTTTACTGGGGGGTTGTCAGGGAGTTAGTTGTGTGTAATGTAGTTTACTGGGGGGGTTGTCAGGGAGTTAGTTGTGTGTAATGTAGTTTACTGGGGGGTTGTCAGGGAGTTAGTTGTGTGTAATGTAGTTTACTGGGGGGGTTGTCAAGGAGTTAGTTGTGTGTAATGTAGTTCACTCTACTAGGGGGTTGTCAGGGAGTTAGTTGTGTGTAATGTAGTTCACTCTACTGGGGGGGTTGTCAGGGAGTTAGTTGTGTGTAATGTAGTTCACTCTACTAGGGGGTTGTCAGGGAGTTAGTTGTGTGTAATGTAGTTCACTCTACTGGGGGGGTTGTCAGGGAGTTAGTTGTGTGTAATGTAGTTCACTCTACTAGGGGGTTGTCAGGGAGTTAGTTGTGTGTAATGTAGTTCACTCTACTGGGGGGGTTGTCAGGGAGTTAGTTGTGTGTAATGTAGTTTACTGGGGGGGTTGTCAGGGAGTTAGTTGTGTGTAATGTAGTTTACTGGGGGGTTGTCAGGGAGTTAGTTGTGTGTAATGTAGTTTACTGGGGGGGTTGTCAGGGAGTTAGTTGTGTGTAATGTAGTTTACTGCGGGGGTTGTCAGGGAGTTAGTTGTGTGTAATGTAGTTCACTCTACTGGGGGGTTGTCAGGGAGTTAGTTGTGTGTAATGTAGTTTACTGGGGGGTTGTCAGGGAGTTAGTTGTGTGTAATGTAGTTCACTCTACTGGGGGGTTGTCAGGGAGTTAGTTGTGTGTAATGAAGTTTGCTGGGGGGATTGTCAGGGAGTTAGTTGTGTGTAATGTAGTTCACTCTACTGGGGGGGTTGTCAGGGAGTTAGTTGTGTGTAATGTAGTTTACTGGGGGGGGTTGTCAGGGAGTTAGTTGTGTGTAATGTAGTTCACTCTACTGGGGGGGTTGTCAGGGAGTTAGTTGTGTGTAATGTAGTTTACTGGGGGGGTTGTCAGGGAGTTAGTTGTGTGTAATGTAGTTTACTGGGGGGTTGTCAGGGAGTTAGTTGTGTGTAATGTAGTTTACTGGGGGGTTGTCAGGGAGTTAGTTGTGTGTAATGTAGTTTACTGGGGGGGTTGTCAGGGAGTTAGTTGTGTGTAATGTAGTTCACTCTACTGGGGGGGTTGTCATGGAGTTAGTTGTGTGTAATGTAGTTTACTGGGGGGGTTGTCAGGGAGTTAGTTGTGTGTAATGTAGTTTACTGGGGGAGTTGTGTGTAATGTAGTTCACTCTACTGGGGGGTTGTCAGGGAGTTAGTTGTGTGTAATGTAGTTTACTGGGGGGGTTGTGTGTAATGTAGTTCACTCTACTAGGGGGGTTGTCAGGGAGTTAGTTGTGTGTAATATAGTTTACTGGGGGGGTTGTCAGGGAGTTAGTTGTGTGTAATGTAGTTCACTCTACTGGGGGGTTGTCAGGGAGTTAGTTGTGTGTAATGTAGTTCACTCTACTGGGGGGGTTGTCAGGGAGTTAGTTGTGTGTAATGTAGTTTACTGGGGGGGTTGTCAGGGAGTTAGTTGTGTGTAATGTAGTTTACGGGGGGGTTGTGTGTAATGTAGTTCACTCTACTGGGGGGGTTGTCAGGGAGTTAGTTGTGTGTTATGTAGTTTACTGGGGGGGGGGTTGTGTGTAATGCAGTTTACTGCGGGGGTTGTGTGTAATGTAGTTTACTGGGGGGGGTTGTCAGGGAGTTAGTTGTGTGTAATGTAGTTTACTGGGGGGGTTGTCAGGGAGTTAGTTGTGTGTAATGTAGTTTACTGGGGGGTTGTGTGTAATGTAGTTCACTCTACTGGGGGGGTTGTCAGGGAGTTAGTTGTGTGTAATGTAGTTTACTGGGGGGGTTGTGTGTAATGTAGTTTACTGCGGGGGTTGTGTGTAATGTAGTTTACTGGGGGGGTTGTGTGTAATGTAGTTTACTCTACTGGGGGGGTTGTGTGTAATGTAGTTTACTGCGGGGGTTGTGTGTAATGTAGTTTACTCTACTGGGGGGGTTGTCAGGGACACTGCAGTCTGGGACACTCTCTAGCCTTTCCTCTACTCCATTAGTCTGTAAGTGGAGTCGGAAGTGTCAGATGCGTGCATGTGTGCATGCGTGTGCATGCGTGTGTGTGTGTGTGTGTGTGTGTGTGTGTGTGTGTGTGTGTGTGTGTGTGTGTGTGTGTGTGTGTGTGTGTGTGTGTGTGTGTGTGTGTGTGTGTGTGTGTGTGTGTGTGTGTGTGTGTGCGCAGTTGTTTGTGTCCTTGCGAGCATGTGTGGCTCTGTTCTTCTGTGTGCGTGTGTGTGTGTGTGTCTGATGTATGTGTGTGGGGGGGTGTCACTCCGGCTGTATTGGGGTCAGGCTGGGAAATATAGAAGCTTCCAGGCACTCAACACGTAATTGAAAATCTATTTGGCTCAAAGTGAGGAGAGGGAAGCAAAGAGTGGAGAACAAATGAAAGAGGGAAGAAAGACAGGAGCGGGGGGGGGGAGGCGGGTGGGGGACACAGAGGGAATGGGGGGGTTGGGGGGGGGCGAATGAAAACGGTGGGGTGTTGGGAGGGGGGGGGGGGTGTGGAGGCTGGAAGCAGAGTGAATGAGAAGGCGAAAGAGAGGATATGAGATATTGTTTTAAAAAAGGTGCAGTGTGAAGAGGTGGTGTTGGGGTGGAGACGAGAGGAGCGGACAGATAGAAAACAGAGGAAGAGGATGACTGTGATCCTAAGTGGATGAAAGCAGGGGAGACGCGGCTGGGAAAGGGTTTATTTCCCTGTCACAATATTAAAGACCCCCCTCTATTATCTTGTCCTTACCAATCCGTCAGTGTGTGTGTGTGTGTGCATGCTCTCTGACCCAGTCAGCAGCAGTGGCACAGGTTTACCACTTTACCACCATCCGTCCGTATTGTGGTGAATGTGTTCGCAGAGAGTAGCCGATCGACAAGCTCGTTGATTGGCTATTTTTTGCGAAAGCTTTCCCCACAATTACAGAAAACAGACAATACACTAGTGTAGAGCCCTGAGGGACTCCCGTCAACCATGTCAGGGTTTAAGTGGTTAAACATAATGGGTGCATCCATCTATTGTGACCTCATGACACTTGATATGCCAACACATTGTGCATGCGTGCGTCAGTGTGCAATGCGTTAGTCTACGAGTGATTAGGCGCTTTATAAGGCCTAAAGTTGGAAAAACATTACGCGATAGCCGATGCGATGAGATGAATGATCATGAGATGAGATGAGGACCCCTTGGGGTCCTCGCACCACATCTTGAGAACCACTGCTCTGCAACTCGGAACTGTCAATGCTGTAGTTGCAAGAAAAGCCAGAAAAGCTTACTTAACTCTTTTTTCCCCAGGTACGAATATATACGGACGTCGTCGACACTAGGTGACATCATATCCCAGATCCGTATATATATATATACCCAACTTTTACTCTGTATATAATGGTTGAGGCCTACGGAAGCTTTTAACATTGGTCCGGTTCCTATAGCAACGCCCCACCGTTCCAACTATGGGATTGCAAATATATTCACAGTGCTGAGCAGTTGAAAGGAGGATTTTCAAACCTCCATAAGTCGCTGTCCTTGGTGGATTTTTTGCCATCCACATTTCGGATTTAATTTGTGCCTTTGTACCACGCCGCTACTCCCATGTAAAATCTTCTGACGACAGGTAAACAGTGTGCTTGTTCCAATGTGTAGCGAGTGTGTGTAGCAACTGTGTAGGGGGGGGTGGAGGGGCGGGCAAACTCCGTCTTTTAAAGTGAACACGTATGCTGGCACTGGGGTTTATGCTAACAGCTAGCGGTAGAGATAGAGTTAAAAAACGTTGGTTAAGTGTCCAAACTTTTATTAATTTCAATGTTGCCATTCCCTTTCCCCCCCCCCCGTTGGTGAATGTGTAACAATTATAATTTTCGCCAAAATGCAGTCATATACGTGGCAGTGAAAATGCACACTTGCACGTGCCGTAAAGTGCTAAAATTTGAGCTGAATAGCAAATTAAATCTCTAAATGTGAACTAGAACCATAAGGCAAAAACAAGACACTTCTTTTAGTTGTCACTTTTGTCGAGCAACGGGGTCGTGTGAGGAAAGCGTATTATCAAAGTGTTGTAGCACAATCGCGCTGCCTAGAGAGCAGCTGTGAAATGTTCTCTGTGACACCCAGAGAGGTGCAAACCACACTGGAAGAAAAATGACTTCTGCTTTTCTTTTATTGCTTTACAAGTTAAAGGGGAATTACGCCCCAAACTGTTTTTTTTTCTTCACCATTCTCAACAACAATGACCAATATGAAAAATATCAATTGTACTAGTCAATTGGGGATCAAATAACATCAGACAAACTAAATAACAGGTGCTCTCAACCTGTGGGCCGGGACCCTCTGCTGTGACCCTAACCCACATAATTGGCAAAGCACTAAGATTTTTAAAACGACAATAGACCAAGTCACAGAAGTGCCTGGCACAAATTTGACCAGCCTGCCCTGAAACCTTGCCTATACAGTGGGTTGGTAATTTTATGAATTTTGAAACAAACGCATCTAAGAAATTCCATAAATTAAATAATATATATAATTAGAAGTACTGAAAATAGCACAACGAGCTTGTAGATCGGCTATTTTCAGTACTTCTTAATTATTAGGGCTGCGAATCTTTAGGTGTCCTTCGATTCGATTCCGATTCTTGGGGTGACGATTCGATTCAAAAACGATCTTTTTGATTTTTCCGATTCTAAAGCAGTTTTTTATTTTTATTAAAAACAATTAAATAGAATTTTAGCATGATCTACTCCAGTCTTCTGGCATGAAAGCAGAGTACATTTAGTAAAAAGCTTGTATAATTGTAAAGGTTTTATCAACTGAATGATTTAAACACACAAAGGTTAAATCCAAGAGTAAGAACAAATTTGAACCAGTACAAAAGTTACAAAATCTCTTCTCACTCAATACCAGAACAATACATTAGTATTAAAACAGGTGTAAAATAAATACAATTGGCAGGCTTAGCTTAGCTGGTAGTAAATGCACTATGCAGAAACCCAGGCCATAATGCATTGCATGCACAGGTAGTACCTGTGCATGTTTATTTAGTTTTTTTCTTGCACAAATGTACCTGTCACAGGCTGTCAGGTACAGGTACATTTTGTGCAAGAAAAAAAAAAGAAGAAAAAAAACGATTTTTGGAAAATGAGAATCGATTCTGAATCGGACAGCATTAGAATCGCGATTCTAACTCGAATCGATTTTTTTTGACAGGCCTATTAATTATATATTTTATATATATTCATTATAATTATATTGGGTCCCGGGCAAACGTCTAATCCATAAAATCACTTAATCTCTCTTTTGGGTCACGACCTGAAAAGTTTGGTTCTAGAGTGGACTCATGTCATACTGCAGGCAGTTTGGATCTAGAATGGACTCATGTCATACTGCAGGCAGTTTGGTTCTAGAGTGGACTCATGTCATACTGCAGGCAGTTTGGATCTAGAATGGACTCATGTCATACTGCAGGCAGTTTGGATCTAGAATGGACTCGTGTCATACTGCAGGCAGTTTGGTTCTAGAATGGACTCATGTCATACTGCAGGCAGTTTGGTTCTAGAATGGACTCGTGTCATACTGCAGGCAGTTTGGTTCTAGAATGGACTCATGTCATACTGCAGGCAGTTTGGTTCTAGAATGGACTCATGTCATACTGCAGGCAGTTTGGTTCTAGAATGGACTCGTGTCATACTGCAGGCAGTTTGGTTCTAGAATGGACTCATGTCACACTGCAGGCAGTTTGGTGGCAGTTTGGTTCTAGAATGGACTCGTGTCATACTGCAGGCAGTTTGGTTCTAGAATGGACTCATGTCATACTGCAGGCAGTTTGGTTCTAGAATGGACTCATGTCATACTGCAGGCAGTTTGGTTCTAGAATGGACTCGTGTCATACTGCAGGCAGTTTGGTTCTAGAATGGACTCATGTCATACTGCAGGCAGTTTGGTTCTAGAATGGACTCATGTCATACTGCAGGCAGTTTGGTTCTAGAATGGACTCGTGTCATACTGCAGGCAGTTTGGTTCTAGAATGGACTCATGTCATACTGCAGGCAGTTTGGTTCTAGAATGGACTCATGTCATACTGCAGGCAGTTTGGTTCTAGAATGGACTCGTGTCATACTGCAGGCAGTTTGGATCTAGAATGGACTCATGTCATACTGCAGGCAGTTTGGATCTAGAATGGACTCGTGTCATACTGCAGGCAGTTTGGTTCTAGAATGGACTCATGTCATACTGCAGGCAGTTTGGTTCTAGAATGGACTCGTGTCATACTGCAGGCAGTTTGGTTCTAGAATGGACTCATGTCATACTGCAGGCAGTTTGGATCTAAAATGGACTCATGTCATACTGCAGGCTGTTTGGTTCTAGAATGGACTCATGTCATACTGCAGGCAGTTTGGTTCTAGAATGGACTCATGTCATACTGCAGGCAGTTTGGTTCTAGAATGGACTCATGTCATACTGCAGGCAGTTTGGTTCTAGAATGGACTCGTGTCATACTGCAGGCAGTTTGGTTCTAGAATGGACTCATGTCATACTGCAGGCAGTTTGGTTCTAGAATGGACTCGTGTCATACTGCAGGCAGTTTGGTTCTAGAATGGACTCGTGTCATACTGCAGGCAGTTTGGTTCTAGAATGGACTCATGTCATACTGCAGGCAGTTTGGTTCTAGAATGGACTCGTGTCATACTGCAGGCAGTTTGGTTCTAGAATGGACTCATGTCATACTGCAGGCAGTTTGGTTCTAGAATGGACTCGTGTCATACTGCAGGCAGTTTGGTTCTAGAATGGACTCATGTCATACTGCAGGCAGTTTGGATCTAAAATGGACTCATGTCATACTGCAGGCTGTTTGGTTCTAGAATGGACTCATGTCATACTGCAGGCAGTTTGGTTCTAGAATGGACTCATGTCATACTGCAGGCAGTTTGGTTCTAGAATGGACTCATGTCATACTGCAGGCAGTTTGGTTCTAGAATGGACTCGTGTCATACTGCAGGCAGTTTGGTTCTAGAATGGACTCATGTCATACTGCAGGCAGTTTGGTTCTAGAATGGACTCGTGTCATACTGCAGGCAGTTTGGTTCTAGAATGGACTCGTGTCATACTGCAGGCAGTTTGGTTCTAGAATGGACTCATGTCATACTGCAGGCAGTTTGGTTCTAGAATGGACTCGTGTCATACTGCAGGCAGTTTGGTTCTAGAATGGACTCATGTCATACTGCAGGCAGTTTGGTTCTAGAATGGACTCATCACTCATGTCATACTGCAGGCAGTTTGGTTCTAGAATGGACTCGTGTCATACTGCAGGCAGTTTGGATCTAGAATGGACTCATGTCATACTGCAGGCAGTTTGGATCTAGAATGGACTCGTGTCATACTGCAGGCAGTTTGGTTCTAGAATGGACTCGTGTCATACTGCAGGCAGTTTGGTTCTAGAATGGACTCGTGTCATACTGAAGGCAGTTTGGTTCTAGAATGGACTCGTGTCATACTGCAGGCTGTTTGGATCTAGAATGGACTCATGTCATACTGCAGGCAGTTTGGTTCTAGAATGGACTCATGTCATACTGCAGGCAGTTTGGTTCTAGAATGGACTCATGTCATACTGAAGGCAGTTTGGTTCTAGAATGGACTCATGTCATACTGCAGGCTGTTTGGTTCTAGAATGGACTCATGTCATACTGCAGGCAGTTTGGTTCTAGAATGGACTCATGTCATACTGCAGGCTGTTTGGTTCTAGAATGGACTCATGTCATACTGCAGGCAGTTTGGTTCTAGAATGGACTCATGTCATACTGCAGGCTGGCGCGGAGCCAGGAATTCTTACTCATTACTCATTACCCTCCCCCGCGGGGGGCCGGGTCGGTCAACGATTGATAGACAGAAATTACAGAAATTCAATGTATATTTATGTTGTAACTTGTAGCTTATATTGTTATAGGTTACAATAGTTAGATGATTGGTAAATTATTAACATGCCATGACAACAATGACGACAACATACACTTTTATTTTGCACTTTCTTGAACCCACAAGCTCTGCACCAGTCAGATATAATGGAGCCTACATGAGAGAAAAAGGGGGAAAAGCGGCATATAATATAATTGCGACATAATCTGTCTGCCTATTAGTTCTCTAACATTTTATTTTGCTATATTGAAGCCAAGATACCAGCTGCTGTTATGTGCGTATAATTTCCCATTGATTTCAGTAGCAGCTAGGAAGTTTGTTAGCTGTGTTGGTAGCTCCTTGATAGCTGATAGAATTCCGATTGTCTCTGTAGAGACCAACAGTTCAACGGATGCAAAAGCAGCAACTGGGACGGACCTCTGGTTCTCCCTCAGAGTGGGGGGTGGTGGGGAGCGGAGCTGGTCTGATTGCTGCCGAACAGGGTCAGCCGCTGTAAGCAGGGCCGTGGTGGTAGCCTACGGCTCTACCCTACAAGTTTAGGCGTCCTCGCTTCGAAAATAAGTTTGCTCTGGCCTGGACAACCTTTTAGCTTTCTGTGTCTCTGCTCTGCTTTCTCAACAATCAAATGAAGAATGAGGTTGTCGGCTGTTGGGACGTGTGTGACGTATTTATATGTTGTCACACGAAAACCGGTTCTGTGAACGGAGGGATGCCATGCAGCCACCTGGCAGACCAGAGTGTGAAAAGACTTCAGACTCGAACCCCTCCAGACAAGCAGGACACAGAGAGAATAGATGTGTATTCTACTATTCTTCTGTCTGATACACTGTCTGTCGGCCTTGAGTAGAGGCTAGGCCTATAGGTGATATAATTTAATAATAATCAATTTCGTCGGAGGGGAGGCAGAAACGTAGCCAAGTAAGGCCTTACTTTGCCTGCAGTAAATCCGCCCCTGACTGCAGGTAGATGAGGTCACAGCCTCACAGGCTGCAGGTAGATGAGGTCACAGCCTCACAGGCTGCAGGTAGATGAGGTCACAGCCTCACAGGCCACACTGGATCCACGCCGTTTGTGGATCCCAAGATCTGCATAATGTTTCTACATTTAGTTAGTTATGGTCGTCAATAATAGTAATTAAAGTAACTATCTGTGTTATTCGTCGATCAGTTATGATTTCACAGGAAGTAGCTTTGAATTAATGTGTGTGCATGCGTGCAGCTAATCTGACAGATCGCTGGCCAGTTAAGGTCATACTTTGCATGCACACTGCCAGGCGTGCCAGCTGTGTGTAAATAGTGTCCAAATCTCACGGATATCACTACAAATTATCTCTGGAGTCATGTGATAAACATCTATCATGATTCATGAATGAATAATATAACACAGAAGGTAACCCACGCCTACACAGCCCTGGCTAGGCAACCCAGCCTGGCGGTAGATAGATACAGTATACGCTCTGCAGAGTACCCCCTAGTTTAAATTACTCCTCTAACGATGTCTTTCCTTCTGACATGCACACGCACACATGCACGCGTGTGCGCACTCGCACACTTTGGTTAATAATTAGACCAGAGTTTTAGGCCTTTCAATAAACTCTTATTGCACGTTTAATTAGCGGAACAGCAGCAAGTCATCCATGGACACAAACACACACAGACATACACACACACACACACACACGCACACGCACACACACACACACACACACACACACACACACTGACACACACAGACACGCGCACACACACACACACGCATGCATGCGCACATGCACAGGCACATGCATGCACATTTAATCGCTAACACTTCAGCTCATTAAAACGGAAACCACTGGAAAGAAGGGCAGAAGAAAACACAAAATGAGAGCAGATAAAATGGTTGTGGCAGGATGGTGAGAAAAGATACAGTAAGGATTACTGTTATAGCACTATTTTATTCATATAATATTTATAGGATATTAATAAATAATGATAATAATGATAATAATGAGGGTAATAATAATAGGTAATAAAGGAAGGTTTATAGGGCGTCGCAGTCCCTCCCCCTTTCAGAACGACGAGTGGCCCAGGAAATGAATCGCAATGCTTTTTGCCCATTGGCTTTTCTTAAAGTACCGGTATTTATTTAAAGACGGTTACGCCGAAGAGAAGATAAAGGCAGGAGACAACACTATTTGTTTTGTTTTTCTTCTTATAAATTATTTGATCGGCCCAAAACATAGTGTTCATTGTCATGATTTGTCACGATCCGAGTTGGCTTTGTCCGCGGCGTAACCGTCTTTAAATAAATACTTTAAGAAAAGCCTATGGGCAAAATGCATTGCGATTCATTTCCTGGGCCACTCGTCGTTCTGAAAGGGGGAGGGACTGCGACGCTCTATAGTCCAAATGTTGTGGTGGCTCTAAGGTTAGTAATCCTTGGAGTGCAGAAACAGGCTATTATAGGTAGAGGTTTGGGAGGTGAGCAGTTACCTGAGATATAGGGTAGGATATCTAGTGGTTCCAAACCTTTTCTGTATCAGTCACGTGCTATGCTCTTACGCACCTTTAGATCTTATCTCAGTAAATATGTAGATAATTTGCTTTGTTTTCTTTAACCCATTTTGACATGATATCAGATTCTAAAAATTTCTTCGACATCCTGACAGTTTTCTGAAAAAGCTATATTTCTATGTCAGTCGTTCTTCGATTTTTCAAAAATAGCAGACCTACAAGCTCGTAGCGTGCCACTCGGTGGCACGCTATGAGCTTGTAGATCTGCTATTTTTCAATAGCTAAAGCAGGGGTCCCCAAACTTTTTCCTGTGAGGGCCACATAACTTTTCCCTTCTCTGATGGGGGCCGGGGTCAGTTTGTAACAGAAAAAGTGTGACGATCGCAGGGGTGCCAACGTAAACATTTTTTTTCTCCAGAAAGCCACACATAACCAAATATTAATAACCTCCCCAGTGCCTCCCCAGTGTCTCCCCAGTGCCTCCCAGTGTCTCCCCAGTGCCTCCCAGTGTCCCCCTGAGTGTCTCCCCAGTGCCTCCCCAGTGTCTCCCCAGTGCCTCCCAGTGTCCCCCTGAGTGCCTGCCCAGTGTCTCCCCAGTGCCTCCCAGTGTCCCCCTGAGTGCCTCCCCAGTGCCTCCCTGAATGCCTCCCCAGTGCCTCCCAGTGTCCCCCGAGTGCCTCCCCAGTGTCTCCCCAGTGCCTCCCCAGTGTCTCCCCAGTGCCTCCCCAGTGTCTTCCCAGTGCCTCCCAGTGTCCCCCTGAGTGCCTCCCCAGTGTCTCCCCAGTGTCTCCCAGTGCCTCCCCAGTGCCTCCCAGTGTCCCCCTGAGGGTCTCCCCAGTGCCTCCCCAGTGTCTCCCAGTGCCTCCCCAGTGCCTCCCCAGTGTCTCCCAGTGCCTCCCAGTGCCTCCCAGTGTCTCCCCAGTGTCCCCCTGAGTGTCTCCCCAGTGCCTCCCCAGTGTCTCCCAGTGTCCCCCTGAGTGCCTCCCCAGTGTCTCCCCAGTGCCTCCCAGTGTCCCCCTGAGTGCCTCCCCAGTGTCTCCCTGAATGCCTCCCCAGTGCCTCCCTGAATGCCTCCCCAGTGTCTCCCCAGAGTCTCCCCAGTGTCCCCCCGAGTGCCTCCCCAGTGCCTCCCCAGTGTCTCCCCAGTGCCTCCCCAGTGCCTCCCCAGTGTCTCCCCAGTGCCTCCCCAGTGTCTCCCCAGTGCCTCCCCAGTGTCCCCCTGAGTGTCTTCCCAGTGCCTCCCCAGTGCCTCCCAGTGTCCCCCTGAGTGCCTCCCCAGTGTCTCCCCAGTGCCTCCCCAGTGCCTCCCCAGTGTCTCCCAGTGCCTCCCCAGTGACTCCCAGTGTCCCCCTGAGTGTCTCCCCAGTGCCTCCCCAGTGTCTCCCAGTGCCTCCCCAGTGTCTCCCCAGTGCCTCCCCAGTGTCTCCCCAGTGCCTCCCCAGTGTCTCCCAGTGTCTCCCAGTGTCTCCCAGTGCCTCCCCAGTGCCTCCCAGTGTCCCCCTGAGTGCCTCCCCAGTGTCTCCCCAGTGCCTCCCCAGTGCTCCCTGAGTGCCTCCCCAGTGTCTCCCCAGTGTCTCCCCAGTGCCTCCCCAGTGTCCCCTCAGTGTCTCCCCAGTGTCCCCCAGTGTCCCCCCAGTGCCTCCCCAGTGTCTCCAATAGCAATACAAGAGCAATAATACAAATTAATCTTAATTTATTATTCTAATTATTTGCTCTCATCCAGTGCTAATGAAAAATAAAAATAAAATCCTATATTTTTGCTTGAGGCAGGCGGGCCACATAAAATGACATGGCGGGCCGTATACGGCCCGTGGGCCGTAGTTTGGGGACTGATAAACAAAGTATATCACAGCCCCAGCATGTAGACCATCACTGTAATAGCACCATACGAGGGAAATCAAATAGATGAGACGGACACAGACAGCTCATGTTCACAGCTCCACACAGGACGCTGTCCTCACAGCAAGTGAGGCTTTTTATTGATTAGACACACCCATCACACCACACCCACTCGCAGGTGGCACTGATCAGTGTTCAATTCATCATTAACAAGCACCAAAATAATAATAAGTTTGCCTCTCTATATAGGTTACAATTAAGAGCATATCTTAACACCCCCACTATGGTCTTAGATTGTCACCTTACTTTTCTCTTTTTTTTTTTTCAGTTTCACTTTCCAAACATAAAGTCAGCAAACTTAATCAACTTAAATTTTGTAGCAGGTTTAGTCATAACATCTGCTACATTTTCATCAGTTGGACAATAATGCAACACCACATTACCATCAGACACATGTGATCTAATAAAGTGGTATTTTGTGTCTATGTGCTTACATCTTTGTCGGCTTACAGGATTTTTTGCCAAAGCAATTGTTCCCTGGTTGTCCTCATAAACCATAGATGTACCATAATCATATTTGTCAAGATCTTTCAATAGCAATTTCAGATATAGGCACTCTTGGATTGTTGCGGCTAGTGCCATATATTCTGCTTCACAAGTGGACAGTGCGACAGTGGGCTGCTTTTTGGTTTTCCAAGAAACCAGACTGCCATTTTTGGATAGGCCAATACAATAACCAGTAGTACTTCGTCTGTCATGATCAGCCGCCCAGTCTGAATCACTGTACGCTTGAATAACTAGTGTTTCACACTTTCTGTAACACAATTCTTTGTCAACTGTACCTTTAAGATACCTCAGAACATGTTTTACTGTTACCCATTGCTCATCAGTTGGCTCTGCAAAGTATTGTGACAGTTTACTTACGATGTAACTTAGATCAGGTCTTGTACAAACAGTCAAATAAATGAGGCTACCGACTGCCTCTCTGTATAATCTGACATCAGCCATCATGTCAGTATTATCAGTATAGTTTAGTTTTTGTTCGCTAGGTGTTGACCTGGGTTTGCACTCTTGCATGTCAAACCTTTCTATGATTTTTTCCACATACTTTGCTTGAGACATTTTTACACAGTCATCAATCTGGTTAAAATCAATGCCTAGAAAATGTCTAAGTCTGCCCAAATCCTTCATTTTGAACCTTGATGCAAGCTTGTTCTTTACATCCCTCAGAACATTTTCATCACTTGCAGCAATGATCAAGTCATCAACCCATATTACCATTAACACCTTTTCATTTTCAGTTTCTCTGGTGTACACACAATGATCGGCTTGATTTTGTACAAAATGAATTTGGGTCAGGTATTCATGTAAAACCTTATTCCAATTCCTGCCAGATTGTTTTAGCCCATACAATGATCTTTCTAGTCTACAAACTAATTTTTCATTGTTGTTGGATTGGACCTCATAACCCTCTGGTTGTTCCATATAGATTTCACAGTCTATAGGTGCATTCAAGTAAGCAGTTTTGACATCCATTTGGTGCAGAATCAGGTTTTCCTGTGCTGCTTTCTGCATCAACACTCGGACACTTGTCAAATTTGCTGTAGGAGAAAACGTCTCCTCATAGTCAACTCCCATCTTTTGACTGTATCCCTTAGCCACATATCTGGCCTTGTACTTTTCAGACCCATCAATGTTCTGCTTGATTGCATAGACCCATCTACCCCCCACTGCTTTCTTACCCTGAGGTAAATTGGTTAAGGTAAATGTGTTATTCTCTTTAAGTGATTGCATTTCCTCATCCATCGCATGGACCCACTCTTTTGACTTGTCTGAGCTTAAGGCTCCTTTTAAAGTTACAGGTATGTTACATGTCACTCTATAACAGTAATCTATGTTACTCTGGACCTGGTCACTTTCCTCACCAGATGTATAATCAGAAACATAGTCACAAACATAGTCACGTAGGTAGCCTGGCTTTCTTCTTATTCTAGATGGATATTTCTTTGGCTCAGGTAATTCAACTGCCTGTGGTTGGATACCCCCCTCAGCCCCATTAACTGGAACTGCAACAAGTGGACCTGGGCCTTGCCTAGTAGTTCCACTGGCCCTGGATTCCACCATCAGGTCATCATCATCATCAATAGGTGCACTCTTAGTCTGAGTCTGTTGCTCTACACCAGTTTTAGAAACAAACTTTACTAATCTGTTCCTTTGCACTTTTCTGCTGTCAGGAAAATAGACAATGTATGCTGGACTGGTTTTGTCATACCCAATAAACACACACTTTTCACACCTTGGATCAAGTTTTCTTTTGTCCTGAATATAAGCAAAACACTCTGATCCAAACTTTTGCATTCTGGACAGGTTGGGCTGTCTCCCTGTCAGTGCTTGTACTGGGGTCTGCTTTGTGCGTTTATTAAAACACCTGTTCCTGATAACAGCCGCTGTCTGTACAGCATAAGGCCACAAACCTTTTGGTAGCCCACTCTCAATTAACATGCATCGTGCCATATCAAACAATGTGCGCCAATTTCGCTCAGCTGTTCCATTTTGATGTGGAGAATACGGTGCTGAGGTCTCGTGTTTGATGCAATTCTTAACCATTAAAGATTTGAAAACCTTTGAAGTGTATTCAGTACCATTATCAGATCTTAAACGTTTAATTTTCCCATAAGGGGCTGTGTCAGCAAGAAACTTCTCAGTGCCTTGCACTGTGTCACTCTTATTCTTGAGAAAATACACAAACACTGCACTGGAAAAGTCGTCAGTAAATGACAGTGCATACTTGTACCCCTCTCTAGACTCTGGGTGTAGAGGGCCTGCCAGATCAGTGTGCACCAGCTCTAATGGTGCGGTAGCCCTCACATCAGGCGCTCTGCTCCTGGTTTGAACAAACTTGCCCCGAGTACACACTTCACATTGTGGAGGTTTGTTAGCTTTACCTTTAATTTCCATACCTTCCACGACATGTGGTAAGCTCTGAACATCATCATAGTTACAATGCCCTAGTATTTCGTGCCAAGTTTGCAAATCAAAACACCCTTTAACTTGGTCATCACATTTCACATCATCTTTTACAGTGTGCAAATAGTAGAGTCTATCGTGCACATGAATGGGGAATTTCGTACCGTCTGTGTGTATCAGGACGTTCTTCCCCTCCTTGAAGATCACCGTCGCTCCGCTGGCAGTCGCCGATTTCACTGAGAGAATGTCTTGTGGGTAAGAGGGAATGTACAACGCCCGTTTCAGCGTCGTCTTGAGATGGCGGCCACGGCTGTCCATCAGAGATACCACTGCATCCCCTCGGCGCTCTGCTACGCCTTTGCATCTTGTACCATCAGCCAGCTCAACACAGTGCGACTCAGGCTGGAAGTTTTCGTCAAATCGCTTGAACTTGTCAAGGTCTGTCACAATGTGCGTGGTTGCCCCGCAGTCGACCATGAGGCCCCTCGCGTCGACACCCCGGCTTGGCTGGAACTCCGCTGCCGTCCCTTCTCGCACATGGAACGCGTACTCGTCCTCCTCGTCACCGGTCGCCTCCTCCGAAACCTGCCGTGCGTCGTCTCGGCGCTGTCTCCTGCAGGTCGTGTCTTGGTGGGTGGTGCTCCTGCAGTATTTACACCACAGTTTGCGTCGGCACGTACGGGCCATGTGCCCCTTCAGGCCGCACCTGTAGCACACCACATCTGCTGCTGCTGTCCGTTCACCTGGACCTGCTGCTCCTCTCCCTCTCGATGGTCGCTGTTGCGCCCGCGCCGCCATCACGTTGTCCTCGGCGTCTGGGGTGCGCATCGTCTCCGTGTCCTCGTAGCTCCTTAATTTCGTCTTGAATTCAGTAAATGGTAATGGCTCATCTGCTTGAGAGACATGAATGGCAAATGGCTTAAACGACTCGGGGAGCCCCTTCAAAACCATTGCAACTAGCAACGCATCACTTAAAGTCTCTCCGGCGTTTCTCAACGCCGTAATGGCGGTCTCTGCGCGGATCACGTAGTCTGTCACACTCTCGTCACTTTGCTTGAGCAGCGAGGTAAGTTGGGTGTAAAGGCTGATAACCCTCGGCTTTCCTTTACCCGCATAATAGTCAGTCAGGATTCCCAGCGCTTTCCGCCCGTCGTCCGGTGCTTCTCTCATCACCAGCGACACACTTTTATCATCCAGGAGCTGAATTAACTCTGCATACGCTTCCGCGTTTTTCGTCTCGTCTTGCCTCCGAGCTGCTTCTGCTCCGTCGTCAGCGTCATCTATCTCGGGCTCTGCTGAAATTGTCTCTTTCAGCCCTTTCAAACAAAGGTAGGCCAAGAACCTCGTCAACCATAATTCCCAATGGTCTTCATCCCCGTCAAACAACAGTCGCGACCAACGGCTACTTGCCTCTGTTGTTCTTTTCATGATGCTATGACCCGACGTGTAAAACACGTACCAGTCGAGTGAATGGCCTACTAAACTGCTGGGCCTGGGCCCATAACCTGATAAACAAAGTATATCACAGCCCCAGCATGTAGACCATCACTGTAATAGCACCATACGAGGGAAATCAAATAGATGAGACGGACACAGACAGCTCATGTTCACAGCTCCACACAGGACGCTGTCCTCACAGCAAGTGAGGCTTTTTATTGATTAGACACACCCATCACACCACACCCACTCGCAGGTGGCACTGATCAGTGTTCAATTCATCATTAACAAGCACCAAAATAATAATAAGTTTGCCTCTCTATATAGGTTACAATTAAGAGCATATCTTAACAGGGACCCCTGAGCTAAAGCATAGCATAATGCTAACACCAAAAGGGGTTCCCGCCCAAAATTGATTTCCCCCTTGCCCTCCCCCTTCTTCTTCTCCCCTTTCTTTATTTTCTATGGAAATAAGGATATGATGGGAAATAATTATGCACGAAATATAATTTCTCCCACTTATTTTACTTCTGTAAACCTGTGACAATAAAGCGGCTTGAAAATTCCCCACCCCTCATGACCACCAAATGTTTTATTTGTTCTTTTTTTATTGATTGAATAGGAATATTAGTCACAAATGTAAACAGCGTGTGGTACAGTCAGACATTAAGGCTAAAAGGATAAATACTTAACTCAATAATACTCAATAATCAATCCTCAACAAATACAAAACACTACATTCACAGCCCCAGGTTGTGAATCACTGGGTTTTGCATGGATCCTGAGGAGCTTTGAGCTTCTGGGAGTTACAGTTGTTGTGTTTTCAATCGCTTATAGGCACACTTTGGAAAACAGGTCTCTCATTTTGTCAAAACACTACAAACAATTCACACAACCACACAGTCGAGGAGCAGAACACCTCATTTCTTTAGCAAGGAAACACATTGTCAGCCTCACACATTTTCGAAACACTAAACATACATTACACATATGTCTAACACGAAGGCACTTCTTTGCCAACATGAAGTCACTATACTGCTGTTGCACCACATCATGAACCAAACACCGCCGGCAGGTGTATCTACTATCTAGGCACTTTCAGGTCAGGTCAGGTTTCTCCGTAAGCACGACAAAAAAAGGAAACAAGACTGACATGAAATATAATTTACATGTTGGCTAAGTACCAATATAAAGAAAATGCATGCAGCTGTGTTTAATCAGGGGTCTTCAGTGTTTTTCAGGCCGAGGACCCTTAGCTCAGATAGAGATAAAGCAGAGACCCCCACTACATATTGGATTCATGTTAATGTGCTTGTTCTGACATTCAAACCCTAAACTTGTAGATTGGTTATTTTCGGCTAATGTTCCTGCCAAAATAATGTGTAATAGTGTGAATAATGAGTGTGTAGTGTAATCTGACACCGCTGTCAGCTCTCTCTCTCTCTCTCTGTCTCTCTCCTGTGTGAGTGTGTAAGTGAAATCCGACAGCCCTCAATTGGCTGGCCTCTTACCAAGGCCAGCCAATGACCAAAAAAATAGGTCTCTACTAAATGAGTTATAGCCAGGCCTGTTCATAGACAGCCTGGCTTTTCAAGCCAACCTGTAACACTAAGTGAGTGTAATTGATTGTAAATTGTAAATGATTGATAAGTTTGGCTCCTATTGGGCTCTATTTTCATTCATGCTAAACCCCTTAAAATACGTTTTTTTACTATTTTTGAATACCGGTAGTTAAAATAGCCAATTTACAAGCACACAACGTGTCGATGTAGTTCGGCTAGTTGAACTATTCAAAACTTATTTTCAAAATTGTAAAAAAAGTATAGTTTAAGTATAGTAAGGATGAAAATAGATCCCTTGAGTGTTAGGTTTCACTATTGTGTTACGATATGAATCATAAAGTAAAGACACCTTGTGAGTGTTGTTGGAGTGCTTGACCCTCCAACGAGGATCCTTCATCTCATCAGTAGAAATCACTTATGCTCAGATTCATCCAATAAGGCAGGTAATGATAGTTCAGTCTAATAGTGGGGCCGTTGGAATTGTACACATTTAAACTTTATTCAATTCCTGGGAGAATGTGATCTGCAACACTTGGCCTGTGTGTGTGTGTGTCGTGCGTCCGTCTGCCCGTCCGTCCAACCGTCTGTCTGTGTGCGCTCGCACCTTCACATGCACACGTCCTGCACGCACACGCACATAACATGAAGCACGTGGAGAGACATTTTCTCGCTCTGGTCCCACTAATGAATTTAAATGTGGTGAATTACTTTTAGGAATAAAGGGCAGGGGTGAAAGAGCACAGGCAGTGGGAAGCGCAGGTTGTTTAGACAAAATGGTTGAAACAACAGCGCTAATGTGTTTGGACTGTCCACTGGAGAGGAACCTCTCCCAATGAGATAAACACATTGGCCACCTTTCACACCAACCCCTGTCCGTCCGTCTGTCCAGCACAGCCCTCATCATCTTCCCCAGTGGGTTCCCAAAGTGGGGTCCGGGGACCCCCAGAGGTCCTTGAGGGAGTTCCAGGGGGTCCCCGGTTAATTATAGTTTGGAACCAAATGGACCCTTATGGGTTTGTAACTCTGAGAGTGTAGAGTTAAATTAACATTGGTTTTACAATATAAATTGGGGTCCCAGAGATAGAAATGCCATTAAATGAGAGTCAGTAGACTAATATGCACGTTTCCTAACATTGAACCAGTTCAGAGTGTTTCCTAACATTGAACCAGTTCAGAGTGTTTCCTAACATTGAACCAGTTCAGAGTGATTCCTAACATTGAACCAGTTCAGAGTGTTTCCTAACATTGAACCAGTTCAGAGTGATTCCTAACATTGAACCAGTTCAGAGTGATTCCTAACATTGAACCAGTTCAGAGTGATTCCTAACAATGAACCAGTTCACAGTGTTTCCACTGAAAATGAATTTGTTCAGAACCCAAAAGTTGTTTTGGAACCGGAACCAAAAGATGGCCGCTGGTTCATCTAGAACGGAACCAGTTCTAGAACCATAGTTCTTTTGGTGGAAAAGGGGCCAGCAGCAGTGGCATAATGAAGAGTTCTACAATGCAGAGAGAGAGAGAGAGAGAGAGAGAACTCATATTTGTTTATTCTGTTTGCACGCATTGTCTTATTACTGCTGAACACGGCAGCAGTCAAAGCACAACAAACATTTTAACGGCATGATGATTACCCACTTGACTCTCACTCACCTCAATGTTTTGTTTCGAGTTAAAACAAAAACAAATAGTACAAAAACTCAACGCTGTGACCGTTGATTGAAATGCGGCATGAAAATAGTCTAGCATATATAGGCCTACTACATACCCTACTCTCTCTCACTCTCTCTCTTAGTTAATATATATATTCAAGCACACACTCTATATAATATAATTATAACAATAATAGCTACTTCCAATGATGATCATGATTGACTGCTTTAACTGCCATGGCATCTGAATCTATGTAGTCATTTTTAACACTGATTTATACCAGCACCGTCTTTCTTTATTTGATACATATACAGTATGCACACAACCCTGAGCGAACACTCAATGTTATTTTCCGGTGGGATGTCATCGAAAATGTTCCCCCCCATTTTAGCCGACGAGATCGAAAAGTTTAAAACGTTAATAACTCTTTATCTAAATCATTCTGTCCAATTCTAAGAAAAGATTGTGTGTTAGACGGCCCATCGCGTTAGAATTAATCATACCTACCGTTGTTGTCGCCTTGAGGGTGTTTTGGCTACATCAAGCTACTTCAGCCGCATCCGGGATAACATCCGGTCCGTCGCTAAATGTGCTCCGCTGCTGGGCGCTATGATTTAATGGATTAAATAACCCTGGGTGTTCAGGGTGTTATTAATATCACGCGTGTGCATGTACTGTATGTACGCGTCCGTGGCTGTGTGCATGTGTGGTTATCTTGTCTCTGAGTTGGGATGGAGAGCCAGACAAGTTAAATGATTATTCAGACGGGGGTCAAGTGAAAACACATCACCTCTAAAATCCTCAGCGTTCACTTCTCCATTTGGAACCCTGTGAGAGAGCACTCTCAGAGTTAAAAGGACACTCTGCATTATGACAGTGATGTGCTCTTCACACATAGGAGGGGGTGTCGAGCTGTCATTCAATGAGGCCAATATCCAGGGGTGGAAAAAGTATTTACTCAAAGTAAAGTATCAATACAGCAATATGGAAATACGGAATATGGAATTAGGCTTCAAAATGTACTTAAAGTGCACTACATCTCAGATCCAATATCTGGATATGAGATGTAGTGGAGTAGAAGTATAAATACTGGATGTTGGAAATACTCCAGTAAGTAAAAGCACCTCAAAATGTACAGTAGCCTACTTGAGTAAATGTACTTAGTTACTTTCCACCACCCCACCACTTTACAGAGGTGGGGGTGTCGAGCTGTCATTCATGAGGCCAATATCCCCCCACCCCCGGATATATCTTTGATGCCGGGTGGAAACCCTGTACGTCCAAAACCGTAGCCTATTGGCTTTAAAAAGTTTTTCTTTTAAATAGCGACACGTTCTTATACGCTTGTAGATAAGTTACTTTTAACTACTTTCGTGCAACACATTTGTAGGATGAAGTAGGACATTAATTTACGAAAGATCATTAAAAAGAACAGTTGAAATATTGACATATGAGCTTTCTGTCCGACGGCAAGGATATGATGATGATGATGATGTGTGCATGTGTGTGGTGTTTGGGAACTAATCCGTGAAGAATCGTCTTCCACCTTCACTTCCTCTTCCTCCCAGGATGTCAGGGTCACATGAAAGGGAGGGCCGTGACCTTTGACCCTGCCGACCCCCATTTTTGGCGGTTTTATGAGGCAGCTTGGCGAGAATCCATTAGCGACGGCAACAACAACAAAGCAGCAGCAGAGAGGCTCATTTGGTCTTTGTTGTGCCACGGTGGCGCTCGCCGACAATTAGGGTTAAGGTCATTTACACATCGGGAGCGACGCGAATAAATGATACGAAAATGCGTAATGCAAAACGCTTTATTCACGTCAAACGTTTTGTTTTGGTGACGCCTCCATTCATATGCTGCATTCACATTGGGCAGATGCAAAAGATACAATCAAGCCATCCAGGATCCTGGTTAATCATGACCATAAATCATTTGATGTGAAGATAAAAAAAAATATATATTATCATACACCATATTTATTTCATGCAGGTGTACCCTTTCCCTTTGTTTTTCAGGTATCAATTGATTTCACAGAATCATAGGTTTTATAGTCATGATTCACCAGGAGCCTGGATGGCTTGACTTGGCTTGGCTTGGCTTGACTGGCTTGACTGGCTTGGCTTGACTGGCTTGGCTGGCTTCCCTCCTTGGCTTGGCTTCACAATAACGGTAGTGGGTCGCACACACCAAGACTTCAGTTCAAATTGTTTATTTCATTTTTCAACAGGACAAACGTTTCGGCTATCCAGCCGTGTGTATTGACTCTAGGCTTAAGATAATTGATAGAAATATTTTTGGAAATCTCTGTGGGGAAAAAGAGTTTTTTTGAGTGGTGCAACCACTCCAAGGAACAGCAATGTCTGTGTGTGTTGGTGTGTTGTACATGCACCTATGTGACTTTAATGAGCACCAGTATATACCAGTAGGGGCGCTGTAGTACTGCACTGTTGCCTGCTAATGAGAGAGAGAGAGAGAGAGAGAGAGAGAGGGAGGGGGGAGGAAAGAGAGGGGAGTTGCACCACTCAGTTCACACAGGTGTGATTTTTAGTAGTACGCTCAACGTTTCTGTAGCCTAAATGGCAAATAAATTGTACTTTTACTCCACTACAATTATTTGCAACTAGTTACTTTGTAGATTTAGATTATTATTACAAAACATGCATTAACCACTTCAGCCCTATTTCAGCTGATCTACAAGCTCACAATGTGCTGCGGTGAAATGGAACACTTTGTAACTGCGCCTTTGTACAGTAAGTTAATAATAGATCCATTGATAATACAATTGTTAAGTTACATTGTGATTTAACACATTTTCAACAAAGTTTAAACAGCGCTTCGAGTTTTGTTTTCATATTTAATGATTTTTTTTAAAGTGTGTGCGTGTGTGTGTTTGTGTGTGCATTCGTGCTTCATGCGGCTAGATAACCTGCATTAAAAACAGCCCTCTCTGTCGCTTCGTATTTTCGTATTTTTTTCACAATGAGTAACATATCTAAACCATTTACTCTTATACACTCAACTTTAAATGCCTATTTATCCATTTGAGGTTGCACACAGCCTGTAGTTAATATTCCAGTACACACCTCAGCCAAGCCATTATCGTGAAAACACACATTCACATGCAGATGTATGGCACTTAGCCTCTTAGCTCAGCAGCTAATGGTGCTAGCCACTTAATTAAGGTCACTTATGGACAAACTCTGTTAGCATGAGCGCTAATAAGTACTGCCCAGACAATGGAATGGGTATGTGTGCGTGTGCGCCCGCTCGTGTGTGTGCGTGCGCTCTATGGTAATGAGATATCTGAAAGGCCCTGACCCATAGTCTCCATTACCTGCAGCTTATTGAGTGGTTTGTTTTTCAGAGAGGCTCCTAGTGATGGGTATCATTGAAACATTTTAGAAAATATATCACAATATTCTGAAGTGTGTGTGTGTGTGTGTGTGTGTGTGTGTGTGTGTGTGTGTGTGTGTGTGTGTGTGTGTGTGTGTGTGTGTGTGTGTGTGTGTGTGTGTGCGCGCGTGCGTGTCAGTAAGAGAGCGAGAGACAGCAGAAAGAAAATAACTGATATGTGTATGCAGGTTTCTCCAAACATCCTCTAGGAAACTGAATATCCGACACACGGTTAATTTATAGAGCAGTGCTTCCCTCCTCTTTCTCTCCATGCAGTCACTCCTTCGCTCCTGTCCTCCCCTTCCGGACCCTCTCTCAAGTTGCCTCATCTAAAAACAATTAGTTCCCCCAAGCAGGATAGCCTGCCAGACTATAGAGATTCTCTGTGTGTGTGTGTGTGTGTGTGTGTGTGTGTGTGTGTGCTTGCGTGCGTGCGTGCGTGTGTGTATAGGGTCAGACCCTGCTCTGTCCCGCCGCTGAGCAGAACATTGCCCCCTGACATCACCACACAGGACGCTTCCGAAGAGACGCTGACCTCTCCCCTTGAGAGGCGGATGAGGAGAGGATGAGGAGAGGAGAGGAGAGGAGAGGAGAGGAGAGGAGAGGAGAGGAGAGGAGAGGAGAGGAGAGGAGAGGAGAGGAGAGGAGAGGAGAGGAGAGGAGAGGAGAGGAGAGGAGAGGAGAGGAGATTAGTGGACAGGGTGGGGGGTGGGTGTAGTGGTCTCTTCTCTTCAGAAGAGATCCTTTGGGTTCTATTCTGTAAAAGTTTTAATCCAACACGGAGAGGGCACAAATGCACATACACATTGGTGACATTCATGCACTCTCTGAGTTACACATAGAGATATATTAACAGTACACAGAGGGTTTTTACTGTGGAGGAGGATACGGACACCCCTTTGTTCTCCACAGAACTCTCCTTCTTCCACTTCAAAGCACACAGACTAATGAATACGTTGTAATGTAGTTCGTAGGTCTTGCTCAGTCCAGCGCTGCAAAGGGGTCCGTATAAGGCAACGGGATAGTCTAGTACAGGAGTAGGCAACCTTGGCACAAGGGAGGGGCGACCACTGGCACACATGGCATTAGTGTGAGAGAGAGGATTTATCTTGTAGAATTATGTGCATCCTGCACATAATTCTACACTCATGTCTCTCTGACTGGAGACAGTAGGGAGTCTGATGGGAGATATAGGTGGGTTATTGCTAGTCTAATGATAATACGATGCACAATGAAAGAAAATATTTCTAAAGGTTGTTATGTATATACTGTAGCCTATGAACAATCAAAATCAGTTAACTATAATGTTGACATGGCACACTTGACTATCAAGAAAATGAAACACGGCACTGCTTGTCAGAAAGGCTGCCGACAGGAGAGAAGTATACTTAAAGTACACTTAAAGGGATCGTGACATTTTGTAATTTTTCGTATTGTTTTTAGGTTTTCTGAGCTCAATTGCACCCAAATGAAACCTGAACTTTTAACATTCAGTACCCTGAAGTAGATTCTCTGTGGTCTGGTGGTCATGGTAGAGTCCACAGATCCCATATAGGACATCACAATTTGCCAGCAGATGTCACTGTTGATGCTTGTTTGCCTGTTTTTATTGCAGCTCAAAAGGCTTCAGAACACACAGAGAAAACCCCAGAAAATCCACTGAATGTTCAAAGTTCAGGTTGTGTGTAATTGAGTTTATAAAACCTATAAAAAATAAAAATAAATAAATAAAGAATGTCATGAAACCTTTAATTTACACGCGGGTGCACAACACCCAACCGTGGTACGACAGACTATAAATCAGGCTTTAAGTCCTCTCCTGTGCTGTGCAGTTATTCATGGAGGTCAGCCTCTTTACTGCTCCCCAGGTGAGAAGGATTGATCCTGTCCTCGCTGGAACACTAAAGACAAGCTGCTGGTTTACTTCCGCTCCTCCATCTCTCCTTCCCTCACGTCCACGACTCGTATATACTGTACATTCTGACCTCTCTCGCTGCCCTCTGTCTCTCCTGCTCTTCCTCCCCATCCATCCGCGGCTTCATCGCTCCTTCCCTCCTAGTGCGCGGTGTGTTCCTTTAATATGGGGCCTTTGATGGATGCTCTGCACATAGTGCATTGATCTCCTCGCAATTTGTAATTTGTACCTCGAGAGCTTATGCGTTTGTGTGTACGTGATTGTGCACGCACGCCTGTGTGTGTGTGTGTGTGTGGTCATGAATGTGCGTTCATATTACGTACGTATTGAGAGGTGTATATGGTCTCGCCATCGGTGGCCCAAAGGTCAGAGGTCAGATAAATAGTTGTCTGGAGGGCCTCATCCCAGGAGAGAGAAGGAAATGAGAGAAGGAGAGAGAGAGTATACAGACAGACATACGAGAGAGAGAGAGAGAGACAGAGAGACAAAAGAGGGAGTATGAGAAAGAGAGCTTAGGGAGTGATAGGACGACGAGAGCTGGTCAGATATTTAACGTGCGATTGTTTTTAGTATATCTTGACACATACGTAAACATATGTTTTCTCAGGCCAATAAAGCTCAATTGAATTGAATTTAATTGAATTTAATTGAATTTAATTGAATTTAATTGAATTTAATTGAATTTAATTGAATTTAATTGAATTTAATTGAGTTGAATTGATTTGATCACCAGCAGTGGTTCCCTATGGAGACACAAGGAGCCTCCTTTGATCCCCATGGAGGCAGACAGAGTCTCCTCAAACAAAGTAATTTTGGGGTGAACTTTAAGTGTGTCATTGGAGTGCATGAGCTATTTTCATGATGTGCTCTCTAAATGATTGAACGTTTGTCAGACTGTGCAGAGCGAGTGTCGTGTTCATGTGCATCTCACAAACACATCATATCAAAATACATAATACATCTCATTAATGAATTGCCTTTTTATAGCGCTTTTCCAAGTGCTCAAAGCGCTTTACAATGGTTCATTCATTGGGAAGTGAAGCTTCCCACATTCACACACCAATGGTGGCAAGCTCACACCGACCAACTAATTGGAGGCAATGTAGGGTTCAGTGTCTTGCCCAAGGACACTTCGACATGTGGACAGGAGGAGCCAGGATTCGAACCTCCACTCGTGACAATTTTACATGAATAAGGCTCTATATGGCACATGAAAATACCCACAAACACACACGCACGCACGCACGCTCGCACGCACGCACGCACACACACACACACACACACACACACACACACACACACACACACACACACACACACACACACACACACACACACACACACACACACACACACACACACACACACACACACACACACACACACACACACAGAACTATATAGCATGTTCTCAGAGACAACAATCCTCTTTTCAAATCCACATCAAATGGTCGCATCACCATAAAACGACAGTGACAGAGAGAGCGATGGATGTCGGCGGGGCTACCTTAAGAGGAAGACACAGGGAGATAGGTGGGGGTGGGGGGAGATGAGGAGAAGGATAAAAGCTGGATTAAGGCTCCATTTCAGATTGGCAGGCCGTGTTGGTATGTGTGCTACACATGTGTATGTTGTTGACTGTGCATGTGTTTAATGGGAACCGCATATAAGCTGAGAGATGTGCCACTTTATTTGTCGCCATGTCTTTCAGCGCCCTGCCATTCCGCACGTCTCCGAAGGAAAGCCTTCTTACACCATGTACTTATCTCTGTGTTTGTTTGTGTGTGTGTGCGTGTGTGTGTGTGTGTTTGTGGGTTTGTGTGTAAGTGTAAAACCTCCTTACATGTGATAATGACAGCTGTAATTCCTGTCTGATATCTTTTCAGCTCTGGGACTTTGGCTGTGTGTGTGTGTGTGTGTTTGTGTGTGCGTGTGCGTGCGACGTGCGTGCGTGCATGTTTTTGTCTGAGCCGAAACCCACAGTTGGAATACACATGCCTTAAGTCGAGCTCTATGCTTAAATGTGGAAAGATATCTGGAAGGGATAATCTTAAACGTGTGTGTGTGTGTGTGTGTGTGTGTGTGTGTGTGTGTGTGTGTGTGTGTGTGTGTGTGTGTGTGTGTGTGTGTGTGTGTGTGTGTGTGTGTGTGTGTGTGTGTGTGTGTGTGTGTGTGCGCGCGCAGCACTACAGTATGAGTGGTCCATGACAGGTGGTGGGGTAGAGATCTTCAATTATCACAGTCTAATACCTTTTTCCTGTTCACACATTAACTCACATCACCACGGAGTGGAGTGGAGGACACACTGGAATGAAAGGGAGAGAGGGAGAGAGAGAGAGAGAAGCGCATGACCGACCAGAAAAACACAGACAAAAGAATTTGTCTGTTTCTGAGTCAGTTTGAGTCTGTATTTATCCTCGCTGTGTCACCTGTCTACTATTTTGGGCATGTCATTATACAGTACGCAAAGATTTTCAAAATAATTCTGAACATTTCGAAAAGTTACTTTAAAATAATCTAGTCTACTCAGGCTTTTGTTTGCACTCCAGACTTGCTTGATGATTCAGTATCTCTATATTTGATATAATTTTCATTTTAAGACACACTCCCCTTTTACAGTCAAAGTCAAATCGAACGTAACGAATTTAACGTAATTGGACTTCAAACTGAATGTTGAAAATACACAGTTCTTGTGACTGATATTGTCCTTCTATATTGCACAAGGATGCTGTAAAACTTTGTTTCATTTTAAATACATACATTAAGAATATATATTATTTAATCAAATAAGGTGTCTGTAAATAAGGTTCAGACACAAATTACAGACACATGGAAAAGGGCGCACAATGCACAGTTAAGCTGTCTATCAGTTTTCAGGGCACTAAATTATTTGTCGTTCGCCTTGGATTTATCTCTGTGATGTGTCATCTCTATGGCTTGCCATTTCTTTTATATTATATAGATATTTTTTAAACAATGGCATAGATCTTCTTCGTCTCTCTTTTATCTGTGGACCATATCCGCCACATCAAATGGAATGCTGGGGAGCACAATGACATCATCAACACGAGACAGTTCGGGCAGAGTGACATTATCCGTGTGCATGTCAGTCCCGTCATCTCCGCCCTCCAGGAGAGCTGTGTTTATCTGCAGCTGTGACTGACGGACTGACGGGAGCTCCTCACGCGCAGCTGCACCGTAAAAGCCTGAGTGAACCCCAGCGTCTCGTCCCTGTAATCCCACACCCAGAAATCCGACTACCCAATATTCCCACCATAGAGCCCCATCAGACCCTAACCCTATAACTTTACTTTACTTTATTTGTTTTATTTGGACGGGACAGAGTATATTTATGAACATTACATTTAAAATGTATCGTAAATGCCCCGGATTTAGCAGAGATGTTAATTTCCATCCGTAGTCCCCGGACATTGAACACATTGAACAAGACATGAGAGGAAAACATAATGCATTTCAACCACAGTACAAAGAGAAAATAAGAAAATTTAAACTATTGCTAGGGTACTATTGTGGACTGAGAGTCATACGTAATCACAAGACTGATTGTTTTTAGCCACTGTTTCAATTGTCCTTTAAAAGCTGTGAAAGTGGGGATCTCCCACACATGGAAGCCATGGGTTAGTCTTAGGGCTCCATTTTCGTCACCGCTAAACCCCTTATCCCTAAACTTCTTTGCCTTTTTTTTACTATTTTGCAAAACATTTTTGAATAGTTCAACCAGCCAATCTACATTGACATGTTGTGAGCTTGTCGACTGGCCATTTTAACTATTCAAAAATGTTTAGAAAAATAGTAAAACTAGAAAAAGTGCCCTTCTGGGCACAGGTCTCCACCAGGTTATCCACAGATCCGTGCAGTTAGAGGTAAAAACACTTTTCGGCCAGTTATAGCGCCACCTTGAGGCTGAGTTGAAATTGTTCATGTGGCATTTTGTCCTGGGCCTAGTGGGAATGTGGGTGCACAATTTGACGGAAATCACGCGATGTGTTCATGATTTGCAGCATTTTGTTTGAAACTGAGCACTCCTGTGAACTTTGGAAGCCAATCTTAACCAATCAGGATGGAGTCTGAGAAATCTGAAAGACCGGTTTGGTTGAATGGCTCTAGAGAGACTGTGTACCAATTTGCGTGATGTTTGGACAAAATCTGTAGGTGTACTGTGCAAGAACTTGTTTTGCACAAAGCGGCCTCCTGGTGGCGCTATAACAGGCCGTTCTGGAAAGTTTGGGGCAGAGGTTCATCGTTGGCATCCAGGGAGTGTGTGTACCAATTTGCGTGATGTTTGGACAAAATCTGTAGGTGTACTGTGCAAAAACTTGTTTTGCACAAAGCGGCCTCCTGGTGGCGCTATAACAGGCCGTTCTGGAAAGTTTTGGGCAGAGATTCATCGTTGGCATCCAGGGAGTGTGTGTGCAAAATTTGCCATCGACCGGGTTAACGGTGGCCGAGATTAGCTGTTCACGGACACACGGACGGACGGACGGACACACAAACGGACAGACGGAGTGCAAAACATACTCTCCCCACATGCCTTCGGCCTGGTGGAGACAAAAAGTTTAGGGATAAGGTAGCGTTGACGAAAATGGAGCCCTTGGACTCTTAACCAGTCACACAAATCTCTCTGTTGGAGAGATTTGGTGTAGACACCAAATCTCTTTAAAGGTATAGGGTTAAGTGATATTCCTTTGCTATTCCTTTGTTAAAAATTAAAGTGTTCAATAACTATTCTGATAGTAATCATTACTATGCTGTAGTACAGTGGCTCCCAAACGTTTTAGCTTTAGGACCCAAAAGAGAAATTAGATGTTTGCCCGGGACCCAAATGAGTCAAAACCGCAGGTCTACAAGCTCACATCACAACGCAGCGCGAAGCTTGTAGATCGGCTATTTTCACTACTATACTTAAACATCTGTTTTCTAATTTATGGAATTTCTTCATGAAATTACTGGGGAAAATAACTTTGAATTTAGTTTTTACTGTAAGCCATGAAAATCTTTGCTTTTTTTGGGAATGTTTTTGAAAATGTTTTGAAATAATAATACATTAAACTAAATGTAGGAAACAAAGGGGAAACAAATGTGTCCCGACCCAGTGCTGTAGTTAGTAGAGTGTTTGTTCAGTAACAGGGATCTCCCTCAGATTTATTAAGTATTTCTACTGTGAATGAGAGTACTTTTTCCACCACTGTGAGATAGATCAGTGGTTTTCAACTAATGGTTCGGTGATCCTTGAGGGGGTTCCAGGAGGTCCCCAGTTAAATGATGGAGAGTTGGTAACCAAATGGACCCTTACAGATCTTTAACGCAATAGGTAGATTATTTCATTACTTATTTTTTCAAGAAGTCTACACAATTAGAGAATGTGGAAGAATTGCTATTTTGATCAACGTTTGCCAAAAGCATGGAATTGTAGACAAGCTCTTATCCAACGACAACAATTAAAATATTCTTTAGTTTTGGGAGTGAGAGGCTAAATCTCATCAAATGGTGGTCCATGGCTCAAAACGCCAAATAAATAATGGGCCTTGAAATGGAAAGGGTTGAAAACCACTGAGATATGACTGTCATGCAGCACATGTAGTGTCTTATTTGCCAGACTTCTTTCCCTGAGGAACAGATTTTCATTCCCCCCGTCTTGAATGATGCTCTCTGAAACATCCGCAAGAGCTCCACCATCTGGCCTGCATCCAGCCAGCCGTAGATTGAAATCATTGATAAACAGAATGAATAGCACCATTGACACCGCGAGGTGGAAGGAAAGGCCACGCGTGTGCTTCCGCGCACGCGTATACGTTTGCGCGGCGCGTGTGTGCATGTTGTTGCAGTGTGCGTGCGGTTGTACGTCGCGTGTAGCCTGTGTGTGTGTTACGCTTGGACTGCAGTCACAGGCTCATGAACTAGCCGTGATCCGTGCGGGTGTGTGTGTTTATATTTGTGCAGTGTTCGGGTGTGTACAGTATGCGAGTGCAGGTCTGTGTGTGTGTGTGTGTGTGTGTGTGTGTGTGTGTGTGTGTGTGTGTGTTCACACTGACCCGTGATGGTGTAGGCTGCAGTGGGGGGATTTCTCCCTCCTGATCCATGGCTCTTGGAGAAGCAGAAGGCGCGGGCTGTGAGCACAGAGCTGTGCCCCAGTATGAAGCTTCCACTCATGGGGTGGCCATAGCTTCCCGCAGGGCCTGGCTCTGGGTCTGACCCAGAGAAACCTTCCACATCTCGGTAGGCACACCGTGCTGCGGAGGAGATTATGCGTGTGTACGTGCGTGCATACAGTGTACTGTATACTGTACTGCATACCTGCTCATGCACTTTCCTTGCAGCAAGACAATCTGCTCATTGATGGGGTGGGCTAATGGCGTTAGCAGAAAGACACGGCTAGTCGGATGGACGGACGGATGGACGGGGCAGATGATAAATTATACATTCACACCCATTCATTTTCAATGGAGAGAACGTGCGGTGGTTTTCGACAGGTTTATTATAACTTCGTGCAAATGAAGACATCCGGCGCATGTCGGCTCCAGATGATCTGTCGATCAGTCGATCAAAGTGGATCGCGTTGATCGAATAACTATGCGCTCGGGTGGCTCAGTGGTTAAGTGTCAGCCCACCACCGCGGAGGTTGTGGGTTCGAATCCACCGCAGAGCATCCGGCTTTGTCGAGTGTCTACATGAGCACAGTTGGCCCGTGATGTTCGGGGGAGGGAAGCCGGGCGGGCTGTCAGCATGGGGAGTGTTGGGTGGGAGGAGGAGTAGGACGGATGCTCTACATGACTACATCCTCCCGGTGGAGGCTCCTCACTGGTGGGTGAGTCAATACGATTCAGCAGTGTGTGTGGGAAGCTCGGAATCAATTGGCATAAAAAGTAAAAAGCTAAAAAATTATAATAAAAAAAACATTCAATTGTTTCCAGAAACGTTTTACTATTTTGCTATATAAAATGAGATTGCGTGCATTTCTTGCCATGAAAAACAAAAACAAAAAACTAACGGTGCCCAGCAAGGCATCATAACTACAATACAGTATATACAGTAATATACAGCACGGCCCTCTGTCCAGAGCTTAGGTGAGTCGGTTTAGTCTAGAACTGGTAATAAAGTATTCAATCAGTCAAAGTCAATGTATTTGGTGTGAGCAGACAGACAGGCAGGCAGGCAGGCAGACAGGCAGGCAGACAGGCAGACAGGCATACAGACAGACAGGCATACAGACAGACAGACAGACAGACAGACAGACAGACAGACAGACAGATGAAGGGTCAGTAATCTGTCAGAAGACATAGAGAGAGACACAGAGGCATTCGGCTTGCGTCTGATTGTTCGTTACCTTTTGTACACGTTCTCCCGGGCGCTATAATCCACAATTTGGGTTGCGTACATGGGCCTACGCGCGCACATGCGCATATGTGTGCACTTGCATCCAAATGTGTATACGGTATGTGCACATGTAGGCATACAGTGTGTGTGTGTGTGTGTGTGTGTGTGTGTGTGTGTGTGTGTGTGTGTGTGTGTGTGTGTGTGTGTGTGTGTGTGTGTGTGTGTGTGTGTGTGTGTGTGTTTGTGTGTGTGTGTGTGTGTGTGTGTGTGTGTGTGTGTGTACGTGCGTGCTTGTGCGTGCTCGCTGTTGTTGGGGTCCCTTGACGGCTGTTTTCCCTGCTGTAGACGCATGTTCTGGTGATAGCATTGTCTCCATGTCCAAAGACCTGCTGGCTGCCCCATTCTACTGTGTCTTTATCATGCTAATACAGAGAACCAGGGAACGAGGGAGGAGGGAAAGGGGAGGAGAGGGAGAGAGAGAGATGGAGAGAGAGAGAGAGAGAGAGAGAGAGAGAGAAAGGGGGAGGGCTTCACAAACAGAGAGGGAGATGAAGAGGAAAAGGAATAATCTTCCTTCCTCCTTCCATCCATCTCTGCAGCCTTTGCTCTCGCCACCTCCACCCCCCCCCCCTCGCCTTCTATTTCTCTTTCTTCTTCTATACGCTACCCCCCTCTTCATCTTCCGCTGTCCTTATCTTCCTCCTTACTTCTTTGATAATCCCTCAGACATTGTCTTCGTAATTACACACAACAATGATTCCCGGGCCTTGCAAGAGAAATGTGGGTGAGGGTTTCACAAGAGCATGGGACCGGTGTGTGAATTAATAACTCTCATATATGCGATGGCAAGTGTGTGCGCGTACGCGTGTGTGCGCATGTGTGTGTGTGTGGCGGGGGGGGGGGAGTTGTGTGTGGAGACCTCAATGTTGTTTTAACACAACTGCTACATTATGCATGCCGACAGCCTTGCCTGTCCCCATTAAAGGCCCATCTTGTTTCCCCATTATATCTGGTTTCTCTGTTAATAGAGCTCTTTTGTGTGACACTTCCCTTCTTAGCGGGCCTGGTACGACAGAAAGGTCAGCGCCGGCTATACAACCTGCTTTCTACTGCGTCGGCCCGCCGTGCACCCTCCATTCCTCTTCTCCTGCTATCACAATGCTTACGGTATATGTTTTATATGTTGTTCTGTCTTACAAGTTACAATGTAGGAATTTAGCAGACGCTCTTAACCCATTCTGACCTGAGATCAGATTCTAAAAATGTCTTCTACATCCTGACGTCGTTCTTCGATTTTTCAAAGACCTACAAGCTCATAGCGCGCCACTCGGTGGCGCGCTATGAGCTTCTGATCTGCTATTTTTCAATAGCTAAAGCATAACATGATGCTAGCACCAAAATGGGTTAATCCAGAGTGACTTACAGTAAGAAAGAACAACACAAGGTACTATACTCCAATACTATAGAAATAGTCATCAACCTTGTTTCTTTTTTTTCATCTATCTATATATGTCCTTTCTTTTACCTCTGTCATGAATTGTGATCCAACTATCTCTCTCAGGAGGAAGATTGATTGAATAACTTTCCATCCAAAGGAAAGTTATGTTTGGCTCCACAGAGAATATGTAAATGAAATGTGACGACAACTGTGAGGCTGTCTGTTCTGTTTTATTGACCCATATAAATTATATATGGGTTCAGATTTGACAGGGTTTAGCCATGCGAGTTCTAAATGGTAAATGGTGCATTTATATAGCGCCTTTATCCAAGGCGCTTTACATAGATTGTGCATTACATTCACCCATTCACACACACATTCATACACCGATTGCGGCGGAAGCCATGCAAGGTACCAACCAGCACATCGGGAGCAATTTGGTTTCAGTGTCTTGCCCAAGGACACTTCGACATGTAGACAGGAGGAGCCGGGATTCGAACCGCCGACCCATGGATCATTGGACGACCTGCTCTACCTCTTGAGCCACAGTCGCCCGTCAGAGTTCTGACACCAATAGAAGAATGCGTTGAATAAACAAACGCTATAAGACACAGTGTGCAAGTGTGTGTGTTTGTGTGTACGTATGTGTACGTGTGTGTGTGTACGTATGTGCGTGCGTGCGTGCGTGCCTGCCTGCCTGCCTGCGTGCGTGCATGCGTGCCTAGTCATATATTACAGTACTCAAAACCATTTCACATGACCAATGAATCCAGTTCAAATGACTGCGTGAAAATGTTCTCCCGCCATCTTGCCCTTTCCTTCCTCCCTGCTTTCTCCTGTTTTTCCCCAGCAGTGGCCCTTTGACCCCCGGCCCCCCCTCTCCTCTCATCGGGGTCCACCGTGTGTAAAGCCTCTGTCAGTGATCCATGGACTGTAATGACCATTCCTGCTGCTCCCACAGCACACGCCATTACTACTGGAACACCCAGAGAGAGAGAGAGAATGAAAGTGAGAGATAGAGAGAGAGAGAGAGAGAGAGGGAGAGAGAAAGAGAGAAAGAGAGACAGAAAGAGAAAATGAAAGTGAGAGAAAATGAAAGTGAGACAGAGAGAGAGGGAGAGAGTGAAAGAGATAAAACGAGAGAGAGTGAATTGGAGAAAGAAAGAATTGAGAGAAAGAGGGAGAGAGAGAGAGAATGACAGGAAGAGAGAGACGGTCTGCATGTCCGTAGTGTGTCCGTCTTGAATGTGTGCACTGCTTGTGCGTGCATGTGCATGTGTGTCTGTCGTCTTCAAGCGTAGCTTGTGTGTGTGCTGCTGCTGTGTGTGTGCACATGGGTGCCAAAGTGTATAGCTCATTTCACGGTGTGCATTAGAGAGGAGGTCCAGGTAAGATATCCCATTTCCTGTGACTTGCTCTTGGTCAGGTTTCCCACACTCATCACTTGGCTGTATCACACTCATCACTTCACCGTATATCCCTCCTGCTGGGATAGAAAACACACTCCGAGACACTCCGTCACAGATAGACATCTTCTCTCATGTGCCTCCGTCCTGTATGGTGCTTATAGCTGTTATTCACACTTATCCTCAAATAATACTGAGCGCCATCCCGTTCGCTTGCATAGACACAGACAGATGCGCGGTACAATCCACAGTGTTCTGTTCATGTAACTCTGAAAGAATCAAAATGGACCCACACTTCTGTGAGATGCAGGTTTAGGCCTTCTAGCTCATCTTTTGGTTTTGTAAACAAGAGTACTTCCAATTACTCTTGTTTATCCTGTATATCCTCCTGGTATGAATTCTCTCTCTTGATTGGACAGAATTACTATCCCAACCTGGAAATGTTTACTAAAGAGCTGCAGAGACAGGGAGACCCCTGTTACTGAACAAACACTATATGTATCATTCTGTGTGTGTGTGTGTGTGTGTGTGTGTGTGTGTGTGTGTGTGTGTGTGTGTGTGTGTGTGTGTGTGTGTGTGTGTGTGTGTGTGTGTGTGTGTGTGTGTGTGTGTGTGTGTGTGTGTGTGTGTGTGTGTGTGTGTGTGTGTGTGTGTGTGTGTGTGTGTGCGCGCATGTGCTTCCTATAGCTCAGTGTTCAGGTTATGATAACAACCGTTTCTGCTGTCAACAGCCCATAATGTCAGATTTACAGGGTTGCCCCCGGTAACCAGCCAGGCTGGCGTGGCTGAGTGATTCTACAGCATCTGTCAGAGCTAGAGAGACCATCCATCACACACACACACACACACACACACACTCTCCTCTAATGTGTCTCTCACACAAGTTTTCGGTATGACCGGGATACACTGTCAGAAATAAATTATCCAACACACCATGCTCCCTCTCTTCATCTCGTCTCACTGTTTCCCTGCATCTGGACACTTTCCCTCTCTCTCTCTCTCTCTCTCTCTCTCTCTCTCTCTCTCTCTCTCTCCTCTCCTTGTAGTGCAAGCAGAAACTAAAAGCCAGAGCCATGAAAGTACTGCGTTTCCCACAGCCCGGCTAATCTGATCAAAGCAGCGATTTAACCATTTTAAATTGGGCCTTGATTGCAGCTGTTTCCATTGATATGAAACCCGAGGGACGTAACGGGGATGAGATTGTCTACGTTTCACATATTCACTGTTTTGTTTTTATCACATTTATCACACTGCACTGTTCTAAATCTGATCTTGATAGAGAGTTGTCTTTTCTTATCATAATGGACTATTTCATGCACTAGTGCTTTTATCATATAACACACGCACGCATGCACGCACGCACGCACGCAAACAGTGTCACCATTTTCTGTCCATCCCATACTTTCTTTCTTTTTCTGATGGCTACTTAAGATGGGGTGCAATAGTTTTGTACTTTTTTGTTTTGTGGGCTATGTGTCTATGGAGTTAATACATTTCATGCAATCCACGAGATATCTAGAGAAAAGCTATTATTATCATCTTGGCCAACAACTAGAAACGTGAGATTTGATTGATTTAATCCGGCTTTAAAAATTTTTTTACCTTTTTTTAGCTCCCCTCGCTAGCCTCAATAGGCCTCCCATGGTAGAAAGATAAACAGCCTACATGATAATCCTCCTCGGTGCACACGCTCGCGCATGTGGTCATTAGTGTCACAAACTGTGCACTCTTATTGTGTAGTTGTGTTCCTAGTGTTTCCTGTCTGCTCCATTTGTTGATACCTGCCTTGTCTCACCAGTCTGCTTTGTAATTGTATTTCACCTGTGTCCTGTTTAGTGTCAGCCAATCATGTGTTGTTTGAAGTTATGTTGCACCTGTGTCTAGTTAGTCTTTGTATTGTGTCTATTTAAGCCTCTGTGTATTCAGTGTTCACTGGTCAGTTTATAGTGTCATGGCATGAGACAAGTGTTGGACCCAAGTGCAGAACCACACAGATGAAGTTCAATTGAGATGTATTGACTAACACAGGACATACACGGACTGGACACACCATAACAAAAACTATAAACTGACAAGTGAACACTGAATACAAAAAGCCTTTGAGTCAAAAGGCTCAATGGAAATACACCGCTTTGCTTACTTACTTACTTAGTCCTCTTGCACATACCAGGTCTCTCCAACTGGGTCTGTTGTGGGCAAGGTGTTGAGCTTGTGCCAACGTCACATTACAAATACGCTGCTTTAGTGGCACACAAATCATTTCCTCCCCTTGCTTTTTATCATATCAACACCTTGGACACAGCTTCAGTTCAGGTGGCTGGTGCTGAGGTGCAAACTAGGTATACTTAATGTGTGGCCGCATAAAAACATAATTTTAACACTTTCTGCACACTTTTTTTGAAAAAACCTTCCTTCTAGTATAATCATAATACCTAATGATACATTTTTAGGGGGGCGGGGTCATGGCACTCCGTCTTTAAACTTTTTTTTTCATGCAGTAATAACTGGTAAAACACCTTCAGATTGATACAAAGTGTCAGTCGCACGCACGCACGCACGCACACCAATAAGGCTAATAGTTGTTGTAGCTGTGAAGATCACCGATGATTGCCCACTGAAGCGCAACTGCTGTCCCTTCCAATCTTTAACACACCTGCACCTAATGCACACAGGCACACACGCGGACACATTTGCACACACACACACACACACACACACACACACACACACACACACACACACACACACACACACACAAACATGCACATCCACACATTATGGGAGATTTAATTTAAAGGCTTAGAGGTTATAGTGGTGGTGTACAGCACTGACAATCAAAAATGTTTATCAGCTTATCAACCAAATGTTATGACATGGTTCTCAAACCTATTCATGTCAAGGACCCCCAAATATGTATTTTGGCCACGGATCCCTATCTGAAAATATCCAGGTAAGATTTTTGTTTTTAAATTTGTTCAAGATTGTTTGGAAATCTATCGGCTATTTTAGAGTTAAAGTGGTTAAACTGATCTTGCTGGGGACCCACCTGGAACCCCCTCAAGGACCCCCGGTGGTCCCCAGACCCCACTTTGAGAACCACTGTGTTATGGAGCGTCCACAATGAAAACAGAAAAGGACACACCTACTGTACATATAGGCCCCGTGCCCCCAGAACACTACCTTCTGTAATAAAAAACAATACTTTGAGTGGTCAAATCGCATTGGTCACGCCTCCATGTCTTAAATTAAGATATAAGACCGGTATAAAGACACGAGCCCTATCATGCAATACTGACTCACACTTTCTTCCGCTTCCAGCCACCTTTCTCTTTGTCTTTCCATCCCACCCTGGGGTCCATGTGCAAACAATAACACCGTACAGAGTCCAAAATGCCACCAACAGAGCCGTGTATATACCGTATGATGATGAATGATTAGGATGACACGTCTGGGGAAATAACACGTTGTTTGATATCTGCATGTTTGATACGTAAGCACATCGTTTGGAAGCTTGTGTACTTGTCCCTGGTCGACTGTATGGATTGTGCAAGGCACGTTTTGATTTACTGGTTAATTTTATTGCTTTGTATGCATGTAATCCTCCATGTACAATATATATATATATATATATATATATATATATATATGTGTGCTCATGAGTGAGTGCAAATATGTGCAACACATACAACTCTCTGCTGCCTTAAACAGCAACTAGTCAATCCAGCGCAACTTTAAAGTCCCTGTTCATTGTTTACATGGTGTGGAGGAGTTGGGAGGAAATGGTGGGATTGGTGGACTATATGACTCATCAGTCTACCGTCTTTTCTTCTTCTGCCACTTTTATTTGCAGTTCTGGCAGTTCTGTGCTGTTGCTTTCCACGAAGATGGGCAATATGGTAGAGTCTTGGGAAACGGTGATGAACTAAAGCTCACAGTGATTCAATATGGTAGAGTCTTGGGAAACGGTGAAGAACTAAAGCTCACAGTGATTCAATATGGTAGAGTCTTGGGAAACGGTGAATAACTAAAGCTCACAGTGATTCAATATGGTAGAGTCTTGGGAAACGGTGAAGAACTAAAGCTCACAGTGATTCGTCAAATGACCTCTAACCAATTATATGATTGTATGAATTATATGATGTGCTCTATCCACTCCTGACGAATGACTGATGATTTGGTCCATCCACTACGTCAAAGAATTTCGTAGCCTGCATGTTAACCACTCACCCTTTGAAATCGTATTTCCATGAGTGGAGTCTGGACTCTGGTTACGGGACTACAGTACTGTAGACAGACAGACAATCCATTCAGCCAATCAGCATAACAAAATAACTGAGGTCTTCTCCAGTCTCCAGTCAGTGAACGACACTAGCCCGGAACACGGAACCTGACTGCAGCTTTCAACAAGTATCATGCCTTGTCGGGGACACATCACAAACCCAAGAACAGCTTCAAACCCCACATCATTCGTTAATGTAGAAAGCCTTAATATTTAATTGCGACTGTAGGTCGCATTTACTATGAAAACCTGCATCTCCCGTCCGTTAGTCACTCCTCCATATATGGCCACGCCTCGTGACATCACACCTCCATATATGGTCACGCCTCCTGACATCATGCCTCGCGACACATCACGCCACCATACAGTTTATGGCCATATCCATATATGAAGATCACGACACTGACCTCATCTAACCCTGGATAACGATACATTAACATGGAGAAGACTGGATCATCACCTAGATCTGCATATAGAGCCGGCCAGCAACTCTACATCTGACCTCAAACCCTTAGATCTCCATATATGGAGCTGACCTGTTCTGACGTTCCATATGTTGATTCTTCCCCACCCGGCACCCGTCCTTCCTGTTCTGACATTCCGTTCAGTGCTGATCTGACCTCATCAAACCCTGTACACTCAAGACACGCTCCATATAAGTACAGAATTCTTTCCATCTGTCGATCTGACCCACCATGCCAAAGCGCCAGCGTTCGTCCAGTAGTCTGCCGTAACCCAGGCGGATGCGTGCACGTCCTACCGGTTTTTATGATGTCAAGGCGTCTATTTCCAGGCTGATGGTGGTTATGTGATTACTGCTGGCTGTACTACACATTCAGTTTGCCTCTTGTGATTAATGAAGATCACATTGAACTTTGAGCCATGGGATTCAAAGTTTTGCTATACATACTGTATACTAGGGTCTTTATCAGAAAATGGATCTTAAAATGAACAACAATGACAGTGGTTAAATAATAGATAGATTTGCGTATGAGGTCAGGGCATGTTACAAAGAACAAATGTATGTCATAGTATAGTGTATATCATGGTGGCTTCATTCACCTCCTGGGTGAGTGGCTTATATGTCATAATGTGTTGTGTTAGTCACTGCTCCTCTGACAGCTCATGTCAATAGGTGGCTGATACAGCTGTCATCATATTGTGGTGTGAATGAGTCCGGCCGTTCTGTGTGAGTCTGTGAAGTGTGTGTGTGTGTGTGTGTGTGTGTGTGTGTGTGTGTGTGTGTGTGTGTGTGTGTGTGTGTGTGTGTGTGTGTGTGTGTGTGTGTGTGTGTGTGTGTGTGTGTGTGTGTGTGTGTGTGTGTGTGTGTGTGTGTGTGTGTGTGCGCGCGCTCGTGCACGTGTGCTGGGGCGCGTGTGTGTCTGTGTGCGTGCGCAGCAGCCCCAGACGGAAGCCCCGAGGACAGATGGTGGGTTCAGACGCAGACTGACACACCGTAACCAAGCGATTACACACCCAATGACTCCCCCTAAAGAGAGAGACAGGGAGGAGGAGAGAGAAAAAGAGAGGAGAAGACATGGAGGGAGAGGAGAGGACAGGAGAGGAGAAGAGAGGAGAGGAGGAGGGGAGAGAAAGAGAGAGGGACAGAGGAGAAGACATGGAGGGAGAGGACAGGACAAGAGAGGAGAGGAGGAGGGGAGAGAAAAAGAGAGGAGAAGACATGGAGGGAGAGGAGAGGACAGGAGAGGAGAAGAGAGGAGAGGAGAGGAGGAGGGGAGAGAAAGAGAGAGGGACAGAGGAGAAGACATGGAGGGAGAGGACAGGACAAGAGAGGAGAGGAGGAGGGGAGAGAAAGAGGAGAAGACATGGAGGGAGAGGACAGGACAGGAGAGGAGGAGGGGAGAGGAGGAAGGGGAATGGACCGTGATGGGAGGGAAGGAGACATATAGTGGTATTGAGGAGTTCAGTCACAGCAGAGAATGCATCCGTGTTGAATATGAGGCCACGAGAGCAGAGAGCGAGAGACACGTCAAAACACAGCAGGAAGGGAGGATAAAAGAGTGGAGGATGGGAAAGAGACACAGGATGATGGGAAAGACACAGAGAGAGAGAGAGAGAGAGAGAGAGAGTCTGTAGGGAGGAAGGATTACATGATAGCCAATTAGAGCTAGGGATGCTGGAAACTCCCCAGATGAAACTGATATATGATTGGTTCAGGGGTTATTATGCTCACTGAGCTATCATCTCTTGCGCGCTTTCTTTCTCTCCCTTTTCCCTCTCCCTCTCTCTCTCTGTCTCTGTCTCTGTCTCTCTCTCTCTCTCTCTCTCTCACACACACACCCCCACACATGGTTTCAGATTAGATTGGGTATCCTTGAGCTCGCAAACAATTTCTTGTTTGGCACGCGAGACGGCGGTGTCGTGAACTCATGCATGAGTGTCCAGGTGATTTATTCAATAACATGCAGCTTCAAGAAGAGATGGGCAGATATTACATTCTCCCTGTCAGCGCTTCGAGACGCGTGATAGAGTAGACATGGACGCACAGAGAGAGAGAGAGAGAGAGAGAGAGAGAGAAACCTGATATCATTGTTTGGGCAGAAACCTCTTATCTCCACATTTCATGGTTTTTTATGATAAAGTAATGCTTTACATCGTCATACTGCCGTGTCACACAAAAGTAGCAACAACTCTTTCTGCTATTTCTTTTCGACAGAGACGACACTCAAGATGGTGAGGAGAAAATCTCTGCTCAGCGGAACCAGTGTTTTTTAACAGTGAGCAAAACCTCAAAGCATGCACGCACGCACACACACACAAACACACACACACACACACACACACACACACACACACACCACCAGTGCCCCCAGTCTAACCCAGCACAGGTCAGGTCAAGCAGGATCATGGGAAACGGTTCCTGTGGCCCTTCTCACCTTTTTCATCTCAAAGCGTCTCAAAAACATCCCAGACATGATGTTCTCTGCTCCCTCCACTTCCTATGCCCCTCTGTCGCGCACGCATACACACACACTCACGCAAGCACGCACACAGTACCGTATAGTCTGAAATCTCACCTCTTGCCATAGCACTTGCCCTAGCTTCGACAACATGCAAAGGCTAAAATCTGTCATTTAGATATAGCATATTTGACATAGCATTCAATAGTTGTTCACTCATTGTACAGATATTCTACTGTTAGACAGATGTTCTTAGTTTACTTATGATCCCAAACGACTATTTCCATGTATTTGATGTATTACCCTGTGTTGTTCTTGCTTACTGTAAATCGCTCTGGATTAAGAGCGTCTGCTAGATGCCTAAATTGTAATTGTAAATTGTACAGTGTCACATACTGGGTGGGGGGAGGGGAGGTTGACAGTAATGAACTTGCTCTGCCTTTTGCCTGCATGCAGGAACTGCAGTGAGACTTTAAATGAGGACCTTTGATGGCCTGCCGGAGCAGATATTTACAGATAGAGGGATTATGGCGATAGCTCTCATTAGTACGGACTCATTCATTGGACTGTCCTACTATTGCATGATTAGAAAATGTACTCATTAAAGTCTAAAGAATTCCACTCTCAAATCTGAAGCCCTTGATTCAAATACTGTACTGCACTGTGCACACGCACGCACGCACGCATGCACGCATGCACGCACGCACGCGCACACACACACACACACACACACACACACGCATGCACACAAATACACATGAATGCAAACACATACGCATGCATGTACTGTACGTGCATGTGCGCACGTGTGTGTCTGTGGTTAAAAATGACAAATTCCTTCACTGCATGCATTTATTTCAGTGTCACAGATTCTTGGTAGAGTTTTTGAGTGTTAATTTATACTCAACAGAGTGTAAAGCAATGCTGAGGATTTTGCTGTGTACTTAAGGCTAAGTAAAACCACATGGCAGGTCCACAGGGACAGTAAAGTCCAAATAGAAGAACAGGCCTTCATAGTGACATCAGACTTTGTTCAGCAGTCTGATGGAAGACGGGTGGAAGCTGACTGTTCATAAATGTGCTGGTCTTGTCCTTACTATGGGCCTCCTTGACTGGCCGCGGTCATAGTGTGAACAGTTTGCGCCTGGGGTGGTGCCTACTGTCACGGTTCAAGTCAGGAGAGTTTGTAGGACCCAAATGCAGGAGGAGGCAGAGGCAGAGCAGGTCATTTCAAAAGGTTTAATAACTCAAAAGAACTATAGAATACAAACAAAAACACTGGAAGCACAAAAGGTGTCAAGACAAGACACACGCAACATACCACAATGAACTAGCAAGGAAACACTGGGATCAGGAGGGGTATAAATACACAAGGGCACAGGTGAACAACACTGTGATAGGCTGGGGAACAAACAGGACAAGGTGGAAACACTAGGCTAATCACAGCACAGGTTGACAAGGGAGGCAAACAGTAACAAGGCAGACAGGAAACATTATGAACAATTCTACAAAATAAAAGCACACAAGGGTAAAGCAAAACTCAAACAGGAACTAGGAAAACAAGAACACAATACTTCATATAAGTATAATATAAATCAGAGGAACACAACAGAAAAGTAAAACACAAACCATAACTGGAAAACATGAAAACCAACACATGTCACGGATCGTGACAACTACTGCCTGTCCTTGATAATATGGCAAGCTTTGACTGTACACCACCTCTCGTACAGTTCATGATGCGCTCAGCCGACCGCACCACTGTTCGCAGGCAGTGCAGTTTCCATACCAGGCAGCGACACAGGCTGACAGAATGCTGTCAATGGAGCTGCTGCAGTGGAGCCTGAGTTAGGATGTGGGAGCAGGCGGCAAAACCATTGATGAAGATAGGCGTGTGCTCTCTCTGTATGAACACAATTGGTGTTCGCCTGTGTTTCAGTTGCAAAAAAAGAAAAAAGCTGTTCTTTGTGTGTGAAAATAATCTAGGGACCCCCCGAAATACTTTGGCGACCTCCTGAGGGGTCGCGACCCCCAGGTTGAGAACCCCTGCTCTAGTCTACATCCTCCCGGTGGGGGCTCCTCACTGGCAGGTGAGCTAGTAGAGCAGTGACAACACACAGAAATGTGTGTGGGGAGGAATGAAATTGGCATAACGACTATATTGGGCCGAAAAAGGGGTAACTAGAAAAAGTGCCCTTCTGGGCACAGGTCTCCACCAGGATAGGAATGTAGGACATTGCAGCTTGCCTTCATCTGGTGGTTGGATAAAAGGGCAACAAAAGTAAACAAAGATTTTTCCTTGGCCTCTAGGGAGTTGGCATACAAAGTTATCCACAGATCCGTGCAGTTAGAGGTAAAAACACTTTTCGGCCAGTTATAGCGCCACCTTGAGGCTGAGTTGAAATTGTTCATGTGGCATTTCGTCCTCGGCCTAGTGGGAATGTGGGTGCACAATTTCACGGAAATCCCGCGATGTGTTCATGATTTGCAGCATTTTGTTTGAAACTGAGCACTAATGTGAACTTTGGAAGCCAATCTTAACCAATCAGGATGGAGTCTGAGAAATCTGAAAGACCGGTTTCGTTGAATGTCTCTAGAGAGACTGTGTACCAATTTGCGTGATGTTTGGACAAAATCTGTAGGTGTACTGTGCAAAAACTTGTTTTGCACAAAGCGGCCTCCTGGTGGCGCTATAACAGGCCGTTGTGGAAAGTTTGGGGCAGAGGTTCATCGTTGGCATCCAGGGAGTGTGTGTGCAAAATTTGGCATCGGCCGGGTTAACGGTGGCCGAGATTAGCTGCTCACGGACACACACACACACGGACGGACGGACGGAGTGCAAAACATACTCTCCCCCCATGCCTTCGGCCTGGTGGAGACAAAAAGCTAAAATGGTAGTGATGTTGACATTGGAGCTGTGTGCGGCAGGCATGACTATACAGGGAGTATAAAGGAGTGGGCTCAGCACGCATCCCTGGAGGACTCCTGTGCGTCGGGTCAGGGGGTCAGGTGTGATGTTGCCCATTCTCACCACCTGGCAGCGGTTTGTCAGGACGTCTAGTATCCAGTTGCACAGTTGCTGCGTGTGCTGCCCCAAGTCTCTGTGGCTTACAGTATGTCAAGCCTGGCCGCGGCTATACAGGTATGAAAGCCCTGCTGTAGGCCACAGACACATGTACGCGTGGACAGGACCTAGTGTACAGTGAGTAAAATTTCAGGGCCTTTTATGGCGCGTTTGTAGACTTTGCGTGTCTGTAAGTCTGATGTCTGTCCCCTCAAAAGTAGACCAATCACAGCTGCTGCTACATGAATGACATCATGATGCAACAGAACCACCTTCATCCATGAAAGCCAGAAATCTCTAGTGAAGGAGAAATTAACGTTAAACATATGAAGCTGGCTCGTAGTTGAAAATATATTCATAAAAGAAATGCTCTTGTGAAGCACTTTTGTTCTTGTGAAGTATTCATAAAGATTGCTGTTTATGTTTGGTCAAATTAGGCACCTAATTTGAACACTTCACACTTAGCTCAAGAGTGTACATGCTATGAAGCCATTACACATTATTGGATACAATGGATAGTGCTGCAATATTGTTGCTAAAATATGAATCTTGATTTTCACAATTCTCACACAATTATCTTTTTTTCCATGAAAATATGAATTGTATTTAGTCTGTAGTTGCTGAACATTGCTACATTCAAAATGTGGCACCTGGGGCCAATACTGTGGCTTTAAACAGACAACATCAAAGTGCTTGACTTAAACCTCTCTTAAAGTCTCTTTTGTAGCAAAATGTAGTAATGAGATCACACGTGTCTTTTTTTTATTAACTGCTTGCACTATTATTGGACTGTCTTGTTTTTAAATGAAGCACCTTGTCTGCCTCTCTTCCCTTTCCCTTCTCTACCTGTTTCTCTCTCTCTCTCTCTCTCTCTCTCTCTCTCTCTCTCTCTCTCTCTCTCTCTCTCTCTCTCTCTTTCTCTATCTTTTAGTTTCCTCCCTCGCACCCTTTTCCTCCTCACCTTGTAACCTTGTCTCCTCTCCTCATGCGCCCCCAGTCACCTCTCCTTCCCATCATAGCAGCAAATGGATCATTGATGGTTAATTGATTTAGCCACTATAGCAGCGGAGGAGACAATGAGAGAACCATCAATTTATCTGCCGTTTAACCGCTCCAATATCACCTCCGTAAACTCGGCCAGTGAAACTCATTTCGCTGTTTCCTCAGCAATCTGAAAAGCTATCATCTCGCTAATCTTGGGCTTTCTATTCGCCGGGGGGACAGGGGGAGTCCAACCAATCCTGGCTCTCGGAGATGATCTGTTAGCCGGGCGTAAATGTTTATAACACGGGCAATCTCCCAGGTTTATGCGTTGCTACACACACACACACACACACACACACACACACAAACACACAAACGCATGGGCACAAGCACACACACACACACACACACACACACACACACACACACACACACACACACACATAGAGAGACACACACACAAACACATACACAGAAAAACACACACATAAACATACGTAAACGCACGCATGTGCGCGCGGGCACACACATACACATAGACACACACACACACACACACACACACACACACAC
>NC_139702.1:22112251-22124751 GCF_964188405.1 Protomyctophum parallelum | reverse complement strand
TGCAGTGATGTGGCTATTGCCTTTTGCCTTCAGACTACCTGTTGCACTCTGGTCAGCAGAGCTATATAGGCTCTTTGCACATACGCCATTTCGGAAATAACTCTCCTGGGCATATGTCCAGGTGTTACCGATGATACTAATTATATCCATTTAGTGCAGTGTGCGGTTCTCAAACGTTTTAATTTCAAGGACCCTATAACTCTGAGAGTTACACACCCACACAGAAGCCAGTTCAAGCCACGTATGTGAGTCTTAACCGGCCACATACTGTATGTGTCTTAACCGGCTATGTACTGTATGTTGGACTTTTGGTACATAGCTGAGTGCCCTCCATAGAGTGTTTTCATTGAGCCAATATATGCACAATAGCAGCACCCTGACTCTGTTTGACCAGAATGGAACAGAGCCTTAATTTGTAACATACTGTAGGTAACACTTGGAAGTTCTGTGGCCCGAAAGTAGGAAGAACTAGATAAAGTGTGGCACAGATTACCACCAGGGCAGGTTGTGGCCTCCTGGTGGTGCTATAATAGGCCAATCTTCTTACGCCTTGGATGATTTGAGGCATTTTGTTCCAAAAATGTGTTTTGCAAAAATCCACCTGTTGGTGGCACTATAACAGGCCAATGTAAAAAGGGTGGGATATATTCCTCAGCCTAGTAGGAAAGTCCGTAAAAGATTTCACGTAAATTGCACGCTGCGTTCAGGATTTGAGGATTTTTGTTCAAAATGGGCCAACCCTGCAAACTTTGAAAGCCAACTATGAAATATCGGACAGATCCGTCTTGAACACATGACGTTAGAGATAGTTTATAACGATTCGTGGGATTTTTGGACAGAATCTGGAGGAGTAATATAAAAAAAATTGTTTTTCAAAAGTCGTCCTCCTGGTGACGCTATAACAGGCCGTTCTGGAAATGTTGGGGCAGAGGTTCATCATTGGCATGTGTGCAAAACTTGGCAGATGCACAGAGATTAGCTGTACACGGACGGACGGACACACGGACTCACACACACACACACACACACACACACACACACACACACACACACACACACACACACACACAGACCAAGTGCAAAACATACTCTCTCCCCATGCCTTCGGCCTGGTGGAGACAATTATTTCCAAAATGGCGTATGTGCATAGAGCCTATTCAGTGGCTACTGACAGTTTCAAAATAAGGGAAAAAAGGAATTGAGGCAGTGCTAATTGTTTACCATGTGGCACCGATTCCAGGCCACCTTCTGCTCAACAATATAAGGCAAAAGGAATGGAGTTAAAGAGCCAGGCTGCAGGGCTCCCATGCAGGCTGTACGTACAGACAGTAATAGAGACAGGCTGCAGGGCTCCTATGCTGCAGGCTGTACGTACAGACAGTAATAGAGACAGGCTGCAGGGCTCCCATGCAGGCTGTACGTACAGACAGTAATAGAGACAGGCTGCAGGGCTCCCATGCAGGCTTTACGTACAGACAGTAATAGAGACAGGCTGCAGGGCTCCCATGCAGGCTGTACGTACAGACAGTAATAGAGACAGGCTGCAGGGCTCCCATGCAGGCTTTACGTACAGACAGTAATAGAGACAGGCTGCAGGGCTCCTATGCAGGCTGTACGTACAGACAGTAATAGAGACAGGCTGCAGGGCTCCCATGCATGCAGGCTGTACGTACAGACAGTAATAGAGACAGGCTGCAGGGCTCCTATGCAGGCTGTACGTACAGACAGTAATAGAGACAGGCTGCAGGGCTCCCATGCAGGCTGTACGTACAGACAGTAATAGAGACAGGCTGCAGGGCTCCTATGCAGGCTGTACGTACAGACAGTAATAGAGACAGGCTGCAGGGCTCCTATGCAGGCTGTACGTACAGACAGTAATAGAGACAGGCTGCAGGGCTCCTATGCAGGCTGTACGTACAGACAGTAATAGAGACAGGCTGCAGGGCTCCTATGCAGGCTGTACATACAGACAGTAATAGCAGCGGGATGTGGGAGGGTTTAATGGAGAGTGGAGTGATTTGCGCTTTTTAATGATGATTAGAGGTGGAAATTGGCTCAGATTTACAGTGTCACTCACCGCTGAGACAGAGGAAGGGAGGGGATGAAATGAAGACCACTAAACTGTGTAATACATCCGCTCTGTGCGTGTATGTGTGTGCGTGTGTGTTTACGTGCGTGCGTGCCACTCTCACCCTTGTGAGACTTGCTCATGTCTGCCCCCCACACACACACATACACAACCTCTCACACATACATGAGCGCACGCACGCACGCACGCACACACGCACGCACGCACGCACACACACACACACACACACACACACACGCACACTCTGCCACACCTCCACATCCAGAGGAAATGTATCACTTAAACCAACTGCAGCTCAGCTCACAGAACCTAATGAATCTGGACTCAATTTTACGGCTAGCTGCGCCCTTCCAACTGACACACGTGTGGTCACACACACACGCACGCGCACACACACACACACACACACACACACACACACACACACACACACACTGAGGCAGTGTTACCAATACAATGGCAGTAACCTCAGCGACTTAAAGAGGGAATTGTGAAAGAATGATTATGTGTGTGATTGATGGTGTGGCAAAGGGTACAAACTAAGTAGAATGATTGACCCAAATGCACACACACACACGCACGCATGTACGCACGCAGGCGCACGCACACACACACACACACACATCATTCACACACCGTGCACGCTCTTTTCATCAGTACTTTATCTCTTCTTGACCCGACCATTTTCCGAGGAGTATCTCTTGACATATTGTTCCATCTGTTCATTCCTCTGTGCTTCAACCACTGTGTCTCTCTCCTGATCTCTGGAATTGCCTAATGAAAAGAGAGACTGAGTGCAGTGGGTGGAAGGACTGTACATGTTCTCCTCCACTGAAGGTAATGTCACACACCTTCCCATCCCTGTCTATCTTTCTCTATCTAACGAATTGTCAGTACATAATATATAGTCATAGTCATCATACCGTAGCTTAGTATGCATGCATACATACATACATACATATACATATGTGCATATACACTATACACTTTCTTTGTTCGTAATCCGATCCCGAAACCACAATTTCTGTGTTAGCCGATACCGATACCGAATAGCGATATCAGAGAATAATCTATCTACTTGCAATATCCTCATGGCCCACAGGTAGAGAGTCGCTGAGTGTAAACAATTGAATGTGCAAGGATGTGCTGTGATTGTCCAGTGCACTTGTAGGATGTGCAGTGATTGGCCAGTAGCCACTTGAGTGGCAGTCAGGGAAAAAGCTCTCGCCAGAACATGATTTACTATTCTGTGCTTATCGGGTCACAACTCAGTCGGCTTAATTGAACTTCGCAACTTGGTTCAAGTTTGCTGCAACGTCATGTCTCCATCAAGGTCAAAAACTATACTTTATCGGCCCCCAAAAAAAGAAAACTGTCCACAGTTGTTCTAGACGAGAAGCGTGGCGTGGTTATAAACACAAGCTGTAGCCTCTCGGAACAGTTATTAGGTTGAGATGATGGTAAACAATGTGATGTTTAGTGTGTAACTATATGTTATAGGTTGTGACGATCTTAAACATTGCGATGTTTGGTGTGTAACAACTGAGGACGTATGTACCTATATGTGTCAGTATGAAAATAGTAACATAGATTTTATTTTACAGAAGACAGCGCAGTTTTCCTCCGGTTCAACTATGTCGCATGCTCTCTCTCTCTCTCTCTCTCTCTCTCTCTCTCTCTCTCTCTCTCTCTCTCTCTCTCTCTCTCTCGCACGCGCACACACACACACACACACACACACACACACACACACTGCACTTACCTTCAGTAATTCCGAAAATGGACTGTGGAGCCCCCCCCCCCCCCCCCCCCCCCCTCTTCTTCTTGTGGGGAGCCGTACCCATGCAATTCCCTATTAAGATATGTAAATTCATAATCTCTCTTTTTACAACATCCATTTCTGTCTCTCATTCAACACTCATTCTCCCCTTTCAGTCTGCCCCGGCCCCCTCTCTTTCTACTTCGCTGTGTGTGTGTGTGTGTGTGTGCGTGTGCGTGCGTGCGTGCGTGCGTGCGTGAGTGAGTGCGTGTGTTTTCTACACTGCACCTCTCATAGCCCCAGACCTCTGTCCCAACATCACAACAACAGAGCTCTACACAGCATGTGTCTCAAGGAAGGGTTCAGGGACCCTCAGGGTTCCAAATGGACCCTTACACGTACAGTATAACTCTGAGGGTTATATTTGTACACTCTCAGAGTTATGGGCGTCCTTACAGTAGAAATGTTTAAGAACCACTACTGTACAGGAAGTGGAGTCTTCTTCTTCCGTTTTATTATTTACCCAAAGTAAACACACTACAACCACAGTTTTTCACTGTTTCACTGGAGAAGTTGGGGGTTCAGTTAAGGGAAATTCTACGGTGTTGTGAGTGGTGGCTATTTGTGCTTCCCCGCTCAGATTCTTCCTGCCGGTCCAAGGAAGTGCACTCATCTAACCAGGGGATGACACAATAAAGGTATAGCCCACCTGCCCCTGGCAGGTAAATTAAACTTTACTATAATATGAAGGTATAGCCCACCTGCCCCTGGCAGGTAAATTAAACTTTACTATAATATGAAGGTATAGCCCACCTGCCCCTGGCAGGTAAATTAAACTTTACTATAATATGAAGGTATAGCCCACCTGCCCCTGGCAGGTAAATTAAACTTTACTATAATATGAAGGTATAGCCCACCTGCCCCTGGCAGGTAAATTAAACTTTACTATAATATGAAGGTATAGCCCACCTGCCCCTGGCAGGTAAATTAAACTTTCGGGCAGGTGGAGTTTGCTTTCAGGTTTGCACGACCGAGCAAGTGCTTGTTTGAGAAACACAACACAAGATATCTCTCTAAAAATCTGAACGGCCAGAGTCTGGTCTGTGGAATATAAAATAAGAGCACTGTTTAATGAGCATCGCGCCTGTCACAGACATGCGCAGAGCAAGTTCAGTCAGGAAACTCTGTGCAGTCGCCGTTATTTGGCCTCAGCATCACGTTCTCATTCATGATTCACTTCATCCAATCACACACTCATTCCTAGCCCCAGTATGTTCCCTCAGCACTACGCTCATTCTGTAGCTCCGAGATGAGGTCACACCCACGGCCCCTCCCACCCAGGTTCAGAAACGGCGCATGTTTCCACAAGGAACGCTTCTTACCCTTTGGGGCTAACTCATTCCATTTTCATACTGGCTATTTAAACTGGAAGTTTGCACTGCTCAATCTGCTTGCTTACTTGCTGCTGCACCCTGATGCTGCTGCCTGCTTAACCCTTAGATCCAATTAATCGCGAAACCATAATAAATATATTGCTCATTATATATTCAATAAATATATATTCCATCCATTCTTGAGTTGTCCTGACTGAACCTATAATGTGCTCTTTTCGCTGTTGCTACACCTGCTACACACAACATGTAAAGTGAACCCATAGTGATATTCATAGCTATATGTAGGTATTTGGCATATAATTTCTTTTTTTATCGCACAGCCCCAGAAAGTTTGTAAAAAGTGTTACATTTAACAGTAATTAAAAATTTACTTGTCATTTTATAATGGATGCTCTCCTCTGTCTTTGGCTACTCACTGTCATTGGCTGCGGTTACATGAGGGCTTTTTCATTCAGAATGAAAACTTCAGAATGAATTAATTCAGAAGTAATGTTTTTTGGTGGAAAGTACATTTACTTTAGTACTAAAGTACAATTTTGAGGTATTTCTACTTTACTTTCCAATTGTTTTACTTTTACTACACTACATTTCAGTAAAACAAAATAATAATAATAGAAAAACACTTTTATGCCGTATTACTTTATATTTGATGTATCCTGTAGCCTATGAGAGGTTTCTAATATAATTTCTTAATATAATTAAGATTAAGATATAATTAATTATAATTAATCGCAAAACAAGAGCATAATTTAGCCATACCAATTACATGGAAACAAGCATGCACAGAAAGACCAGAATGAACTTCAATCCGAATGCATGTTTACATGAGTCCACAATTGTTTCAATAAGATTTAAAAATGGAATAAACCGGTCAGTTACATCAGATCTAAGTTTAAATCAGATTGACCATTTTCATTCCGATTTAAGTTTTTGTAGGTGTTTACATGAGAACTTTTAATAGGATTTAACTTTTATTCTGAATGAAAAGGGGATTTAACTGTCCATGTAAACGTAGCCACTGTTAACTTGCCAATTCTGTTCCTCTCTTTTTCTCTCTGACACTGGCTGCGGTTACATGAGGGCTTTTTCATTCAGAATGAAAACTTCAGAATTAATTAATTCAGAAGTAAGTTTTTTGCTGCGTGTTTACATGGGAAATGGTCATTCCGAATGAGTGTTTACATGGACAATACTTTTAAATCCCATTATTTCATTCCACATCAGGTTTGGGGCTGGGAAGGCTTCTGATTGGATGGGGGGCGGGGCGCATATGTTTACGTCCAGTGGTGGAAAGTAAATAAGTACATTTACTTTAGTACTCTACTAAAGTAAACATTTGAGGTATTTCTACTTTACTTGAGTATTTCCAATTTCCAATACTTTTACTTCTACTCCACTACATTTCAGGTAAAACAAAATAATAATAATAATAAAACACTTTTATGCCATATTACTTTATATTTGATGTATCCTGTAGCCTATGAGAGGTTGCTCTCAGAGATGTGAAATTAAACATGTCTAGTTTCTTATAATTAATCGCAAAACAAGAGCATAATATAGCCATACCAATTACATGGAAACAAGGATGCACAAGAAAGACCAGAATGAACTTAAATCCGAATGAGTGTTTACATGAGTCCACAATTGTTTCAATAGGATTTAAAAATTGAATAATCCGGTCAGTTACATCAGATCTAAGTTTAAATCAGATTGGCCATTTTCATTCCGATTTAAGTTTTTGTAGGTGTTTACATGACAACTTTTAATAGGATTTAACTTTTATTCTGAATGAAAAGGGGATTCAACTGTCCATGTAAACGTAGCCACTCTCTCTCTCTTTCTCTCTCTCTCAGAGTGACACGTGCACATGCACACACGCACGCACGCACGCACGGGTGCACGCACGCACACAGTCACAGTCACACTCACACTCTCACACACACACAAACACACTGTAAATAAATCTGCAATGTGCAATTCAACAATGGCTATTTTAACCAAACAAAGGAAACAATTTGCCCAGCAATTAAAAAGCAGTAATGGAGCAATATCTCTCCCCCACCCTCCTCCATCCTCTCTCTCAGTTTCCTCCTCCTCCTACTGTCTCCCATCTCTCTCCCGCTGCATAACGCCGTCTCCTGTGGGAGACGCTCAGTAGAGTTTGTGTTTTATAAATGTTTGAGAACGCCCACGAGTGGGTTCTGATGGCAAACAGCTCCCCTGTGTAGGCGGCTCTCTGTGCCCTCACCATGACTCTGTAGACATCTCTATATCAACACAGTGCAAACAACACACAACACACACTCGTGAGCGAACACACACACACACGGGAGAGGAGGTCGGTCATATTGAAAAGGATGCATTATATGCATGTGCACAAAAACACACGGTTGGTACACACACGTACACACATGTTAACTTGTCAATGGATCACCAGGGGGAATGTCTGGCCTGCTGAGACACAGAGGTGCAGGAAAACATGTCTTCCCTGTTTATTATTCTCTCTCTCTCTCCCTCCCTTTTTCTCTCCTATTTATTTTGCGTCTGTCTGTCTGTCTGTCTGTCTGTCTGTCTGTCTGTCTGTCTGTCTGTCTGTCTGTCTGTCTGTCTGTCTGTCTGTCTGTCTGTCTGTCTGTCTGTCTGTCTGTCTGTCTGTCTGTCTGTCTGTCTGTCTGTCTGTCTGTCTGTCTGTCTGTCTGTCTGTCTGTCTGTCTGTCTGTCTGTCTGTCTGTCTGTCTGTCTGTCTGTCTGTCTGTCTTGCCTGTCTTGCCTGTCTTGCCTGCCTGCCTGCCTGCCTGCCTGCCTGCCCTGTCTTTTCTCTCCTCAAACATCCATCTTTCTCTCTGCATGTCAGTATAGGCAGCATCATTCTCTCCTCAAACTTCCATCTTTCTCTCTGCATGTCAGTATAAGCAGCATCATTCTCTCTGCATGTCAGTATAGGCAGCATCATTCTCTCTGCATGTCTGTATAGGCAGCATCATTCTCTCCTCTTCACCTCAACATGTCTCCTCATATTTCCCTCTCGTTGGGTTCTTCCATACTGCCCTGAGCCCCTCCCTCCTTTCCAAACTTAATCTCAGCCCAACCCCCCGCCGCCCCGCACCTCCACCCCCACTGCCTCCCACCCCAAGGTGTCCGAGCGGTGAGACATTTAATCGCAGCGGTAACGGTTTCATATCTGGAACAGAAATCAAATAATGCTAGATGATTCAGTCCCCCTAGCAACGAGAGAGCACAGCCCTAGCAACCGACCCAGCCTGTAGGCCAGACCTAATCAGGTTGAAAATATTTCAATTATTGTGTTGATTCTAGAGGTGGGAGGGTGGGTGCATGCACATGCACGCGTGCACACACACACACACACACACACACACACACACACACACACACACACACACACACACACACACACACACACACAGTCACAGGCACTCTCTCTCTCTCTGACCTGCTGTATCCTAATGATGTCTCATATTGATTTGAATACCAGAACAGAACAGCAAACAGTAGAAGTAGTGAAGATGGGAGAGGGAGAGAGAGACATATAGGGAGAGAGAGAGAGGGAGGTGGGTTGAGCGTCTGCAAATCCATTCTCTGCATCCAATGAAAGACAATGTTACATACAGTAGCTCTGTCTAAACAGTTGCTTACACCTATGTTTAATTGTATGTACATTTAAGCCCAAAGGGCCTCCCACCCTGCCTGCTCTCTTTTCGCACCCCTGTCCTCAGGTAAGAGACTTCGGTCTCTAAAGTGCAATACCTCCCGCTTTAAGAACAGCACTTATTCCGAGGCTGTTCGCCTCCTGAATGCTGACCCTCTTTTCACTCGCACTTTACAGCGTGAAGCTGCTTTGTAAAACGATGAACTGTGATGAAACTGCTATTTATTTATTCAACATGAATTGTAACGTCTTGCATCTTTCTTATTTATTGGTCCCCCTCATATGATGTCTGTACTTTTGTACAGACGTGTTCTACTGTCTGATTATGTGATGTGAATATGTGTCTTTTTGTATGTATGTTTTTAGTGCACTGAAACAAATTCCAATCAACTCTGTTGACAATCATGGCAATAAAGTCTTGAATCTTAAATCTTGTATGTTTGGGGTTCGAACAGCTGCAATACCGTTGGTGACCTAAAGTGGCACTGTTGAGCAGCCTAAAAGGGCCATTCACACTTTGCACTATAACTGCAGCCAGCCAGCGGTGTTGTTGAGCAGCCTGCACCGCTCAGTTCACACAGGTGTGATTTTTCTTATTGCTTGGCCCTGTCTTTCCTCTGCTTGCAACTATTTGTTTTTGTTATTTCACAGCTGCTTCGGCTGATATTTTTCTCATGCCAATAAATTGAATTGAATTGAATTGAATTGGGTGAAGGGAGAGAGATAGAGAGAGAGGGAGAGAGAGAGAGAGAGAAGTTGATCAAGCATCATTAGAATGGTTGCTGTTATGATAGAGACATTAGGAGGATCTATCAACACATGGTCATTCTGGCTCACACTGCACAACAGTTGGCGTGTGTGTGTGTGTGTGTGTGTGTGTGTGTGTGTGTGTGTGTGTGTGTGTGTGTGTGTGTGTGTGTGTGTGTGTGTGTGTGTGTGTGTGTGTGTGTGTGTGTGTGTGTGTGTGTGTGTGTGTGTGTGTGTGTGTGTGTGTGTGCGCACGCGTGTGTGTGCGTGTGCGTGTGTATGGACAGATTACGTAGACATTTACCCGTCACAGCTTCTGTGCAACTTTTGTCCTCCCAAAATCCCTCAAACACACACAAGACCACACTTATGGGCTGCTAGAGACATCTCCAGTCAACCCTCTCTGATAGGATTACAATTGTACGTGTGTGCGTGCGTGTGCGTGCATGTGCTTGCCTGCGTGAATGTGTATCTGTGTGTGAGTCACTAACACCACAGGGATAGACAGATAGGGCGAAGAAATGACAGGATTACACTAACAGAAGTCAAAACTCAAACGGACTGTTGAGCGATTACATAGTATGTCCTCTGACAGTCATGAATGACACACACACACACACCCACACACACACACACACACACAAACAAACACACACACATACACTGATAGCAAATGGGATTGCTGTGTAATAATGGTGAAGGCCAGGGTCAGGGCAAACAGCATATGAAAACCAGCATCGTGTTGTTGGCACTCCATGCGTGCAGGTGTCCACAATATTGTCAGTATTGAACACAATAAATAAAAGAACCCTATCATGTCCAATTGGGTGTTACACATAAAATCCTACAGGTCCATGTGTGTACTGTACTGTTTGCATATACTGTAACATTAACACTGACGTAGTATAACTTCACAAAAGTTGATATGATATGATGATGTGGTGATGTACTGTGTGCGTGCGTGCGTGCGTGTGTGTGTGTCTGTGTGTGTGGTAACCATTTCGCTACAGAGTTAAAGGACGAGGGTTTGATGTGCACATTTTGAACAGAACAACAGCTTTAGAGTTCATTGTTCAATCGTTTTTCTTAAAGCTACTTAGAGAAGCACTTCGGCTGTTTTCATGATCCTAATGGTCTTCTTCCACTAACAGTCTTGCACATAAAGAGGTTGCCCAGGACTCTCCAGTATTGATGCGACGCTGGTGGCAGTGTAGGCAGTTAGGAGTCCTTGTTTGTCTGCTTTGCAGAGGATCACAATGGTACCTATAGCAGAAGGAACACTACTTTAATTGCCATAAAGCGGTTTCTCCCTTCCACCAGTCAATATGCCCACAGTCGCGAGCATGCGTGCGTGCGTGTGTGAGTGAGTGTTTCGCCGGTCAATAAAGCGTGTGCTAGGAGGCGATTGGTTGTTTTTCTTCAATTTGACACGTTAAATGCAGTCGCACCTCACCAAAGTCAACACAAATGTATACACACACATCCCCACACCCGCACATGCGAGCGCACACGCACACGTACCTCTGCTATGAGTTAAACTGTATTGATTATCTGCTGTGTTCAACTTATTTTCTCTCATAATCCCTCAGTCTAATCACATTCACTAACTGGGATGGAGAGAGTATTTCAGTGACACACCACACACACACACACACAGCACACTACAACTACAAATACATTTAATTGTGTACTCTCTATGAGTTACAAATGTATGTTATATATTAACAGTGAGGGTTTTACTGTGCAGTACACCATTCCTGATTGTAATGAATGTCATAAAGAAATGCAAGTCAATTTCAAAATGGTGGCTCTTCATTTTGAATAATTCACATCAAAAGAAAACCGAGAACAGAAAATCGCTCCTATCAAATCAATGCATTTTCCTAGCCTCCAATCGACCCATGCTGTGTTGACCAAATTTAATTACTTTTGGACTGAACTGTTTGAGGTCCACACTGTAAAATGCTGAGTGTTAATTTAGTACTGTGCACCAATGCACTCAAATTATGTTTGCATCAATTGAAAGGTGGAATTACTGTATAATTCCTGCAAGTCAGTGTCCAATACTATTACCACACATAGTGGAAACTAGGGTCTTTGCTTGTTTTTGCTCAATATGTTTCATAAATACACTCGTAATACATTATATAACTTAATTTATCAGTGGCAAAACAAAGCACAGTTATTTTATTTGACAGAATGAATCAAAGTCTTAATCTGATAATAATAATAATGTTTTACTGATGTTCAAAAGCTAAGGGTCTAAACAAGATATTGTTTAATATTCAAACCTAAATTGTGTAAATTGTTGCTATGTATTTCCATTTTTTTCTACCCGGTCTGTGTCTCATAGGAGGGCTGTGGACACGCCTACCAGTGACACAAGAAAAATTGCTACCATTATAGCATTCTAACTTTCAAGTAATACAAAGCCTGCATTTTCTATTAGCTTGGATTCCCCATCGGTCTCTGAACTGTCCATAGCCCTCCTCTGAGACACATATGGGGTACACAAACATCTTATCATTTGTGAGGACAAATTGATAGATTGTAAATTGGCGAACTCGTCCTTTAAGCCTGATTTAGGCAATGCATGCCATTGTTGCACTTGAAAATAGCAGATCTGCAAGCTCTCACGTGTTGCTAAACCAGGTATACTCAGTAGAGTACTGTCCTTGTCCTTTGCCAAGGCAGTGCAATTTTGCTCAGGAATTGCTTGTACAATTTATTTTTAATGAAACAGTGAACCAAAAAGAGACAGGCCCGTATTTTGTATGTATGTATTATGAGAAGATGTGGATGCTTATACTTACTCCCGAACAGAGGCAGATTTGCTTGATATGG
>NC_139702.1:22104751-22107251 GCF_964188405.1 Protomyctophum parallelum | reverse complement strand
GCGTGCCATCTCTCTCTCTCTCTCTCTCTCCCCATTTCCTGTCAGACTACTTTCATCCTATCAATAAAGGCATAAAAAGCCAACAACAATATCTTATAAAATAAAATCCACACCACATACATTATTATAGCCAATTTTAACTTTTATTTTGTATGGGTGTATGAGTGTGGTCAAAAAATAAAAACTGCAGATGAGACTGTCTTCATACTTCAGTCATTATCAGGGGGTTTCCCCATTCCCCTGCCTTTCTATTGTAAACACTGATATCATTATGACAATCTCATCATATATAGATGGCACTCATATGAGCTCATGATCAAATCTTGTTGGCTTTAATTTAATTAAATACGATTTATCATCCTGAAGAGATTTTCTTTTGTTAAGATGTTTACAAAACACAGCAACATATCTTGATCTGTTTATTTTTTAGAATACATTCAAAGCTACCTTGACAGATTTAGGACGCTACCATTTTCTTTTCTTTTTTCCTTTCTTTCTTTTTTGGGAGGGGGAGGCATTTATTTCTACTACTACTACAGTGAAACTTCTGTCCTTATTGCATCAGTCGAAGGAGGACGCGGTATAAGCAAGCTCAGCTTTTTCCAGGGAAGTGGTGCCATGTCATATGGATTGCTTCACTCACTGTGTTTTAATGAACCTGTAAAGTTAAAAATGTCAAAGTTTATTTTTAATCTAGCAGTATATAGTGGTTTCAGTGAATACATGCAAGGCAGGCCATGTGCTTTAGAAGCTATATGCCTTGACCTTACAGAATGTTTGCTGATATTTGTTTTCAGGCTTTTTAAAGAAAGATCTCTAACTGATTTACTTTGCATGGATGTTCTGTGATCAAAGACTGGACCTTACACATATGCTGCTGACTTATCTAGGCCAATGTGATAGACCGAGCATGAGTTATGTTATGACTTATTTGTGTGAGACGGTGTTAGACAGAAAACATGCCAAAACGAAGAAGGATCATGGAAACTGGGACAGGCTGTGATATCACATACAGCAGTGGTTCTCAACGTTGGGCCTGGGGAACCCCAGGGGTTATTGAGAGGGTTCTATGAGGTCCCCAGCTAAATAATTGATATTTATGGAATATATATTCCATAAATATCTAGGAACCAAATGGAACCTTAAAGGTCTGTAATCTCGAGAGTATACAAATGGAACCAAGGGTCAAGTAATTATAACACTGGATGCTGAATACTTTAGTGAATATCCCTATAGGTGTATATATATATCCATTCCCTAGGTGTGTGTGTGTATATATATATATATATATATATATATATATATATGACATTCATAGCCTCTGTTGGGTACAATATTGCCCTTATTGACCATGTCCCAATTAAAAACGGCTTTACCACAGATTTGACAATACCCAGAGCAAGGGGCTCTGTTCTCGGCTTGTATCACTGTCAAATCTATCTATCACATCTCAGAAACTAAGCTATTCTGGAATAAAAACAATCTTCGCTGAGGAGGATATATCTTATAGAAGCATACAGTACCTTGTGTCCAGCAGATCCATGTCATTTACAGCTCCATAGCACACAGGCATTCATGCCGTGTAGCCAGACCGAACACATCACTTATTTTCACTGAGCCAAAATGCAAAGACTTAGCTAGCACTCCTGGATGTGTGTGTGTGTGCGTGTGTGTGTGCATTATTGTAACTCTGTAAGCTGACAGTTTTACAGAATAGCATAAAAGTAAGGGTCCATTTGGATCTATTTAAACTTTTCTTTTCTCTCATTACTTTAGGCTACCTCTGAGGATTTTGCCGTGTCATTTTAGAACTGGCCAGTGATTACTAATTTCTTGAATGTGTCATAATAATTAATTGGCACACATCCACGATGGTTGGTCATGGATGTGTTATGTCACTGCAGACATGTGAGACCAATTGATCTGGTACATGGATTAAAAGACATTGAACATCCATCTGATACCCTGAGAGTTTCCAACATGGGTCCAGTAAACATGGTCCCGAAAGGATCCATTTGGTTACAGCTGTACACTCTGAGTGATATATAGAAGAGGGTTTTACTGTGTTCACAAAGCTTTTCAGTAGACGTGAGATGAATACTCTGATGTATAGCTGCACGTCCCAGAAGGCCTATAGAGATATAGGAATATATCTCCAATTCACTCTGCAAGGCGTATGTTCATTTATTTTTCATTCAGGTGACAGTTCAAGTGTCTCTTCATGAGGAATATAAAAGCAGATATCTCCCCTTTCCTCTAATATTTACCTTAGGTTTATTTTCAATGGGGTTCATCCAGGGACACTTTCACTGGTATAGGCCTGGCTTAGGTTTAATAAAGATTTTAATAAGAAAACAACATATATAGAATCTCATTGATGGAGCTGAATGGGCTAACGCTATATTTTACATCAATCACTATATGGAACCTGATATTGGCTAATGTGGCTATTAAAACAATGGCAATATGGGCTTGATAACTAAATTAGCATTGATTGATT
>NC_139702.1:22085013-22104551 GCF_964188405.1 Protomyctophum parallelum | reverse complement strand
GGGTGGGGGGTGGGGGACTGCCTCGAGACCCGCGGCAGCCAGTGGGAAAATAATTACTTTCATATCAAAAGTCAGCAGGAGGCGCAGGGTCCTATGGCCCGCGGCCGCTAACCTCATTCCAGCTCGGCCTTTCAAATGAATAAATTTGTTAAAGCAATAAATACAAACAGCCAGACGGACTTGCGCCCCAGCACTGGCTCACTATACACAGAGAAAGGGAGATTTAATCTGCTGTAAAACGACAAACTCCCGTAGATTCTATATACCACACGACAATAACCTCCTTTTTTGGTCTTTATAGTTTTTTTTTTTTTTTCTTCAATTGCATGTCTGGAGAAAAAGAGGTTTCATTTAAACAATAGCTTTATTTATCAAAATGTTTACATATAAATATCATTTAATTTTTTTACAATATCTGAGGATTTTTGTTGTATGTAAAGATGTTCGTTTTAGCTTTTTTTTTTGCAAGTTGATCAGCATTAAAAAAAGAGAGTAAGAACCTGCTTCTATAAGGACTAGGCCTACAGACCAATATCCACATTTTATTTCCTTTTTTTGTGTGTGGGGCCATCTGAATGGATCAGATAGTGATTAAAAAATAGTTGACAAATTACTCTCCTAATTCCTGATATGTTTTAGAATGTCTCGGCAGAGCTTTGGGAATGTTTGAATGTATGTATATAGTCTTCGAGCGGCGCACATATCTCCTGGACCTCCTTTTTTGTTTATATTTTGCTCCTTTCACGTGTTAGTCCATATCCACGTCCTCTCCATCTGTTGCGCGCGTCTCTCGACAGTCTGTGTTTGTCTCCAGACACCCGGCGGAGTCTGGAGATGAATGTGAGCTCCTTTCTTGCGACGCCCTTCTCCTTCGCACCGAGCTCGGCAGTTTGGCAGCCTTTATCAGAGACCATTTCTATTTGTAGATTAGAATCCCTTTCTTCACTGTTACAGCCGTTGGTAGCAGACTGGGTTGTGCCGACTCTCAGAGTCATCTGATCCACACTGTTTATGTTATTGTTGTTGTTATTGTCGCTGTCATTGTTATTGTTGTTGTTCTTGTGCGGTGAGGAGACAGGGACTCCCCCATTACTGCAACTATCACCCTCCTCTCTTTCAGTCCTTTCCACCTTATTGCTCATGTGATTGTTTTCACAACGCTTATTAATCTCCGCGTCGCCTGAGTTCGAGTCAGGCCTACTACTGGCAAAGCTCGAGAGGCCAGAGGAAGCCGCGTTAGCGTCACTCGACACGTACCTCTGTCCAGACCGAGACGGCGTTCACGCTGTTGTCCTGGCACGGCAAGGCCTTCAGGGCAGTTTGGGGTACGAGGAAGCCCAGGGGCTGATGGGTAATGGGGTAAAGGAGGAAGTGTCCTTTCCCTACCAGTGTCCTCTGATTGGGCAGGGAGGGGTAGTCCAGCAGCGACTTCCGCCTGGGAGTGGAGTCGGAGAGGAGGCTCTCCACGCTGAAAGGATTGCGTTTCTGCAAGGCCGACGTCCGCAGGGCCGCCGAGCCCTGAGCCGTGATGATGCGTGCCGCCTGCCCGGAGAGACCTGCTCCGCGTCTCCCCTCTCCGCGGCTCTTTGGTTTGGGTGATTTTGGAGTTGGAGCCCAAAGTCGGTCTGAGTTTCGGTCGCAGCTCGATTCGGTTTGATGTCCTCCTCCGCCCGTGCCTCCTCCTCCGCCCTCCAACGCTCCCCAGCTCCATGTGAATGTTATTCCCGTTAGAGTTGGAGGAGTGCTGCGGCTCGCTGTCGGTGTACTGGGACAACGCCGCTGTCGCTGTCCGAGCCGCCCGGCGTGTGGAAGTTGTCGCCGTGCAGCAGCTTGTTCTGGGACTTCATCAGCTTCCTCTCCTGTTTCCGTTTCTTCTTCTCCGCCCGCTCACGGTCCCGCCGCGCTATCTCCTCGGGGTCCATGGGCTCGCCGCTGCACGTGGTCGGGTGGGAGTTGTGGGCAGGCCGGCCCGGGCCTTTCTTTGTGTTCTCCTTTTTTCTCCATTTAGCACGTCGGTTTTGGAACCAGACCTGCAACAAACACACACACACATGCACGCACACACACACACACACACACATGCACGCACACACACACACACACACACACGCACACACAAGTTTAAAAAATCAAACAGTGTGAAGTGAGGGGCGCTCTGATCATCATACATCATCATGAATCACATTCCGTGCTCAACCAATCAAATCATCACAAATGTCACGCCGGCCAATCACAATTAGCGTCTTCACTTTTCTGTCCTCACTTTTAGCTTCAGTGATTGTGTTTACACAGACACCAAAAGATGGGCATAGGAGCAGGGCTAGCGCTCCTCAAAAATGGCATTCAGGTGAATCTGGTTTGAGACTGGAGTATTTAACAATAATTTATAGCACACTGTCTCTGTTATATTGAAATAATGAGAAACACGTGCTCTTGCTGCTGGGTGCAGCACCATGATCATTCATGCTGTATACAAATCAAGCCCCCTTCATAATGTATATTAACTTGATGTTACCTTATGAGTATAGAGTATAGGCTAAACAGATCCAAAACTGACATAATGGATATGGCTAGCTAGTGTTTTTATACAGCACACAGCAGCATGCCAAACACTAACCATGACAATACAGCTGACATATACAATTTTAAAGTGACATGGCCATATTGCATCCACACACACCCACAGGAGGCTTGCTGCTACCCCCCCCCCCCCCCCCCCCCCCCCCCCCCCCACACACACACACACACACACACACACACACATACACACACATGCACGCACACACACATAAAGGAAAGGGGAAAAATCTGTTCTCATTTCTCTTTCTCTCTGCCGCTGTCTAATTGCATCTTTAAACACCTCGAAAGCAAACACCGGGCTAATACGTCACAACTATATGGCCAAACAGATGCACAGATGCGCTGGTTTTAATTGCCAATTTAGTTTGTGTAATAGGTAATTCTCCAATTACGTTTAATTCTACCGTGGCTAAATCGGGCATATCAGCTCTCAATTTATTCTTTCTCAACCAGCCTCCTGTTCACACAGACTAAACACTTGCACGGCAATTTTCAGCTCTCCTCCTCCCTCATGCACCGAGCCAAGCGACAGAGGTTCCCCCGCCTGAGTGGCCTAGTCGCCCGTTCTCTAGGCGCGCACCAGACCGCATGTTCCGCACTGATAACAGCGCGACTTTAGCATGCAGAAGGATGCGGCGAACCTCGCATTAATAACGATGGGACACCCGCATCATGCGTGGATTGCGTGCGACAATGGTGCTTCTTATGAATTGTTAATGTTGTGTATATCTTTCCTTCTCAAAACCATGGCGATAAAGAAGCGCTAAGCAGCTTGAGGGAACAATAATCTGAGGTTTAGGAGCAAAATCCCCAAACAAGATATACAGGAACGGCATGCAAGCTCCTTTCTCTTCCTCTTCACTCATTCCAGCCATGCAGGCATGTGACTTTTATGTACGATATAGTTAAAACAAGACAAAAAACAAAAGTGCGTGCAGTGGGTGTGAGCAACAATATAATATCAACACAATAGCACCATTTTGCATAATAAAGAAAAATGAATGAATAGCTTTAAAGCTAGATATAAAGCAAATTGACAAATAGAAAATGTAGCAAAATTATAGGCCTACAGTGATTATTATTAGTAATAATAATAATTATTATTATTATTAGTATTATTATTATTATTATTGTAAGTAATAGTAGGTTTAGTAGCTATTGCAGTTCAATACATTTAGACAAATGTATATATTTATCTCATATAAAAATCTGTCCTGTGACCAAAGCTTCCCTTTATAGTCAAAGTGATGATGAGGATTCATATCATTATTGTTTGTAACACATTATTATTGCAGTAATGTAATTTTATATTTAATGTAACTTTGTTTTATTGTGTTTCTCAACTAGAGTAACAACATTCTAACATACTATTATTAATGATACTAATAATAATGACAACATTATTATTAATAATTATTGTTATTATTAATAATAATGACAAAATATAATAAAACTAAATTATCAACATCAATTAGACAGTTCCGAGTATTGTTATATACAGCAATACTAAGCACTGCATGCTAGTTTAATTTTCAAGCAGGCATAATTATGCAAAATTCTCAACTAATTTAATTTGACATTAAACCAAAATTAGTGTTGTCGCACCATGAAATTGGAAGGAAAAAAAACGGATGCAGGTGGAAAGAAGTCTTTTGCCATTTCCCCGAGTTTGTTTAGCCTAAATAGCCCTGTTTTTATTAACCCATAAATCAATAGGTCGCCTTCATGCATAATTCAAAGAAGACCCTTTATTGACGCTTTGATAATTGACAATCTCTCTCTGTATGGTGCAGGCCTTCACGAACCATAGCAAAACAAACGCCCCTTTTTAGACAATTAAATTGAATATTCTGTACATTTGGTGGATTCAAATGTTAATAATAATATAGGCCTATATACCTTATCTTAGGCCAACCATAAAACTCGTGCATTTAACTCGTTGTCGAAGTCCTTGTGATATTTTAGTCTTGTATTTTATTTACCTGAACCCTGGACTCCACGAGGTCCAGTCTGAGCGCCAGCGCCTCTCTCATGAACACGTCCGGGTAGTGACTCTCGTTGAACGCTTTCTCCAGCTCCTCGAGCTGCCAGCCGGTGAAATTGGTTCGCGTGCGTCTTCGTTTACAACCAGGGCTATCCTTATCCGGGTCTCCAGAATCTATACACAGCGAACAGGCCCCGGCAGGCAGTCAGAGGTTTGTTTGTAGAGAGTGTGTGTGTGTGTGTGTGTGTGTGTGTGTGTGTGTGTGTGTGTGTGTGTGTGTGTGTGTGTGTGTGTGTGTGAGAGAGCGCGCGTGCGTGTGTGTGTGTGTGTGTGTGTGTGTGTGTGTGAGAGCGCGCGCGTGCGTGTTGGGGGGATGAGAAAGAGAGAGCTGTCAATGACATGTGTGCGGATGATTCATTGTCGAACATGGTCAGGGGCCAGGAATAGAAAATAATTTAAGCTACGTATTATAGCTCACATTGATTAAGGCGCAATTAGTGCCCCCAGTCAAAATATATAAATATATAATGTATCAATTTAGCGGTCGAACACGCAAGGAGTCTATAGGCCTAATCTATTTAGATTTTTGTACGCTATTCTACAGTGACACCCAATAATGAAACATCAAATTATAAATGTTCAATCTTTCTGCCCCAGAATGAAGGCACGAAAACGTCCGATTTAGCTTAGCTTTTAACGTTGGAGCAAGATGAGTTGCCCTAACTTAAAAATCACTCCATGTAAACTTTTTTAATTCAACCAAAACAAAGTTGCATGTCTCTCTGAGTCTCCACCAGAAAAGGTAGCCTAATGATAGGCTGCACGTTGGGTCTAAACAGGGGGGCATATATGATGCACCCATATAATTATAACGTTGCATTTCCAATCCAAATAAGACCACTTAATGAGGAGTTCCGGATGCTAAACACAGGGTACCCATGAGTCAGTGAGTCTCACACACACAGTAGGCAGGCCTACCTGAGAGTTTGTACTGTGGACTGTCTCCATTCAAGCCGCAGCCGGACGAGAGCAGCGAGTTGGAGCTGACCACCGAGGCCGAGCAAGAGCCGTTTAGTAATCCGTCTATCGAGAAGGGCACGGCGCCCGCGGACTGCAACTGATGGCCGCCGGCGGCGAGCTCGTAGACGTGGTGATGGTGGTGGTGGTGGCCGAGGGAGTACGGGAAGCCGACCAGCCCGCCCAGGGAGCCTCCGAACTGGGCGTGATGAGGATGCTCGAGTACCCGACTGTCCATGCTCGCCCGAGCTGAGGATGCAGAAGGAAGGAGGGAGCGGTGTGGCTGAACATGCAGTCAAAAAGTAACGGAGAGGAGGAGGACGGGAGGAAGAGAAGCCGAACGAGGAGGAAAAGATGGAGGAGGAGGGGATGGGGGGAGAGGAGACAGACCCCGGATAACCGTCTTGCAGCGGTCTGTCTGTTGAAGAGCAGTGGACATGCACGAGACTCCTCCGCGGCTTTTTACGTGCTCTGTCCTCCTACTGCCCGAGAGATGTCAACCCCGCTCGTTCTCTCTGCTGCGAGGAGGCAGCTGATTAGGACTTCTGTGCCTGCTCGCGGGACCAATAAGAAGCGTTAATCGTCCGGTGACGTCAGAGGCGCGGTTATTGCACGGAGAAAAGCGAGAGAGAGAGAGAGAGCGCGTGTCCCCCCTCCCCCAGATCGATTGCTAATTACACCTGGCGTCGCCCTTTAATTCAGCCCTGTCAAAACAACAGGACGAGGCTAAGTTGGGATGCGTGGAAATAGCCGAGTGATTGATATAGGCCTCTGTTAAATTCACTCTAACATGTACGCCTATATATGTTTCACTTTCTTATGAGAAAACACATTTCGTCTAACTTAAAAAACGACAGTCCCAGCGACGGCCGACTCTCTCTCTCTCTCTCTCTCTCTCTGTGTGTAGCAGTCTTCATCAACCCCCTTTCCTAAGCTGTCACATCGTATTTTTAACTACAAGTCTCCATCTCCCAGACACAAGCCCCCCTCGCCCCAACGCCCCTTCTTATTCCTCATTCAAGCGACGTGCATGTATACTGGTTGTCTCGTCTGTCATGCCAAATGTCCGCGCATCATTGTTATATCCCCATCTCTATAGTGTTGAATTGCACGTGGACGACGTTGCAAAGTGAAAGTGCCATAGAGATATGATAGCATAGGTTAAAAGTTAACTTAAAACAAAAAAGAATACTTAGGCCCTATATCTGCATTTAATAGGCTAAACCTATAGCTTAAGCCTTAGGTCAGTGACCCCAAAGAGTTGGCTCAAGATAGTGGCCTGTTGGGTTTCTTCTCTGGATGTGAAACTTAAAAAACAAGAAAGTAAATAATTGTTTGGTCGGTGTCCCTATTCCAGAAATACCTCATCTTGCATATTAAGCTTTATATAGCCTAACAAAAGGCAAATATTTATGTTGCACATTTTCCTTTAGCCCAGGCTCAAGAGTCCAAAATGATACAATTTAGGAATCTATTTGTGTGGGATTCCAGTTTTAAACATATGGAGCAAGTCTGTGGTCAGCTCAGGAAGTCATGATTATGTCCTGGTATTCCTCAAGGAAACTTTATCACACATAGAATGCAGTGATGGAAGAAATAGGCCACTCCAATTGTATTAAAATCTTTAAGTAAAAGCCACAACAAGGCTATATACTCTCTTATACAAGTAAAAGTCTTGTATTCAACATTTTACTCAAGTATTGGCATCAAAATATACGTAGGCCTACTGTACCAAACATTATACAGAACTGCCGTTCACAATATTGGATTGTAATTAGAAAGATACTTTAATGTGGCTGTAAAGGTGGTTTGGATTACTTATAGCTATTAACCTAATGATAATAATGTATCAGTTAATGCTCTGTAATAAACATCTAAGTAATACGGTAACTGAAGTTGTCAAATACTTAAATTGGAGAGTAATGAAGTACAATATTTTCCTCTGAGATTGAAGTATAAAGTATCCAAAAATGTAAATACTCAAGTCAAATAAAAGTACCTCAAAATCAGATCTGTAGTAAATGTACTTTCAGTAGTTACTTTCCATCAATGCTGGAGTGACAGCAATGGACACATTCATTCATTCACTTCATGTTCAATAAACAAATCCGTTTACCCACTTGGAATTATGTAGTGTGACACGATCACGGTTCAAAATGCAGAAATGAGTCAATGTAACAGAGGGTGAACTGGGGTTAAGTGATTACCATTTCACAGTCGTTGATGTGAATATTTCAGGAAAGTCCCCCCCCCCCCCATCGAAAAAACAAAAAAGGCATGAAATGGGGTCATGTCTGAGCTCTTTTGTTTTTGCAATGTATTAATTGGTTGAAAATCATATAAGAACCACATCAAAAAGGGCCCTTTGCAAACCTTTATTCCATGATGGATATGGATGTATATAGGCCTAATCTCAGCACTGCTAAAAAGAGCAAAGTGTTCCATTCTACAGAAGTACAAAATAAAAGAGAGACAGAGGCTGCAATGGAATGATAAAAAAGGCTCTCTCACAATGTGGTGGGATGGAGAAGATGTTAGCTTGGGAAAGGGTAGAGCGTCTAGCTTTATTTTATTGTCTAATTATAAATCTGAGCTGTCATGGTGTGGATTTTTTTTGACCAATTAATCATCAAAAAGCCATGTAAAAATGTTAATAAAAAACAAACAAATAAAACCAAAGTACAATGCATTGCAAATGAACCACTACTCTCAATACACTATTTAGATTTTGGCTATCTAATCATGTATTTAACAGAACAGAAGAAATTCACCATTGAACTCCGGCGCTGTCGCTTCCATGCCAGGCGGATGCATAGGATATTTTATTTTGAAAACCCCCAAATTCACCACAAATGAACCGGAAGAAAAATCGCTCAAAGCTATATGGGCAAACGTATAACTATAAAAGTCATCAGAAGCATTAACGCTTTTTTTTACCCGCTAGGTGCTAGCATAAGCATAATATAGCAAAGCTGTGTTATCAGGGAGGAGGGGGTTGTTGTGAGGATTCATCATTAGCATTAGTGCACAGCCGTTACCTCTCTCCAGAAATGCTTATGTCTGGAGCGATGCTAGACAAAGTCACAAATAACATCCGAAAATCGGATGTGTGACGGCTCACCATGGCTTTAGATTTTAGAGATACCAGGCTTTGAAAATCCTGCTTTTAATGGAGATAAATGGAGCATGGATGTAAAGATCCCATAGCTGATGGTGACGGAGGCGTTGCATAGCAATCGGAGCAATGCTAAAAGGTAAATTGACGGTCACCGCTTTCACATATGTAGTATACGGAGGGGTACGATCATGTTCGTAGTTGGCTGATAACGTCCCCTAGCGGGGGGGGGGGGGGGGATAATTAATAATTAACATTTTTTTTAATGAGCCCCTAACATCGATGTTCTGTTCAATCACCTGTTCAATCACCTCAATTCCAAGAAAAATGCATACCAACGCTGTAGCACGCTCGGTGGTGTCTCTCATAGCTCTAGTTTGCTTGAGACGGCGGCGCTTTGTCGCGGTCTAAAACGGTCCTACTACTAGTAGGAGGGGCGTGACCTGCATTTACTCAAATGCGAAGAAGATTCCATGCTCGCAGAAGCGAGCATTGCCTATAGCGTCGGGGAAGCTACCATACAGTAGATATAAGAGAGGCTATTCTGAATCAATAAAAAAACCAAAACCATCAAACTGTCAAAGACGTCTTTGGCAGGAATCGACATTGGGAAAAAAGATGACCCTGTATATACTTACGTCTTCACAGACATCCTCGCTGGGAAACAATCAAGAAGGTTTTATTTGTCACTCATACAGGTAAGAAGTGAAATGATAATACAAAAAGACAAACTAAGATAAGATAAGAATAAATAAACCATTAGTCCCCACATCAATGACGTCATAAATGTGCTATGAGCCATATACATGTGCAATAAGGCATAGACATTTAGCTGTGGAAGAATGTGTGTGTGTGTGTGTGTGTGTGTGTGTGTGTGTGTGTGTGTGTGTGTGTGTGTGTGTGTGTGTGTGTGTGTGTGTGTGTGTTTGTGTGTGTGATATATTGATAAGTGATATATTAAGCAACAGTAGGCTATTTATATTAAAGTCAGCAAGTATTCACAATAGTCACATTAACATGAAAAATTTGCATCTAACTGCAATAACAACAGTTTCCCTGTATTCTATACTACAGCAGCAGCAGTAACATTTAACAGTACTATGCTACTGTATACCTGCATGGCTTGCAGAATGATTACACGTCAAACGTCATGGAGGCCCCCATGTATTGATTACCTGCTTTTCCATGGTTGCCACAGAAGCAAAGCATTCACATTTTAAATGTCTGTTCTGCTTTTCTATTTCTACTATATGATAACTCAATCAAACTTGACCAAATTGTGTGTGGTTTATCAGCTTTTGACATATACCTGTATAGCGCAACCATGCCTCTTAGATCCCATTTCAATGATTGAATATAGAAATATTTTGAAGATTCCTCTTCATACCACTAGAGGGTGTCATGCGTACTACATACCATATAGTTGGAGAACCAGTGCACTAGACTAGATCATGTAGTTATTTTATTTTAGTTAAGGTTAGGGTTGATTAGAGTTGGCAGTTTGGGTTTGGGTTAGGCTGTATAGGTTAGTTTCATGTAAGAGTTAGAGTTGGGGTTAATGCCGGCCAGGTTGAGTCCATGGTTTGCATTCACAAAAAATCAAGAAGAAGTGTCAGAAATAACTCAAGTCTCAAATGTATTATTAAAAAGGTCTGTATAATTCTGATTAGGCAGGATTACAGCCCTGTAAACCAGATAATCTCAGTTGCTCCAAGCAAAATGTCTGACTGCAGTAATTTCACTTGGGGCATTGGCACTTGTGTCCCTCTGTACCATATGCTGCCTCTATGGGGGGGTGGGGGGTACATATACAGTCATTTAGTTGTTGTTCAAGTGCATTTAACACTACCCTTTCCCCCTTCCACTTCTTACTGAACAGATGCTATTTTGGTCTGTCTTGGCACAACAATGGGAGGCTAAGCAGCAAATTGTGTTTTGTTTTTACAATTCTGTTGGCTGACTGCATCCTTGCTTGCATCATTAACAGAAGACCCAAAAGTGAGGAATAGGCCCCAAAGCGGTGCGTAGCATTGGGCATTCTGAGCTTCCTGTCTGAGAGCAGATGTGTCTCACCTTGTGTATTAAAATTTGGCTTGTTTATTTATGTCAGTCAAATAGTAGTGCATGAGCAATAGTGACAGAAAAAAACCCCATAAAGAGGTCAAAATGTTATCATATTCATATAAGACGCAGAATGCATATCTCTGCCAGACCAGGTAGCCTATAGGGCTGTGTTCGTCATCAGTTGTACTATAGCGACAAAACAGCAGTAATACAACGTTTCGGCTGTGAGATCTTTATCACATATACTGCTGTTTTGTTGCTAATAAATATTTTTGGAGCATTCAAAAGTGAATTAGCCACTCCTATATTCAGCTATAGTGTAGACTTTTGTCCTAACACAAACATTAAATGCCATTGACAATGAATGGAGAATTTACGTCATATTTAGACGAGCAAATGGGCTATTTTTGTCCTACAAAGATTACATTCCCATTGACAATGAATGGAGAATTCACGTCATATGTGTCTGAGCAAATCAGTATTTTTGATAAATTTTATTGACAATGAATGGAGAATTTACGTCATATATGTCTGAGCAAATCGTTATGTTACGTCGATGATGTACGATGATAAGAGCGCCCGGCTTCACACGAGTGTGATGTTTTTTTCAGTTTGGCTCAGCACCAATAACCGAGGATGTGCTCGGTGTGTGTTATATTTCAGTTTGGCTCAGCACCAATAACCGAGGATGTGCTCGGTGTGTGTTATATTTCAGTTTGGCTCAGCACCAATAACCGAGGATGTGCTCGTGTGTGTTATATTGTTTTCTGAAGATCATGGGTTCATGATAAGATCATCACTCCTCAGGACCGAGGATGGTGTGGGGGTAAATAGCGTTTCTACGACATACAGTTAAACTTTTCACATTTGTGGTGCCAAGTGAAAACACCTTCGGAGGTGTGCTTTATAGACGCTACTCAACATATATGTTGAGTTACAACACATATGTATTTTTGTAACCTATTTTTTCACCCAGTGTCAATGCCTAAACTAATCCTGGGTGCTCTCCCTCTGCCAACCTGGGGAGAGCCCCGAACATGCTTCCTTCAATGCATGAGGAGTGAGTAGGCCGCTTCTTAACATCTGACAGGGGAGAGTTTCCCCGGTAGTAGCGAGTGTGGAAAGAACACGTTATTCCACCTCCATCAGGATTCAGTATAGAGACCAGGATTACTTTATTTGTGAGGGTACATACCGTCCTAGTGGACAAGGGAGAACATGCAAACTCCACATAGAAAGGCCCTTTCGCCAAACCCACCTTGGGTATAGACGCTGATGACAAGGAGGAGAGAACACATTTAAAAAAAATAGTGTTAAATTGTTGCAGAATCTTGTGATTTGTTGTTCTATCTCTTTATCCCGTTGGTGGGTTATTGTCCCTTCGACCTAATGAACAAAACGCTATAGCGGAGAGGTTAATCTTTGGTATTCAAATTATGCAATATGATGGTTTCTGCTAACCAACTCTGGTTTATAGAGGTAATCTTTTCTGTAATATCCAAGCAAAAAATGAATGGAAACCAGTAGGCCGGTAGTACCAGGTTCTACCGTTTTCAATTATTATTTTATAGATTTGGTGAAGACTGTAGTAGAGAGGAAAAGGGAATGGACCAAGTGGACCCCAGTCAATAAAATGTAATATGAATTTAAGTGGTTAAGAATACCTTGTGCAAGTAAATCCAAAACCCGAATCTGTGTGAAGCCTGACATCTTTAGGTGCAAAGCGGGGTACTGCACTGGCCATCTGCTGATGTCATATAGAGTACAACAGTTAGTAGACATGGCAAGTGATACTAGTCTGTCACACAAGTTTATCAGATTAAATAAATAAACCACCACGTGACCTCATTCATGACGAGTCATGACCATTATTACCATGCATGTACATCATAGGCCTGTACATAATTTGTGCTGTTCTGATCAAGGTGAAGATATACACAACAATATGTAAATCTCTTTACATATGCCTACAGGTGTAAGGTCTTCAAAGAGTAACAGTAAAGAATCTGTAACAGTTAATATAGATATATTCTATCTTCTATGCCAGTACATTTTCAGTATTTCCAGTTAGAGTGGAGTATACAGTATACAGCCACAAGAATAAAGGTAATTAAGCATCTGGGTGTCCAGGTGGACATGTTTGAGAAGGAAGGAAGGTAATTAAAGTTTTTACTTAGAAAAGTGTCAGTTTTAATGGAACTTGTTAAAACGATTATACATTTTCTACTTTCAATATTATCAAAATATGTTTATTCTCTCCTATTAAATATGTCACCTAGTGTAAAAGTGCCTATGTTTCTATATGTGGCTTGCTAGCCTAGGATTATTTATTATCTTTCTTAATTAAATTAAGGGGTACGTGTTGTTGCAAGCTTGACCTTTTTGCAGGCCCCTGGTTTCAATATGAGCTACACAAACAAGCCTTTGTTTGGAAAATAAAAGGCACAACAATGTTTTCAAAAGATTTCTGCCATCATGGTTGGAGACAACCTAATAAAATGTAGTTTTTGCAGTAGGCTACAGTTTTAACAACAACAGATTGATTTTTGTCTATGTCTATGAAAACTAAGATTATGACATGGATGGACCAGAAGCATCTGGGTGTCCAGGTGGACATGTTTGAGAAGGAAGGAAGGGAGGTAGAGAGAGCGGTGAGGGGGGAGATTATACATATAAATTGTAAACGGTGTCGGAGGGGCCAAATCTCGCCTGAGGCGATGACTGCTTCATTTTGTGTTAAATTTCTTGACAGAAAGCCACCCGCGTGCTGGTGAATACTGAATGGTAATCAGAGCTGGTTGAATAAGTGCCCCCACCCCTCACACACACACACACACACCCACCCTCTCTACTCTCTCCACCATTACTGTGAATTAATTCGACTTTATTTATCCAATTTCTGGAGCTGACAGAATGTTAATTTGAGTTGAGATTTCTCTCTGCTGTTCGGCGTGTGACCCTGTAGCACTGGGATTGGCGTGTTGTAATAACCTGAATCTTTCACCAGAAGCTCAGATAATTGTTACCTTATTAGCATGTAAATTGTTTAATTAATATTATTATGAAGAACTATATAATCCCCCCATTACTTGACCCCAAGTCCACACGCGAGCAGGCGTTCTGCATTTCAATGTCTAGATTTTCAATCGACCCTTTTATGTTGCTTGCTTGCTGGGCTGTTTTAAAGCCCCTGTCCCCAATCTTACTGCAACTTTGAACGGCTCAAGAGGCGCTTTTGATGTTACCCCATTTCCTTTTCTCCCCCTCTTTCTCTCTCTCTCTCTCTCTCTCTCTCACACTTGCTCTACTCCTACCGTATTTTACTTCTTAACCACCCCCCACTCTCTAATGTCTATTTATTTGCCTTCCACAATTTTTGAACATAAAATCCAACGGGTTCTTCTCATTTGCTTATAAAAGCGTTTTTTTTAAAAGCCCCCCTCCTCCACTTTCCCTGCCACTGCACGAGCCAAACACACGCAGTGCTCGATGAAAAGCAGCTCTTGACATGTGGTCCTGAGAGACGCAGCATTTAAATTCGTTTTTCTTCCTTCCTCCTCCCTTTTTGCCGGGCACGAGTGACATTGTCAGATGCTAGCTTTAATTAACTTGATAATAAGATGTACGCGACTCGCATACAGGCCACGGTGCGGCTTGCCTTACCCCTGTGCCCCCACTACACCAACACACATGCACACACGTGCACACGCACGCACACACACACACACACACACACACACACACACACACACACACACACACACACAAAGCTAAAAGATATTCAAATTGTAATCAATAAATAAAATGTCCACAACTGAGGTCCTGTTTTCACCTGACTGTCATGAAACAAAGAATGTTCTGTGCAGCAGAGCGGTGGTACAATGGTGGAAATGAGGGCCAAATTTGAATAATGACTACATATTGACCTTAGAATATTGACATTATAGTGGAGTAAAAACTGTTCTTATCTGGGTCTGGTGTGGATCATGCATTTATGAGCATGAAACAAAGCTGTGTTCAAAACATCAATGAAATGGCTCGGGCAGTCGGGCTGGTATGTCATTGTTTCTTACAACCCAACATCAGCCATCAGTATTTTTGTTACTTCAGCAATAAGATGATCTTATTATTGTATACAGTAAAACCAAAATGCGTTCAATACATCTAACACTTATCTTCCATAAAATACGGAGAAATTCAAAACAAAACAATCTCAAACATGACCTGCCTATTCACTTGGATAACAGGGACGTTTATGACCCAAGTGATATTGTTTCTCTAATTCGTCACCGTAGGATCCCTCTCCCCTGTCAGTATCTCCTTCCATTAAGGACAATAGCCTATAGAACAGAGAGTGCGAGTCTCTCATGAACTCAATGGATCTTCAGTCAATATGCTTGCCAGGGCTTTCAGCCTACTGAACAATGACTGTCCGGTTAGCAATGGGTCAACCGACAGGAGGTGTTTCAACCTCTCCCAATAAAGTCTTTTGAACAGTTAACTGTCACTAATTTAATTAAATGTATTTGCCAACAGCAGTTTCTGTCTGCTAATATATTATAGTAGTATTGTGAGCCTGCATGACACGAAGACATTATGCTGCAATGTAGAGGCGCTAACATGTGCTTAGGCCTATACGCCACTGGTTTTCAACCTTTTTCATATCCACGTCCATGCATTATTTATTCAGCATTTAAGCCACAGACAACCATTTGATCAGATTTTAGTCTCACAGACCCCAAACCATGCTGTATTGGTACAACAGGAAAAACATTGATCAAAATAAGTAAATAAATAACTTATTCTGCATTTCTCTAATTGTGTAGACGTGCAGATGTTAACAATAATTTAACTCTGGAGACCCTTGACCCTTGATCCATTTCGTTTAATTTTATGCTCCCAAGAGTTAAAGATCTAATAAGGGTCCATTTGATTACTAACTCTCCATCATTTAGCTGGGGACCCCCTGGCCCCTAAAGGACCACTGGTGGTCCCCGGACCACTGGTTAAAAAACTGTTATTTGGGATCATGGTCATGCAGGAATCAGAGTCAGGTGAAATTAAGGCACCGGTCCTTTTTCCTTCTGAACCTCATTTCTTCACCGAAAATTGCTGATCTGAAGTTCATAAGGCATTGTATTGTTGTGATACGTTCTGAGCCTGTGAATCTGCTATTGCTGGGCAGTCGCCACCAGTGTTTGATATTGCCATTATATTATGACATGCCCAGAATAGGGATGCTATAGATATGGTTCAACTTCAGAGTTCATGCTTTATTTATCATTAACCAGGTGCTAAAGCTAAAGCAAGTATAGCAACTGTGACTCGTTAAATAGTTCCCCCATTGCTCTGTCAGTAATGATGAGTTTTGAGGGCATGTTTCCCTAAAAAGACAGCATTCTCTGTTATGGAAAACATTTGACAGAAAAGTATTTGTTTTTAGCTATGAAATAATACATGCACAGCCTATTATTCTAATGAAATATTTGTGAACAATGGGTGGCTGAGATAATGATTATTAAATTAAGTCACATACACTGTGACTGTATAATTCAATTCAGTGGGCCGCATTCACTGTCAACCGCATGCACGCACGCACGCACACACACACACACACACACACACACACACACACACACACACACACACACACACACACACACACACACACACACACACACACAAATGGGAAGAGAGAGAGAATTGTAAATTTCATCAGGACCAGGTCTTCAAACTTCAGAAGCATAACAAAATACAAAATAAAGATCAGAGCCGTTTTCAAGTACAGAACACTCAACTTTCCTCTTGAGGCAGGGAATCAAGCTGCATTCATTTTTAATTAGCAAACTAAGGTGAGGCAGTTAATGGTTAATTACTCAATTACTGCCAGCAAGTAAATTTTTAACTATCTAAATGAAGTCACACATTATTTAGTCGATTGGTTGATAATTAAGAGCTGGGTAATCTAAATTAATTGTTAGAACTTAGAAGGCCATTTTTGATCCCATGTGCTTTGTGCAGTCTAAAACACCAACTAGATGAGATTCCAATTAAGGGTATAGGGACTTTGTGTATTGATGTTTTCGCTTTTCCACAAATCTTTCTTCCCTGATACACAATGAAAGCTTTGATATAGAGAAGGAAACAACCAATTTCCCTCTGATCCTGCAAGTGCGGTTGCTCCTTCCCTAATCCAGTGCAATTAGAAACTTTTCTTCCATCTAATTATCTGCCTAATTGTGCCACTGAACAGAATCGGGGAGAGATAAATTGTGATTGATTTGGAGTTGTCCTCCATCTATTCAACTCGCTTTCTGATAGAATATGGAACCGTAATTATATTCACACTATTTTAGTAAATCCTTACAATCTAATGCCCCTTGAAACTGTTCCTCTTACACTCACTCTCTCTCTCTGCATTTATGTGAAGAGAAATATAAAATGAGAATGGGTCTTAATAAGAGCCAAACTTCCATTAGGGCAATAATTTCATTTCAATTAAAAGTGACTTATCACCTTTTGCTAGAACGTGCTTAATATGCCAAAAATTATCAATGCTTGAATGAGCCCAAACTGCCAGTTTAATTGTTATCAGGGAATCAGCCGGACTCTCTCTCTCTCTCTCTCTCTCTCTCTCTCTCTCTCTCTCTCTCTCTCTCTCTCTCTCTCTCTCTCTCTCTCTCTCTCTCTCTCTCTCTCTCTCTCTCTCTCTCTCTCTCTCTCTCTCTCTCTCCTCATCCTTCAGTGCTCCTTCAGTGCTGCCTGGCACAAGCCACACGGAAATAGACCTAATTTACTCAACCCCCCCGGGAAATCCGCTATGCAGATTAACATTTTCAAAATATAGTAATGATATAATTTGAGAAATGGTGACGCCAATTTGTGCGCAGTCTTTGTGCTTGAGTCATTTGCATATAATTCTACCGGTTCAATCCATATTCTTCTCTGCCGCTGATCACCTCGAGCACGAGGGAGTGCGACGTACTACAGTATATGTGTGTGATGCCGCTGCGCGTGTGTGTGTGAGTATACATACAGTACATGAGGGGTTGGGGTTCAGTTGTGGTGAGACGAGGCATGGATCAGCCTATAGGCCGACGTGGCCCTGGTACTCGAGCCCAACAAATCATCTGCTGGTCGTGAGACAGTAGACTAGAGGGATGGGAAGAGGCAAGAATGAGCTCCCTTGAGGCCTGCTTAAACCCACTCTGTAAACGAGGAGAGATGTTTTAATTAGGAACCAAGTTAACGCACATCTTATTAAAATCACTTTAATGAATAGCTTAGCGGTCTATATGAGTCTGAGATGAAAGTGCTGTTGCTATACGGGCCTAGTATACCCTCACCGCAAACCATCTCAAGCACTGTACAGATAGATACACATTACTTGACTGTTGGAATTCAAAGCACCAATTTGATGCTGGTGTTAGTTTTGATTTCCATCTCATCGGATTAATCTGTTTCCATTTGACCATTATGCCAGGCGTTTAGGAGTGACTGGTGCTGACACCTCTTACAGGCTAGTCCAGGGGTCTGCAACAGGCGGCTCTAGAGCCGCATGCGGCTCTAGAGCACACCCCTAGTGGCTCCCTGTAGCATTAAAAGTAGCAATAAATTATTTTTCATTTATGGTTTCTGTAGGAGGCCAAACGTGACAAGCATTCTTAATATTTATTCTACACATTTTTACAAAATTGGAAAACTTTACTAAACTAAAATTTGCGTCATAGCATGCGACACACGCCAGCCAGGTGTCTATTATAAACAAACCGGTGGGTGTGTGAGGCTGCTGCCTGCTACGCTATGGCTTCTACAGGGAGAAAAATAAAGATAGCCGACGAAAAACAGAGGATTTAACAGTTCGTGGACAGAGGCTTTTGCCTTCACAGCCAATGCAGATTGACTGCCTGTATGTTTAATCTGCAGTGAGAAGCTATCAAACAACAAAAAAAGTAACGTTGAAAGACATTTCCAGGGAAAGCATGCTAAATTCTGCTAGTTTCGTTGGAACCCGGGAGATAATAAAGCTTGGCAAGCTGCATTATAATGCGTAATTTTCTTTGCGGCTCCACATAGATTTTGAATTTATTTTTGGTCGAAAATGGCTTTCAACATCTTGGGTTGCAGACCCCTGGGCTAGTCTATAGCATCAGTGAATATGACTTCAACAGAGTATGCCACTGAGTGTGCATGGCTCACTGGTATGAATCTATCCATGTTGTAGTTACAGGGAAGGGAAGCTGCAAACTACAAACTAGATAATACCACTTAGTATTAGTATTATTATTTATCTTAATTGCAGATTACTATGAAAACTTGCAAAACCCATCAATCGTTCGGTCGGTCACGCCTCCATAATCCATATATGGTTGCCAGTCTATTAAGCCTTGTGACGTCATGCCTCATGACGTCACACCTACAATCCCTGTTATGCCATGGAGATCCCGGATGTCATCAATATTAAGCCCATATATGGGAATGTCGTGAGTCACGCCTTGTGACATCACACCTTGTGACACGCTCTATATATGGAGACATGCTATATATGGCCATGAACCCTGGCCAAAGCTGTTGATCCCATGCCAAAGCGTCAGCACTTTCCAATCCATTTTATGCCCTATATATGGAGAGCCCTGATGGGAATGTCAATATATGGCCATATAGTCTCATGATAACCAGGGTGGTTGCCGCGACGCGAGTCACACTCTCAAATTTACCAAGTTGTTACATCATGTTACTGTATGTGGAGCTGACTATCATCACCTGGATCTCCATATA